>NC_090436.1:744588263-744896663 GCF_031143425.1 Pleurodeles waltl | reverse complement strand
GGCAGCAGTGGAGCCTGTGGACAGTGCAGAAGAGGAGGGAGAAGAAGAGGATATCGACAACCGAAACAACATCATCAGGCAATACTTCCTGTGAGACACAGGTAAGAAGATGCCACTGCTTCCCACATCTCATTCTATTTTTGAAACTAGCATAAGTGTGTCATTTTAATTTAGTGTATGGACCCTGACTTGTCACTTTGACTTTCCATTTCACAGATTTGGGTCCCACTTTGTGCCCTCTGCTATGTTTACTGCTGGCCTACAGCTGTGTTACATTGGTATGTGAACAAGTAAATTGATATCGCTATCTTCCATAGTTGTTGCAATTACACATTTTTGAAAGCACAGACTGACTCCAGATTGTTTTGTGATGGAAGTGTGTTTATTCCTGTGCAAATATGTGGAGGGTGTTGTAAAATGGGCTGGCGGAATGGTGGAGGAATGTCCATGACAGAGTCCAGTCTCTTTGTTTCACAGGTGCATTGTCCAAAGGGGCATAGGAAGTGGAGCAATGGCAGTTTAAGGATGGGCAGGGTGACATAGTGGGACAGAAGGGTGACATTCAGGGGGGTCTCATTTCCTGGCAGGGGTCTTGGCATTGTTCTCTGTCTTGTTCCTGGATCTCAGGGACCATTTGTGGGGTGGTTCTCCATCTGCAGGGGGTGGGGCGCTGGTGTCCTGTTGTTCCTGGGGTGGTGCCTCCTGTCCACTAATGCCGGCGGATGTGGATGACTGTTCATCGTCCAGGCTAGTGTCAGGGGCCCCTTGTTGTGCCACTGTGTCCCTCCTGGTGTTGGCGAGGTCTGCCAGCACCCCTGCAGTGGTGACCAGGGTGGTGTTAATGGACTTCAACTCCTCCCTGATCCGAAGGTAGTGTCCTCCTGCAGCCGCTGGGTCTCCTGAAACTTGGCCAGTACCGTTGCCATCGTCTCCTGGGAATGATGGTAACCTCCCATGATGTTGGAGAGTGCCTCGTGGAGAGTGGGTTCCCGGGGCCTGTCCTCCCCCTGTCGCACAGCAGTCCTCCCAGTTTCCCTGTTATCCTGTGCCTCTGTCCCCTGAACCATGTGCCCACTGCCACTGCCCACAGGTCCCTGATTTTCTTGGGTTGGTGGGTTTGCCTGAGTTCCCTGTAGTGGTGGACACACTGCTGATTGACGTGTCCTGGTGACAGAGGGATGGGCCTGCTGGGTGGGTGCTGTGCTGGTGTTTCCTGAGGGGGGAGGCTCTGTGGTGGCTTGTGCCAGTGTCAGGGGAACCGTCTGTCCCGAGGTCCCTGATGGGCCGGGCTGGTCATCTTGATCCAGTTGTGCAGAGCTGCTGTCATCACTGTAGGCCTCTTCTGTGGGGGGATTGGATATGTCTGGCACCTCCTGTCCGGTGACGTTGGGTATGGGTTCTGTTGGGGTGTAAATGTATAGTTATTATATCTGTGTGTGCCATCGTGTGCAATGGGTGGTTGACCCTGTACTCCAGTGCTTGCATTATTGGCTTGGTCCTTGTGTGATTGGTGATTTTGGGGCCTGAGTGAGTCTCTGTAGTGGACATGCTTGGGTGATGGGTGTCCATGCATTGGTGTTACATGCAGGGCTTGGTTTTGGGATGTGTGGGTTGTGTTGGTGGGGTATCTGTGGGTTGTTGGGGTGATGGGTGTGAGGGTAAGGGTGGGAGTATGTGATGGCATGCAGGTAGGGTGGGGGGGATATAGTAGTAAAGATTTGCCTTACCAGAGTCCAGTCCTCCTGCTACTTCTGCGAGGTCCTCAGGATGCAGTATAGCCAAGACTTGCTCCTCCCATGTTGTTAGTTGTGGGGCAGGGGTCCACCGCCAGTCCTCTGTATAGCAATCTGGTGTCTGGAGACCACGGAACGCACCTTCCCCCGTAGGTCGTTCCACCTCTTTCTGATGTCATCCTGTGTACTTGGATGCTGTCCCACTGCATTTACCCTGTCGACGATTCTGCGCCATAGCTCCATCTTCCTTGCAATGGATGTCTGCTGCACCTGTGGTCCGAATAGCTGTGGCTCTACCCAGACGATTTTCTCCACCATGACCCTGAGCTCTTTCTCAGAGAACCTGGGGTGTCGTTGAGGTGCCATGATGTGGTGTGGGTGATATGTGAGGTGGTGTGTGTTGTGATGTGTGAAGGGGGTGTTGGTGTGTGTTGTTTGAGGTGCGTGGATGTTGTGTAAGTGATGGTGTTGTGTCTCTGTGGATGCTGGTGTTGATTTTGGTAGTGTCTCTCTCTGGCATGGTTTCAAAATTCTGGTAGTAAGGGTTTGTGGGTGATGTGGGTGTGTGCTTTATATTGGATTGGGTGTGTGTATGTGTATCAGGTGTGTGTATTTCGAATTGTCCAATGTGGTTGTGTTTTATAGATGTGTGTGCATTTTGAGTGCAGCGGTGTGTACCGCCAATGGTTTACCGCAGTTGAAAGACCGCCGCGTGATTCGTGGGCCGTGGTAGTGTGGGTGTATTCCTGTTGGAGTGACGGTGTCAGTTTTGTTATCGCCAGTTTATCACTGACCTTTGGTGTGGGAGCCTTGTGTGGGTGTCTGTATTGTGGCGGATTCCGGGCTGTGGGTTGTAATACCTTTAGCGGAATTCCGCGGCCGCAGCGGTATGTTGGCGGTCTTCTGCACGGCGGTAAGCGGGATTTACCACCAGGGTTGTAATGAGGGCCTAAGTATTTGGTTCAAACAAAGTAACTGGCTCCATGAAAATTAGACAACAACGCTGGGCATACAGGTCTCTGAGAACAATGTGCGAGTTGCTTGGCCTTTAGTAGCTCATGATGATTTTTACTGATCAGAAGTAGTTCTCACTACAAAAAAGGTTGAAACATTAGTTCTTTTCACTTCTAGTTGTTTCTTGCTGGGTGGTTTCCTTAATGTCTCTGGTTAGCGCAGATTGTGCAATTCCCTGAATAGTAGTTAAGTACCTTGTAAATAATCAAGGGCCAGATGTATGAAAAAAACCTTAGCGAATCGCAAATAGCGATTTTTAAGAAATCGCTAGTTCTGAGTGGCAAAATGCAATGCAACAAAATTGCGATTCGGAAATAGCGATTTCTTAAAATTCGCTAATGCAATTTGCGAGGCTCAAATACCGAATCTCAAAAATATTTGCAATTCGGTATTTGAAAATCACAAATTGTGAAAACGCACACCTGGCACAGCCTGATGACATCACATGCAGGAAGTGAGTCAGCCCAGGCTGTTTCCAGGAGCCACACCCAAAGGAGCAGTGAGAGAGACACAGCCCAGCCCCAGGAAGCAAGTCTGTGAGCAAGCCAGGACTTTACATCACCATGGAAAAATGCTGCTAATGGGAAGGAGAAGGGAGAGAAGAAGAGAAAACTGAAGTTCAGTGAGCAAGAACTGGAGGTGCTCACTGAGGAGGTGGTGAGGAGCCATGACCGGCTTTTTGGGAAGAGCTCACTCCAGAGAGTGAGAAGCGCAAACTCTGGGCTGACATACAGACCAAAATCTGCGCAGTGGGGGTTGCGCAGCGCTCAGTGGAGGAGATACGAAAGAGGTGGTACGACCTGCGTTCTCGTGCCAAGGAGAGGGTGGCCAGCAGAGTACAGGAGGCAAGGAGCACAGGAGGCGTACCATCCACCCAGACACCCTCCACCCCCATGGAAGACCTGGTGGAGTCGACACTCCTCCCAGAAGCTGTCAGTGTGGTCACTGACATAGACACGTCCGGCACACCCAGCACCAGTAAAGGTAAGTTCAATAATGAAATGTAACCCCATATGTGTATGTACCAATGCCCCTTAGGAAATAGCAAGTAGTGCAAACCATTGTCATAAGTACTCCATTCCACATCATAGATGCGGCACAACAATGCCTTATGAGAGTGGTAGTCCACAACCCAGAGCTGAAAGTAGCACATAGAATGTAATTAAGTAGAGCGACACCCAGAAGAACACAACACCTACTACATAGTGATACGATGTAACTGTACATTTATTACCATTGTGTAACATTTGGTGATACATACATAAATGACATGCTACACATTGTCGTTGCAGATGGCCCAGGTCCAGCAGCCGCAGATTGAGCCATTGTGGGGGATGGTGAAACACAGCCTCCGTCAGACTTCAACACCAGCGAGAAAGTGAGTATTGCGCCAATCAGACGCAGGGCAAGGGTTGTACCTCTCCCTGATTTGAGCCTGGACTCGGATGACATGCGGGATGAAGCCACACTCCATCCCCAAAAGCCAGATCCACCGTAAGGCAGCAGTCCCTGCCCCAGCGTCACTCAACACCCCTCAGGAGGCCTCACGATGCAGGCACACAGCACGTGAAAGTAGGTGAGGGCCCATCATTCTTCGGTGGCCTGGAATCATCAATGCTTAAAGTGCAGCACCTGCAAAACAAAAACATTAGGGCAATGCACAGGCAGATGCAGGCACACAATGCCAACATGGGGGGGCTGCAGAAGCAATTGGGGTGCCTTAATACAAACATTTGCAAGCTGCATAAGGGCCAGCTGACAGCTGCGGAGAACACCAGGGAACTGACCAATGCAGTAAAGGAACTCTGTACAGAGATGAGAGAGTCAGCCACCGCAGGCATGAAAGGCGATTCATGGGAATGTTCAGTGGCTTTTGTAGATCAGTCAATCACCTTGCGACATCTACAGCCCTCATATCACGGCATGCTGTGGCCGCACAGGTGGAGGCAGCACACAGCAGTCGGGATGTAGCCCAGGGACTGGTCCAGATTACAAACGTTCTGGATACTATGCTGGCTAACCGCAGTGCTACACCCAGTGAACTTGGACTAGGGGATACTGAGGAGTCATCTATCCTCAGCAGCCTTGCAGTGCCCACAACGGATCCTAGGCGTCACAGTGCCAGGCAGAGCACTGCCACTGAGGCTGACACAAGAGGTGCCGACGAGGCCACTGCGCACTCGAGTGGAATGCGTAGCCGTAAAAAGTGACTTTGATGGCCACAGAGGACTGACTGTACATGTTGATTTACAGTAAACTATGAAGGCAATAGTGCGACGCTGTAAATGACTAATTTATGACACATGTGTATTGTTTTGTCATAGTGACACGTATGTTACCTGAAGTCAAGGTAATAAAGGTGCTCACTACCAGAACACGTCAGTGAGGTTGTGTTGTCATGACTTACATCTGAAATGGTTGTGCGTGATGTCAGTACGCCTTTGCCTGCCCTCTGCTGCACTGGTCCTGTCTGCTGGCTGTAGGGGTGGTATGGGATCATCATCCTCATCTGAGTCTGGCTCTGATATTTCCACAGGTATGCCCCTGGTGGTAGCTATATTGTGAAAGATGGCACATGTGGCCACTATTCTACAGGTCGTGTCCGGGCTGTACTGTAGTGCCCCTCCACTTTCGTGGATGCACCGGAAGCGACTTTTCAGCAGGCCAAAGGTGCTCTCCACCACATTGCGGGTTGCCCTGTGTGCTGAATTGTATCTCTGCTCTGCTGGTGTTGCAGGATTTAGGAAGGGCGTCATCATGTAGGTGCGCACTGCGTAGGCACTGTCTTCTGGAAAGAACAGAGGGTATAATGAGTAGCTGAGCCATCTGATGTCACACTGCCATCAATGCACCATTGTAAAGCGGGAAAATACCTAGTAGATATCCTTCACCAAATTCCCCAGGTAGCAGTCTTGTGTGAATCCCACTGTGGCGAAAGATGTACGAATCATTTGTGCTCCCTGGGTACCTGGCCACGAGATCAGTTATGATGTAGGAGACATTGCATATCACCTGTATATTGATGGAATGTTGGTATTTACGGTTGCGGTACACATACTCTGTGGCCGATGGTGGACAGATTGCAACATGTGTCCCATCTATGGCACCTAGGACGTGGGGGAACTGTGCTATCTGGTAGAAACTATTTTTGTCTGCTGTATTTCCTGTGGGGTGTGGGGGAGTCTGATGTACTGGTGTATCCTACTCAGCATGGCGTTTAGAAATGCATTGAAAAATCTAGAGAGGGAACTCTGTGATACCCCTCCAGCTGCTGCTATGACCCCTTGATAGCTCCCTGAGGCAAGTAGGTTCAAGGAGCAGAATACCTGCACATGGGTAGGTATGCTATTGGTCCTGTGTGTTGTGCGCTGCAGTATGGGTTGTAGCTCAGCTATCAGGTCAAGTATCATGGCTGAGTTCAACATGGACTGCTCATATATTTCCTCTTCAGTCTGGTCAAAAAGGGTAATGCGCACTCTGAAAATGTGCTCCTGTCTCCTCCTCCCTCTCCTCAAATCTGCCAAGATCCTCATTCTCCTCGCCATGACGTAGAGTGCAGCCATTGTGGAAAAGAGTCTGAGGCATTCTGGGCCTCTTTATATAGGTTGCACCTGGTTACCACCTGGTTTCACTCCGTGGTAATTTGCATGTGCAAAAGGCCATTCTGTGAAAAATAGCAATTTGCGAATTTTTGATGCATTGAATTGCGACATGGTTTTGCGTGTCGCATTTTGCGTTTCGCAATTTCTGACGTGAAATACCGAATCTGTATTTGCGAGTCGCTATTCCGACTCGCAATTTGCGAAATGCTAATAGCGATTCGGTATTTCATGTTGCAAATTGCGAGACGCAAAATGTGACATGCAAAACCATGTTGCTTCGCACAAAATCGCAAATTTTGCGATTCCTTGTTTTTGGCCTGCGAATGCCTTTCATGCATCGCAGACCACGTTTTTGCATTCGCAAATGGCCGAATTCTGTGATTCGCACTGTTTGCGAAAATAGTTTGATACATCTGGCCCCAAGTATCTTGCATTTGTGTCCTCCATTTTTTTTTACTGATGCTCAACCATGATTCCTTTGTTTCTAATAGCTGACTTGCATGCACACATGAAGGAGGAAAACTTTAAGGCCCTCATGATTACATTGGCGGTAAATCCCACTTACCGCCCTGTTGACTGCCGCCAACTTACCGCCGCTGCGGCAGATATCCGTTCACCATATTATAACACACACACACCAATCCGTCAGTATTCAGCTACATACACAAATCCGCCACACCAAAGGTCAGTGATAAACTGGCGGTATCCAAACCCACACCGTTACGCCAAGAGAACTACGCCCACCACATTATGACCCATGAATCACCACGGCGGACATTCACCGGCAGTAAACCATTGGCTGTGCATACCACCGTGCTCTAAATGGACACCCACAGATAAAACAACACCACATTGGACAATTCAAACAACACACACATGACACTAATACACACACCACACACCCACACCACTATAAAACACACACCCACAGTACCCACAACCCTTTACCACCTATACACCACTCACGCACCCCACATCACACACTCCAACACATTACCCAACACACTCTCTCCTACACACCTCACACAACACCAATGGCACCACAAAGAAACCCCAGTTTCACAGAGGAGGAGCTAAGGGTCATGGTGGAAGAATTCATCAGGGTAGAGCCACAGATATTTGGAGCACAGGTGCAGCAGATATCGATAGTTAGGAAGATGGAGCTATGGCGTAGAATCATGGACAGGGTCAACGCCGTGGGACAGCACCCAAGAACTAGGGATGACATCAGGAAGAGGTGGAACGACCTACATGGAAAGGTACGTTCCATTGCAGCAAGACACCAGCTCGCTGTACAGAGGACTGGCGGTGGACCCCCGCCTCCTCCCCCGCAACTAACAGCATGGGAGGAGCAAGTCTTGGCAATCCTGCATCCTCAGGGCCTGGCCGGAGTAGGAGGAGGTCTGGACTCTGGTAAGTCAACTATCTACTACTACTAACCCCTACCTGCATGCCATCACAGACCCCCACCCTCACCTTCACTCCCATCACTCCACCACTTACCACGCACCCCACCATCACTTCTCACTCATCCCAATGCCAGGCCCTCCATGCTATATCAATGCATGGACACCCCTCACAGCTCTGAATGGACACGCATCAGTAAAGCATGCACACTATAGAGAAATAATCATCCCACCATACACCAACATACACATGTGAAAGCTGCCAGGGCAAATACAACCAAAGAGGGCAAGCCACGGATGCACAATATGTCAGACACAAAAACCATAATACATCATTTACATCCCCACAGGTATCCCAGCAAATGTCAGCAGAGAGAAGGTGCCAGCAATATCCAGTCCCCCAACAGAAGAGGCCCACAGTGTTGACAGCAACTCTGGTCTTCAGGATGTGGATGACCTACCTGGCCCACCAGGGACCTCTGGACAGCCGGTTACCCAGGCCCAGTCACACACCACCACAGAGCCTCCCCCATCAGGAAACACCACCACAGCACCCACCCAGCGTACCCACACCTCTGTCCCCAGGACACGTCAATCATCAGTGTGTCCACCTCTAGAGGGACCCCGGGCCACACCTCATACCCAAGACAATCAGGGACCTGGGGTTAGTGGCAGTGGGCACACGGTTCAGGGGACAGAGGCACAGGCTAACAGAGAAACTGAGGGGATTGCTGTGCACCAGGGGGAGGACAGGCCCATGGAACCGACTCTTCAGGAGACACTTGCAGAGATCCTGGGAGCCTATCAACATTCCCAGGACACAATGGGCCAGATCCTGGACAATGTACAGGAGAACAGGCGGCTGCAGAAGGGACAGTACCAGTGGATCAAGGAGGACTTGCAGTCCATCAACAACACCCTGATCTCCATAGCAGGGGTGCTGGCAGACATGGCCAATATTATGAGGGAGGCAGTCACACAACAGCGGGCCCTTGCCACCAGCAAGACATCTGAGCAGCCTTCCACTTCCACTACCGCTAGTGGCCAGGAGGCCCCACCACAGGACTCACAGGCCACCAGCACCCCTTCCCCTGCAGAAGGAGAACCAACCCGCAAACATTCCCTGCGATCCAAACAGAAGCCAGAGACACTTGCCAAGACCCCTGCCAGGAAATGGGACTCTCCTGATCGTCACCCTTGTGTCCCACCCAGTCACCCTGTCCACCTTGAACTGTCATTGCTCCCCTTTCTATGTCCCCCTGCAAAATGCACCTGTGCTACAAACAGACTTGAACAATACCCTGGACTTTCCTCCATCATCAACCCATCCCATTGCACTTGCCCCTCTATATTTTAACACTTCAATAAACACCCTTGGAAAAAAAGAAGTTTGGAGTATGTCATGTATATCGATTATGTATTTATTGAAACAGGTACAAACATTGCAATTCGAGTGTACAGAAAATCAGCGTAGGTTAATGACCTGTAGCTGGCTGCAGTGATCACACCAGGAGTATATGTGAGGTCACCAACATCTGCAAAATGAATTGCCAGAGGGAACAGTAAGTGGGCATAGAGGTGGGAAATATCAGCATGCCAGCGCAACAGAAATTTAAACAAAATTTAATTGAATTGCGAAGTAATACTGTCCTACCTGTATGTCATTGGAAGTATTGTCTAATCACTGATGTTCTGTTGTCCGCATTCTCTGCCCCCTCATCCTCACTGTCCACAGGGTCCACTGCTGGCACACAGGCATCTACAGCCTCCTGCTCCTGCAGGAATGGGCCATGGCGTCTGAGGGCCAGGTTATGCAACATGCAGCATGCCACCACTATCTGACAGACCTTCTTGGGTGAGTAGCACAGGGATCCACCTGTCAGATGAAGGCACCGGAACCTGGCCTTCAGGAGGCCAAAGGTCCTTTCAATTATCCTTCTGGTTCACCCATGGGCCTCATTATAACGTTCTTCTGCCCTTGTCCTGGTATTCCTCACAGGGGTCAGCAACCATGAGAGTTGGGGTAACCAGAGTCACCTGAAATATTGAGGGACAACATTTAGCCACACGCTATCCCATATGGCCCACACCATACCCACACACCAACATCTACTGGGTGGGAATCAGGGCTCACCTATTAACCACACCCTGTGCCTCTGTAGTTGGCCCATCACTTGTGGGATGCTGCTATTCCCTGGGACAAAGGCATCATGCACAGACCCAGGATACTTAGCATTGACGTGGTAGATGTACTGGTTCACCAAGCACACCATCTGTACATTCATAGAGGCAGGGGAACACAAATGCAATATGTGTTCCATCAATCGCCCCAATTATGTTGGGGATATGTCCTTTTGCATAGAACGCGGCCATCACTGTGGCCAAATCTTCAATCTATGGGAAAACAATGTAGCTGCACATGTGTTTAATCAGGGAAGACAACACTCTTGTCAGCACTACTGTATTGAGAACATTGGCTATGACATTCCTGCTGCCAAGCCCACTGTCACTTGGAAAGAATCAGTTGCCAGGAAATGGAGCACTGATAGAACCTGCACAAGCGGGGGGATCCCAGCAGGTGACGGATAGCATACATCAGGTCAGGCTCCAATTGGGCACACAGCTCTGTGATTGTGGCCCTGTCAAGTCTATAGGTGAGTATTATGTGCCTGTCTTCCAGTGTTGCCAAGTCCACCAGGGGTCTGTACACAGGGGTATGTCTCCATCTCCTATTCATCTGCAGCAGTAGTAATCTATGGGGCAAAAGAGTGAGGAGCCGGTCACAAACTGAACAATGGAGCTACAACATAACTTTGTATGCTGTTAACTTGTAATGGGTCAGTCTGATTTGTCCAGTATGTCCTAATTTCACCAGTGACGCAGCAATTTTGCAGGGCCTGTCCCCCCCTCGAAATGGCGTCCGTCTGTCCGGTGTGGAGCGACAGGTGGAAGTGAGGTAATTCCACTGATGTTGGGCACCGTTGCGGGAGGCAGTCAGGAACCGCCGTGCAATTCCTCATTGGTTAACATTGGGCCCTATGAGTTACAGTGGCCAATGGTGATCCACGCCGGCGGTGACGGTATGCACTGCCGCGGACGTGACTGCCATTTTCTCTCTGATCCCTCACTTGCTATTTGATCTTCCACAGGAGAGGACCTACACTGCATGTGCTGCTGTGACCTGTGTCTGGAACCTACCATGGCCCATGTGACTGAGGAAAGGGCCCCAGCCTTCACTTCAGAGGAGTTGGAGAGACTGGTAGATGGGGTCCTACCCCAGTACGGACTGTTGTATGGGCCTCCAGACCAACAGGTGAGTACACTGTGGGCACGATGCATGTGGCATGAATGCATGGAGTGGTGTGTGTGAATGCTTTGTGTAAGGGGGGTGGGTGGATGTCCTCTGGGCAGCGTATAGGTTGTGTACTGGGCCATGTGTGTGCCACTGGTGATGGAAACAGGTATGGTGGGCCATATGTGTAACAGGCAGGACTGTTTGTGTAATTAAATTTTCCTGTTTGTATTACCTCTTTAGGTCAGCGCCCATCAAAAAAAGGGTATCTGGCGTGCCATCACCAAGGAGGTGCGGACCCTGGGGGTATATGGCAGGCAGAGCACCCACTGTTGCAAACGGTGGGAGGACATGAAATACTGGGCACGGAAGACGGCGGAGGCCTAGCTGGGAATGGCCACCCAACGAGGAAGAGGTGCCAGTCGAACCCTGACCCCCTGATGGCCCGCATACTGGTGGTGGCCTATCCTGAGCTGGATGGGCGCTTGAGGGCATCACAGCAGCCACAAGGGGGTGAGTACAGTGCCCATCATTACAACTTACGCATGGTAGGGTGGTGTCAGGGTGGGGATGTGTGTCAGTGGGTGCCCCTAAGCCAGGCCTGACATTGCAGCGTAGGTCCCCTGTTGGCTAGGGTTCTGAAGGGAAAATCTTGCTACCTAGTTCGTAGGCATCAACAACTGGTCAGGGCTGTGTGGGTCCCAGGTGTCCTGCATTTGATGGTGTGTGCCCCTCCCCATGCCTTGGCTGATAACTATTTCTATGCTGGTGCTATGGCATATTGCGTAGGCCTGTTCCCTGTGTGTGAGGGTGCTGTGTACGCCAACAGTGGTGTTGGTGCAACCACTGACCCAGTGTATCCTTTGTCTCTCCCCCCCTTTTTGTTTTGTCATCCTGTCCTTATGTGCATTAGCATCATCTGGCGAAGGAGCAGAGGCACCGGCGACGGAGGGAGCTGCATTCCACAGGACCCAGGAGGCAAAGTCCACCGACACTGAGGGCACCAGTGGGACGGAGGGCAAGGGGAGCAGTTCTGACACAGATACCTCCTCCGATGGAAGCTCCCTGGTGGTGACGGACACTTCTGTGACCACCCCAGCTACAGGTACAGCTGCCACCCCCGTACCAGCACCACCCTCCCAGCAGCCCCTCATCGAGTTGCCTGTGCCTGCTCACCCCAGAGGGTGGCCATCTCCTTCGCCCCAGGCACCTCAGGCCCTGTCCCAGTTAGCCCAGCTGCCCTGAGTGAGGAGGCTATTGACCTCCTGAGATCCATCTCTGTAGGGCAGTCAACCATTGTGAATACCATCCAGGGGCTGGCAGCCCAGATGCAACAATCTAATGCATTCCTGGAAGGCATTCACACTGGATTGGCGGCCCAACAGAGATCGATCCAGGCTCTGGCCTCCTCTCTGATGGCAGCCATTGTCCCTGTTTCTACCCTCCCTCCTCAAACTTTCACTGCCCAGTCCCATTCTCCTCAACCCCAACCTACCCCAAGCACACAGCCAGACGAGCATGCGCACAAGACAACACACAAAAGTGGTACAGGCAAACACAAGCACCACACTTCATCCCACAGGCACTCACAAAAACACCATGCACATGCAGATACACCAACATCCACTATTTCTACTGTCTCCCCCTCCTCCTCCTCCACCACCTCCCACCCAGTTCCGTCCACACTCACACCTGCATACACTACATCATCATCCACTACCAGCATCATCACCACACCAAGCAGAACACACCTCACTGGAAGACACCTCCACAACAGCCATGCACACGTCCCCTGTTTCCTCTCCCACTGTGTCTGTCCCCCCCTTCTAAGGTACACAAACGCAAGCACTCAGCCATCCACCTCACAACAGTATATAGGTCATGCACCTGAACCCAAAAGCAGCAGACAGACACCCCCAACAACCACTCACTCTTCCTCCACTCCCATTTCTTCTCCCTCTTCCCCCCAATGTCCCTAAAACACTGTTCCTATCCACCATTGACGTCTTCCCTACCCCTCCCCCCCATCCTGCATGTATGGGCAGGGTAGGAAGAACCCAGCCAAGCACCTCAGCCACACAGTCCACAGATGCAGTCGTCACCACACCCATTTGTGGTCGAAAAGGATCCAGGTCACATGTCCTGAAGGTGAGGGAGCCTGCACCAGGCAGCCTCAAGCGAAAGGAGCCTGCCCCAGCTGCCAGGAAAACCATGGCTGTGCAGTCGTCGGAGGCTGCAGGGGATGGGCAGAAGCCTCCCACCCCCCCAGCAGCAGCACCACCACTGAGCAGCTGTCCGAGGTTGCATGGGATGGGCAGGAGCCTTCCCCCCCAGAAGCAGTACCACCACTGAGCAGATGTCCGAGGTTGCAGGGGATGGGAAGGAGCCTCCCCCCATCAGTAGCACCACCACCACTGAGCAGCCGTCCGAGGTTGCAGGGGATGGGCAGGAGCCTCCCCCCACAGTATGTAATCCTGCCTCCATGGGCTGCTGTGCAGCCTGCCCCCTGCAAATCCAGTGGGTATGACACCCACCTGAGAGACTGTGAGCTTGCATTCCCCAGAATCAAGAGCACAGTGCAGGTTGCCCCCACCAGAACCAGTGGGTAAGACACCCACATGCCCAACACTCCCCAGGATCAAGAGCACAGGGCACGATGCCCCCTCCAGAACCAGTGTGCAAGACACCCAGAGGCCCAACAATCCCCAGGATCAAGATCACAGGGCACGATGCCCCCTCCAGAAACAGTGGTTTTGTAACATCTTCCGGCTGAGGTGCCACCCCCACCCCCGTCGCCCTGAGGTGCCTGCCTATTCACCAACTGATGCCCCTGTTGATTCAACTGATGTCTCCGTGTTGAAGCAAGTGACATGTGTGGCCTTTGACTTTGGCCTGTGGCCATGTGGACTACGCAAATAGTGGACTAGGCTGTGTCCCTTTTTCTGCACATATGTATATATCCATTATCTTGCCTAACTTATTTTTCATGCTGCATTGATCTCATCACATTCGAAATCGTTTTGTCCTTGCATTATTCATCCACGTAACTGGGTAAAATTGTTCTTGTAATGCAGCTGATTGTGTGTATGGTGTTTGGGGGAGAGGGGTAGTTGTGCGTGTGTATGCCACTCTCATTTTCCTCCCTCCCTCCCTTGTGTGCTAGGCGGCTGTACTCACCGTCGTCATCTTTGCCGGCATTGGTGTACGTGGTGGAGCAGAACATAGAAGATCATGGGTAAGACATGCAGTTCAGGCTCCATGGCAGCGTGCTTGTTCCCTGTGTCTCCAATGGTGAGTCCTTTCCCTTTTGAGCTCGGTTTCTGCCAGGCTTTTGATGTCGTTGGGACCGCCCCGGAAAAGGTGGCAGTTTCCTGGGTCATAATATGGTGGGCGGAACATTGACTTCCACCTGGCTGTAGGCGGCTATCACCGTGATGACTGTTGTTTCCGCCCTGGTGGTCGGTGTGGTACATTGGCTGTCTTTCGGAGATCTTTCCGCCATGGTCATAATTTGGCATTAGTTACCGCCGGACTGTTGGCGGTATTACCACCACTTTAACACCAACTGCCAGGGTCGTAATGAGGGCCTATATATGTACTTAGCTTTCTCTTATCTTTTTTATCTCTTACAGATCGTTGAGAATTCTTTCCAGGAAGCACACAGTTGACAAAGGAAGAAAATGTCCTGGTTGCACAAATAAGCTGGGTTTGCGGAAGAAACACGGGTGATGCCTTCACTGGAACTCCCATTGCCTAGCAAAGGATGTGGTCCCAGGCAGTAGCATTTATACCTACCTAAAATCAAAGATGGCTGCCATCATCATAGGGCTGTTTCCAGAGTCTTCAGGCTTGTTCCAGAACATTCTGGTTTGCTCCAGATGGATTGCCATGTGCTACCAAAGTCTGTTTACTGGCTTGTTCTAGAACCTTTATGTTTGTTCCTGAACCTTCTGCAAAACTGTAAACTTTGCACTTGTATAGCACACTACTCACACATTAGGGAGTCAAGGCACTGTACGCATACCACTGTGGAACCCCCTCCTGGCTTTTCCCTGTGAGGCACCCACTCCTGGACAGCCCCAGGGTGAGGCCAGGCATCCACCATTAGGGTCTCAAGGCACTGTACGCATACCACTGTGGAACCCCTCCTGGCTTTTCCCTGTGAGGCACCCACTCCTGGACAGCCCCAGGGGGAAGCCAGGCATCCAAGTGCTCTGAGGGCTGTTGTGGAGATTAAGCAAGCTAATGCCCAGAGTTAGACCCATTAATTAGATTAGGCACCGAGGCGAGAATTATCTGGTCCAAGGTAATTGAGCACAAGACTCCCGAGGTGGGAATTGACCCCTGGTCCCGGGCCAGATCGCTGCATCAGGGTCTGCCACTCTAACCATTGTGCCACACTTCTGCCTTGTTTCAGAATCTTTTGGATTGTTCCAGATAGATTGCATTGTGCTTTCAAAGTCTGTAAGCGATTAATTGACAACCTTGTTTGTTTTTACCAAGTCTTAAATTATGTTTTTTGTTACAGTTCTATTAAATTTTATTACTTGTAACTCCCCTGTTCTCAAAGCTTTCGGAACCACTTTCTGTATCTCCACGAACATACCAAAAAAGACCAACCCCCTGGGGTTTTTGGGAAACACGTGACTCTATAAACTGGGAGGCCATGGCAGTTCCCCGCTTTAATAACCGTCACCTCTGCGGGTGACCTAGCTTTGTGGGATTCTACCTTTGGAAGTTCCCAAGACCTTTTCTCAGGACCAAACCCTTTCCAGTCAATTAAGTAGTAGACTTGACCTTGTATTTTCTTAAAATCAATCACCATCTACTTCAGTGGGAGCACATTTCTGGATGGCAGGGTTTGAGTAAGGAAATGTGGAACACTGGGTGTACCTGGAGTATTGAGATAAGTTCCAACTGACCAGCAACTGGGTTCATTATCTACATGATAAGATATAGCCCTATGAATTTCGGTTTTCGTTTTCTACTGCTTTTTAACATCAAATGTTTGGTGGTTAACTAAACTCTGTTACCGATTGATACTGAGATTTTGTGGAATGTTTTTTATCAACATAAAGCTTACTGCTGCATTGTGCTTACTCAAGGTGTTCCTGAGCAGATTTTAGAATGGATTGTAGGATCATGTGATGCTCCTGCACTGAGGGGTGATTGGATGTTGCTGGCCATTCAAATAGAAGAATGCTGGCACAATAGTCATTTGTGCTATAGAAAGGGGAATAGCCCACTGTAGCGTGTTCTCATTATAAGCAAACTCGGCTATCCACAAATGCCTGCTCCAATCTTCAGAATGAGTGATTGCTAAACACCTAAGATACTGTTTTAACATTTGATATAAGCGTTCTGTTTTACCATCAGTTTCTGGGTGAAAGCTAGTAGATAGGCGCAAATCTATTTTCATCACTGAAGATTTGAAGTGTACAGAGTGCCTTAATCAGTTATGATCACACTAGGAATGCCATGTAATCTGATAATATTTTGTGAGAAAATGTGTGCTAATTCAATAGCAGTAGGTAATTTAGTCAAAGCTCTGAAACGCCTCTTCTTGGTTAGGTGGTCCACCACTAATAGAATGACTGTGTTTCCTTGACTGCGAGGCATTTTTACCAAAAAAAGATATGGCGATAGTATGCCACCGTCTAGGTGGAATGGGAATGGGGCACAGGAACCCGCTGGGATTTTTTTGCTCTGCTTTACCTCAAACGCAAACTGCACCAGTTGTGATACGTTTCTTAATACCGGAATTTAGTGTGGCCCACAAAAAATATAGTTGAGGAGTAGGCCAACTAGCAGCATTTGACTTACAGCTCCTGGGCACACATAGGGGGTCATTCTGACCTCGGCGGTAAAAGGCGCTTACCGCCGGTCAGAAGGCCGCCACAACACCGCCGCGGTCGCGGTAAACCGCCACGGTCATTCTGACCCTCAAGAGGCAAACCGCCAAAAACCTGACATCAACAAAAGTCCGCCACACCAACGGCCAGCGTTAAACTGGCGAAGACCAAACCTCCACCGTCATGCCAACAGAAAAACGCCCATGCCATTACGACCCACGAATCCACGCGGCGGTCTTTCAACCGCGGTATTCCATTGGCGGTACACACCGCCGCGCTCAAAATACACATACAGCTCCAAAACACAGCCACATTGGACAATCTGAAATACACACACCTGAGACACATACACACAACACTCCCACACACCCAATTAACTATAAAACACACACCCACATCACCCACAAACCCCTACGACCACAAATCAGAGAAGAAGCCCAGAGAGAGACAGCACAGAATAGAGAACACCATCACCCACACAACAACCACGCACAAAACACCACACACCACTACACTCACCACACTCATCACTGCAAACACCACCCCACACCTCATCCACACCACCCCATGGCACCCCAAAGACACCCCAGGTTCTCAGACGCAGAACTCAGGGTCATGGTGGAGGAAATAGTTCGGGTAGAGCCCCAACTCTTCGGGACACAGGTGCAGCACACCACCATTGCCAGGAAGATGGAGCTATGGCAAAGAATAGTGGACAGGGTCAACGCTGTGGGACAGCATCCACGAAATCGGGACGACATCAGGAAGCGGTGGAACGACCTACGGGGGAAGGTGCGTTCCATGGTATCCAGGCACAACATCGCGGTGCAGCGGACTGGCGGCGGACCCCCACCTCAACCCCCAGAATTTACAACATGGGAGGAACAGGTCTTGAACATCCTGCATCCTGAGGGCCTCGCAGGAGTATCTGGAGGAATGGACTCTGGTAAGTCTCATCTTCACTACTTCATCCCCCCCACCCCACCAGCATGCCAACTCATACCTCCACCCTCCCCCCCACCACCATCACACATCCTCATTGCTAATGTCTCACCGTCACAACCCATCCATCCCAACACCAAACCCTGCATGCCACGACAAACCATCGACAGCCATCACCTAAGCATGTCCACTGCACATACCCATCTCCCCCACAAACCGCCGTCACAACAGCCCCCACAAAGGAATGCCAGCACTGGGGTACACGGGCACCCACCCATTGCACGCTATGGCACTCACAGAAGCAATAACCATACTCTTATACCCCTGCAGGACCCGAATGCCACCACACCACCCAGGAGGGTCCAAAAATGTCCATCCCACCCCCAGAAGAGGTCCCCAGTGATGACAGCAGCTCTGTCTCCCTGGACCCAGATGACCAGCCCGGCCCATCGGGGACCTCAGGACAGTCGGTTCCCCTCAGACAGCCACAGGCTACAGCAGACCTACCCCCCTCTTGGAACACCAGCACAGCACCCACCCAGCGGGCCCATGCCTCTGTCTCCAGGACACGTCAATCAGCGGTGTGTCCACCACTACAGGGCACCCAGGTTAACCCACCACCCCAACAACAACAGGGACCTGGGGGCAGTGGTAGTGGGCACACGGTCCAGGGGACAGAGGCCCAGGGAAACAGGGGAACTGGGAGCGCGGCTGTGCGACAGGTGGGGGACAGGCCCAGGGAACCCACTCTCCACGAGGCCCTCTCCTCCATCATGGGAGCATACCACCACTCCCAGGAGACGATGGCGACGGTCCTGGCCAGGTTCCAGGAGATCCAGGTACTGCAGGAGGAACAGTTTATGGGGTTCAGGGAAGAACTGAGAAACATTAGTTCCGCAATGGGCACCATCGTTGTGGCTCTCAACCAGATTGTCACCACATTGCGGGACCATGTGGCACCACAAAGGGCCCCTGTCACTAGCATGGACCAGGAACAGGCTACCACCTCCGCCGGCGCTAGTGGACAGGAGGCCCCGACACAGCAACAACCGGCCACCAGAACCCCACCTCCTGCAGAAGAAGAACCACCCCGCAAGCGGGGCCTAAGATCTAGGAAGAAGACAGAGTAGGATGCCAAGACCCCCGCCAGGAAAGGATACCCCCTGATGTCATCCCACTGTCCCACATTGTCACCCTGTCCAACCTTAAACTGCCCCTGCTCCACCTTCCACAGGCATATGGACAATGCACCTGTGAGACTGAGAATCTGGACTCTGCCATGGACATTCCTCCACCATCACCCATCACCGATTTTCAACCATGTCCCAAAATTGAGCACTTTAATAAACACACTTATTGCACACAAATAATCTGGAGTCTGCCTGTTTTTTTGAAAATATGTATTAGACATAAACGTACCAAAATGACCAGTTACATTGTGATGACAACATACCACTGTCACACAGCTGTAGTCCACGGGCAAACAAAGCAGAGGTCACGCAGTGGGGCCCACATCTCTGAAATTGGAAGGGAAAGTCACAACTCTGTTAGCATCCACTGGGTGAAAAGGACAGACAGTAGAGAGGCAGGAGACTGTAAGTAAATGTAAAATGCCGGTGTTGATTCTTACCTGTGTGTTATTGAAAATACTGCTGTATCACTGTGTCCCTGTTGTCTGTGTCGTCCGCTTCGTCTTCCTCCTCTTCACTCTCCGCAGGCTCCACAGCTGTTACAACACCACCATCCGGACCATCCTCCTGCAGAAAAGGCACCTTGTGTCGCAATGCCAGGTTGTGAAGCATACAGCAGGCCACGATGATCTGGCACACCTTCTTTGGTGAGTACATTAGGGATCCACCTGTCATATGCAGGCACCTAAACCTGGCCTTCAGGAGGCCGAAGGTTCTTTCTATAATCCTCCTAGTTCGCCCATGGGCCTCATTGTAGCGTTCCTCTGCCCTTGTCCTGGGATTCCTCACTGGGGTCAGTAACCACAACAGGTTGGGGTAACCTGAGTCACCAATTAGCCACACACGGTGTCTCTGTAGTTGTTCCATCACATAAGGGATGCTGCTATTTCGCATGATGTACGCGTCATGCACTGACCCAGGGAACTTGGCATTTACATGGGAGATGTACTGGTCAGCCAAACAGACCACCTGGACATTCATGGAATGATAACTTTTTCTGTTCCTGTACACCTGTGCACTTTCACTGGGGGGTACCAAAGCCACATGTGTCCCATGAATGGCACCAATGATGTTGGGAATATGTCCAAGGGCATAGAAATCACCCTTCACTGTAGGCAAATCCCCCACCTCAGGGAAAACGATGTATCTCTGCATGTGTTTGAGCAGGGCAGACAACACTCTGGACAACACCTTGGAAAACATAGGCTGAGACATCCCTGATGAAATGGCCACTGTTGTTTGAAATGACCCACTTGCTAAGAAATGGAGTACTGACAGCACCTGCACTAGAGGGGGGATCCCTGTGGGTTGGCGGATGGGTGATATCAGGTCTGCCTCCAGCTGGGCACACAGTTCATGTATAGTGGCTCGGTCAAGCCTGTATGTCAGAATGACATGTCGTTCTTCCATTGTCGACAGGTCCACCAGCGGTCTGTACACGGGAACATTCCTCCATCTCCTCACAAGTCCCAGCGGACGGTGCCTAGGAAGGACAACAGCAAGCACAGAGTCAATCAACCCACAGGTAAGTTCCCACAGCTTGCACAGTACACAATTCTCTATGCATTGAATGGCTTGTATGAGTGTCGATGCAAGGCCTAGGCATGTGTGACGCAGTAGAAATTAAGCCATGTGGGCCCTTAAAATGGCGGCTGCCTGACCTGTGAAGTGCGACAATGGGATGTGAGGTCAATGCGCTGGCGTGGCACACCGTGGCAGTAGGCGGTCGAAGACCGCGGCGCAAAGCCGCATTGGTTAACATTGAACCCTATGCGTTTCAGGAGCCAATGACGAAGTGCGCCGGCGGCCGCGGGACGCACCGCCGCGGTTCGCACCGCCGCGGACGTGACCGCCATTTTCTATCTGCTTAATCACTCGAGACCTGATCATCCACAGGAGAGGACCTATACTGCAAGTGCTGCTGTGACCTCGGTCTGGAAGATACAATGGCTGCTGCGACTGGGGAAAGGGCCCCTGCCTTCACTTCTGAAGAATTGGAGAAACTCGTGGATGGGGTCCTCCCCCAGTATGCGCTAATCTACGGTCCTCCAGACCAACAGGTAAGTACACTGGGAGCATGCTTTGGGGGCAATGCCTGTGTTGACTCGGGTGGATGAAAGATGGTGGGGAGGGGAGCGATTGAGGCATGCATCAAACGACGGATGAGAGCATGTGCCACATGGCAAGGGTGGGGATGGGGGGCCACTCACATCGAGCATGCAGAAAAATATAATAATGTTATTTCTCCCCCTGTACATGTCACATAGGTCAGCGCCCATCAGAAAATCGACATTTGGCGTGCCATCGCCAAGGACGTCCGGACCCTGGGGGTCCACAACAGACAGGGCACCCACTGCCGCAAGAGGTGGGAGGACATCCGCCGCGGGAGCAGGAAGACCGCAGAGGTTCTGCTGGGGATGGCCTCCCAACGTAGGAGGGGTGCCACTCGTCAATTGACCCCCCTGATGTCTCGGATCCTGGCGGTGGCCTACCCAGATTTGGATGGGCGCGTGAGGACATCACAGCAGACACAAGGGGGTGAGTACCAGCACATTCTGCTATCTTAGCGCGAAGTGGAGGTGTCTGGGTGGGGGAGGAGGGCTGTGGGTATCCCTAGGCCAGGGCGATTTCTGTAGGCTAGGCCCCTCCGTAAGGCATGGCCCTGTGCCTCCGCCCCCCACCTCTGTAGGGTGCCAAGTACAGCTATCCATGGCCCTGTGTCACCTATGTGTGCAGTTGTCGTCCATAGGCTTGTAGGCCAAGTCCCAATGATTGAGTAGTGCAGGGGGCTTCTGTGTCTGTCCTCTCCGCCAACTGTGTTGCCAATGGATGCACTCACATGTCTTCATTTCCCGCCCCCCCCTTTTTTGCTGCTCTTCCTGTTCATGTGTGCATTAGCATCATCAGGCGGAGGAGAAGTGGCATCAGAGCACGAGGGAGCTGCATCTCACATGGCCCTGGAGGGCCATGCAACCGACTCGGAGTTCACCAGTGAGACGGAGGGCGAGGGGAGCTCCACAACGGGGACACGTGGAAACATCAGCGATACAGACACGTCCTCGGAAGGGAGCTCCCTTGTGGTGGCGGCAACATCTGTGCCCACCGCAACAACAGGTACAGCCGCCACCCAGCGCACCAGCTCCGCCCTCCCAGCAGCCCCTCTGCGATCGCCCCGTGCCCGCTCGCACGCGAAGGCGGGCATCTCCTTCGCCCCAGGCACCTCAGGCCCTGCCCCAGTTACCCCTGCTGCCCTCAGTGAGGAGGTCATTGACCTCCTCAGGACGCTCATTGTTGGGCAGTCTACCCTTTTGAATGCCATCCAGGGGGTAGAAAGGGAGGTGCACCGGAGCAATGCATACCTGGAGGGCATTCATTCGGGTCAGGCTGCCCATCAGCGATCGTTCAACGCTCTGGCCTCAGCACTGACGGCAGCCATTGTCCCTATCTCCTGCCTCCCTCCTCCAACTTCCTCCACCCAGTCCCACTCCCCTGTTCCTGTGCCTATCCCAGACACACCTACAGACCAGCCTGCACACACCTCAACACCCAAGGGCAGCTCATCCAGACATAAGCATCACACAAGCATTCACACAAGCAACAGCCACATGCAGACATACCAACAGCCACTGCCTCCTCTGTGTCCCCCTCCTCCTCGTCTCCCTCCTCCCTCCCTGTGACGTCTCCACTCACACTTGCATGCACAACATCATCAGCCACTACGTCCATCACCAGCACACCCACCAGAACACTCCGCACACGTGCAGTCACCACCCCCACTGCCATTTACACGTCCCCTGTGTCCTCTCCCAGTGTGTCTGTCACCCCCTCTTCCAAACCACACAAACGCAGGCAGACACCCACCCAACAGCCATCCACCTCACGACAGCCTCCGTCACAAGCACCTGCACCCAAAGACACCACACTTGACTCTCCTACAACCACATCCTCTTCCTCCACTCCCATACCCACTGCACCTACCCTTCCCACTGCTCCTAAAAAGTTTTTCCTGTCCAAAATGAACCTCTTTCCATCACCTGACCCACCCCCTCCATCTCGTAAGAGTCCAATCAGCACCTCAGCCACCACAACCCCTGGACCTACAAGGTCCATAGTACAGGGATATTGGAGTCCACCACCTTCAAGGGCAGCAACATCGGCCAGCAGTAAAGGGACAGCCAGCCCACCCCCTGGGAAGAAAACCAAGAAAGGCAAGGCCCGGCGCGAGAGGCCAGAGATGGCAGCCTCCAAAGGCACTACCCTGGCACCGTCAGGAAGTGGGGTGCCACCTGGCACATCTACAAAGGGAGGCAAGGGCCACAGAGAATCACGGAAGGATGGCAAGGGCAGCACGGCTGACAAGTCCGGCAGCAGGCGAGCTGCCCAGGAGGGCCCCACCAGCCCCATTCCGGGTGTGAAGGAGGACACCCACGGGCCCGGGACTCCAGCACAGGAGGGCCCCTGAAGCGAGAAGTCAGATGGCGAGTGAACTCCATATATTGGCCGGATATGGTGCCCTGGAGACACATGTCAAGAACCGCTGAACAGGGCCCTTCAAGACAAGCACAGCTGGACAGGGCCCTTCAAGACAAGCACCACTGAACAGGGCACCGCCGTCTCAAGCACCGCTGAACAGGGCCCTTCAAGACAAGCACCGCTGAACAGGCCACCGCCGTCTCAAGCCCCGCTGAACAGGGCCCTTCAAGACAAGCACCGCTGAACAGGGCACCACCGTCTCAAGAACCGCTGAACAGGGCCCTTCAAGACAAGCATCGCTGAACAGGCCACCGCCGTCTCATGAACCGCTGAACAGGGCCCTTCAAGACAAGCACCGCTGAACAGGGCACTTCAAGACAAGCACCGCTCCGCTGGGCCCTTCATCTCTGCACCGCTCCGCTGGGCCCTTCAAGACAAGCACCGCTCCGCTGGGCCCTTCATCTCAAGCACCGCTCCGCTGGGCCCTTCATCTCTGCACCGCTCCGCTGGGCCCTTCATCTCAAGCACCGCTCCGCTGGGCCCTTCATCTCAAGCACCGCTCCGCTGGGCCCTTCAAGACAAGTACCGCTCCGCTGGGCCCTTCATCTCAAGCACCGCTCCGCTGGGCCCTTCAAGACAAGCACCGCTCCGCTGGGCCCTTCATCTCTGCACCGCTCCGCTGGGCCCTTCATCTCAAGCACCGCTCCGCTGGGCCCTTCATCTCAAGCACCGCTCCGCTGGGCCCTTCATCCCAAGCACCGCTCCGCTGGGCCCTTCATCTCTGCACCGCTCTGCTGGGCCCTTCAAGACAAGCACCGCTCCGCTGGGCCCTTCATCTCAAGCACCGCTCCGCTGGGCCCTTCATCTCAAGCACCGCTCCGCTGGGCCCTTCATCTCTGCACCGCTCCGCTGGGCCCTTCAAGACAAGCACCGCTGGGCCCTTCATCTCAAGCACCGCTCCGCTGGGCCCTTCAAGACAAGCACCGCTCCGCTGGGCCCTTCATCTCTGCACCGCTCCGCTGGGCCCTTCATCTCAAGCACCGCTCCGCTGGGCAATTCATCTCAAGCACCGCTCCGCTGGGCCCTTCATCTCAAGCACCGCTCCGCTGGGCCCTTCATCTCTGCACCGCTCCACTGGGCCCTTCATCTCAAGCACCGCTCCGCTGGGCCCTTCATCTCTGCACCGCTCCGCTGGGCCCTTCATCTCAAGCACCGCTCCGCTGGGCCCTTCATCTCAAGCACCGCTCCGCTGGGCCCTTCATCTCTGCACCGCTCCGCTGGGCCCTTCAAGACAGGCACCGCTCTGCTGGGCACTTCATCTCAAGCACCGCTCCGCTGGGCCCTTCATCTCAAGCACCGCTCCGCTGGGCCCTTCATCTCAAGCACCGCTCCGCTGGGCCCTTCATCTCTGCACCGCTCCGCTGGGCCCTTCAAGACAAGCACCGCTCCGCTGGGCCCTTCATCTCAAGCACCGCTCCGCTGGGCCCTTCAAGACAAGCACCGCTCTGCTGGGCCCTTCATCTCTGCACCGCTCCGCTGGGCCCTTCATCTCAAGCACCGCTCCGCTGGGCCCTTCATCTCACGCACCGCTCCGCTGGGCCCTTCAAGACAAGCACCGCTCCGCTGGGCCCTTCATCTCAAGCACCGCTCCACTGGGCCCTTCAAGACAAGCAGCGCTCCGCTGGGCCCTTCATCTCTGCACCGCTCCGCTGGGACCTTCATCTCAAGCACCGCTCCGCTGGGCCCTTCATCTCAAGCACCGCTCCGCTGGGAAATTCATCTCAAGCACCGCTCCGCTGGGCCCTTCATCTCTGCACCGCTCCGCTGGGCCCTTCATCTCAAGCACCACTCCGCTGGGCCCTTCATCTCTGCACCGCTCCGCTGGGCCCTTCATCTCAAGCACCGCTCTGCTGGGCCCTTCATCTCAAGCACCGCTCCGCTGGGCCCTTCATCTCAAGCACCGCTCTGCTGGGCCCTTCAAGACAAGCACCGCTCCGCTGGGCCCTTCATCTCAAGCACCGCTCCGCTGGGCCCTTCAAGACAAGCACCGCTGAACAGGCCACCGCCGTCTCAAGAACCGCTGAACAGGGCCCTTCAAGACAAGCACCGCTGAACAGGGCCCTTCAAGACAAGCACTGCTGAACAGGGCACCGCCGTCTCATGAACCGCTGAACAGGGCCCTTCAAGACAAGCACAGCTGAACAGGGCACTTCAAGACAAGCACCGCTCCTCTGGGCCCTTCATCTCTGCACCGCTCCGCTGGGCCCTTCATCTCAAGCACCGCTCCGCTGGGCCCTTCATCTCTGCACCGCTCCGCTGGGCCCTTCATCTCAAGCACCGCTCCGCTGGGCCCTTCATCTCAAGCACCGCTCTGCTGGGCCCTGCAAGACAAGCACCGCTCCGCTGGGCCCTTCATCTCAAGCACCGCTCCGCTGGGCCCTTCAAGACAAGCACCGCTGAACAGGCCACCGCCGTCTCAAGAACCGCTGAACAGGGCCCTTCAAGACAAGCACCGCTGAACAGGGCCCTTCAAGACAAGCACTGCTGAACAGGGCACCGTCGTCTCATGAACCGCTGAACAGGGCCCTTCAAGACAAGCACAGCTGAACAGGGCACTTCAAGACAAGCACCGCTCCGCTGGGCCCTTCATCTCTGCACCGCTCCGCTGGGCCCTTCATCTCAAGCACCGCTCCGCTGGGCCCTTCATCTCTGCACCGCTCCACTGGGCCCTTCATCTCAAGCACCGCTCCGCTGGGCCCTTCAAGACAAGCACAGCTCCGCTGGGCCCTTCATCTCAAGCACCGCTCCGCTGGGCCCTTCAAGACAAGCACCGCTGAACAGGCCACCGCCGTCTCAAGAACCGCTGAACAGGGCCCTTCAAGACAAGCACCGCTGAACAGGGCACCGCCGTCTCATGAACCGCTGAACAGGGCCCTTCAAGACAAGCACCGCTGAACAGGGCACTTCAAGACAAGCACCGCTCCGCTGGGCCCTTCATCTCTGCACCGCTCCGCTGGGCCCTTCATCTCAAACACCGCTCCGCTGGGCCCTTCATATCAAGCACCGCTCCTCTGGGCCCTTCATCTCAAGCACCGCTCCGCTGGGCCCTTCATCTCTGCACCGCTCCGCTGGGCACCGCCGTCTCAAGCACCGCTCCGCTGGGCCCTTCATCTCAAGCACCGCACTGCAGGGGCCCCCAGGGGCCCCACGACACCCCTCACCGCCATCCTGTTCCTGGCGGGCACAACCGCCAGGAACAGGATGGCGGTGAGGGGGTCGGAATCCCCATGACGCCATGGAGGATTCCTCAGGGCAGCGGAAAACCGGCGGGAGACCGCTGGTTTTCCGTTTCTGACTGCGGCCATACCGCCGCGGTCAGAATGCCCTTGGGAGCACCGCCAGCCTGTTGGCGGTGCTCCCGCGGTCGTTGACTCAGAATGACCCCCAATGTTTCTTACAAAAATCTGAATTCATTAGTACTAAGCATGGTGCCCAGTGAACTGAGGGATAGACAGATAGACAGATAGATAGATAGATAGATAGATAGATAGATAGATAGATAGATAGATAGATAGATAGATAGATAGATTTCTGATGTATGATTACTTAAAACCATTCCAAAGGTATCAAACATGAGGAAAAAAACAATATAAAAAGTTAATTCATATATAGTTCTGCTTTGATTCATAAAGCCCCTGAGTTAAAAATAGGATGGTATAAACATCTGAGTTATAAGTGCAATGCTGGTTACACAGCGGGCAGCTCCCTAGTAGAGGGCAGAACAATGTCCAGCCATTGGGGTGTAATGTCCGGCAACCTGTCCTTTAGCAATGGCCGTACTAGATGTATGAATTTGCCAAATTTTCCCATGTCTGTCACTGTTTCCAGGGAGAATAGGTTTTGAGCCTCTGTGAGTGATCGTGCACCATGATGTAAAATGTTTGGCCTCAGGAGTATACAACGGGCATTGGGTAAAGCTGGGTAGCAGCAGGTGAACCAGCGATTCTTTTCTGTAGTCGCACAATCTGCAATGCACAATGTTAGTGAGCGATTTCCAGCCAGCATTCAACTCTCTTTTTGGAAGCAGCACCAAGCTTGCCCATAGCAATAACTTGAGGCAGAGTTTGCCTAGTGCTTGGTAAAGATGCAGATGACTGGGTTGGATTCTGTAGGATGTTATTAGGCAAGCATGTGAGCCCTTTTCTAGTAAGGCCTTGATATCAGTTTCTTATGAGAGGAGATTCAGTTGCTTTTTTTATGGCAGTTTTAATGGCAGTAAGTGAGTAAGTGATAGTGCTTTGAAACCAATTTTCTATGGGTAATTGTAGTTTCCCCACTGCTGTATTTAGGTCACTATACCATGGGATGCCCTCATTATGAAAACTGTTTTTAGAACTGCCTTTATAGTGTTTTCAGGAGCTGCTGTTATCTGGAAGAAATATTTTGCTGAGGCAGCCATGCACTCAAGTTTTAGGGTTTGTAGAGTGTTAGCCAAGGCATTCCTAAAATGACCGTAAATTGTGGTGCATCGATTAGATCAAATCTAATGTATTCAAAATGATCCTAACCAATTCGTATAATTACTGGGCATGTCTGGTAGCAAACTGGTCCTGTCCACCATTTTTACTGGCTCAGGTATGTATTTCCTGTCACAAAGAATTCGCAACCCTCTGGAAAATTTCTAATTGATAAAATTCCCAGTAGCCCCATAATCTAACAAAGCAGAAATCTCTAGTTCCTGACTACCTGGTAACTGAACTTGGACGCTAATGTTCAAATAAGCTGCGGAATTTTGTTAGGTATTGGCCAACACCACAAAGGTCTCAGTAAAGGCTTCTCTCAGACAAGGGACCAGAATTTTATTCAAGAGAACTTGTCCTTGATATTGGAACTAGTTACCACCACTGTCTGATTTTTACTTGCTGGTTTACTTTGAGTTATTTTGGCTCTTGCATGACAATCCTTTATAAAATGCTCTCCTTTCCCACATTACATCTTCTCTTTTCTTGCTCTTCTGTGGTCAAAGGATCTGTGTTCCATTAATTTGCATTGGCTCTACACCGTTTGAGCTTTTGTTTCATTCATCTATGACAGGTTTGTTTGGCTGTATCACACTCACCGTGAAGTGTGATCAAGACCTGTCTCCTTTTCGTCCTAACAATTTGTACAGTTAACTCTATCAATCAACTCCTCACAATTATCCAGAAGATTCAAATTTTGAGCCAACACATTTTTCAGATCACTCCTTAATCATTGATAGAAAAGGGATATATCTTCCGAACTGGCCACTCAGTCTCAACTACCAATCCGTTGACGGTTGCAATGCGGTTAAAGGTTCTTAGGATCCTTGCTTTAGAGTGATAAGCTCTCTGTCTAAGGAGAGACTATGGGCTTTCCTGTCAAATGGTTTTTTAATTTCTTCACAGAAGTTAGTAAAATTATACAGAATAGGGTCATCTCTTTCAATTATAGGAATTGACGAATGAGCAGCATTCCTCCCAGGTAGGATAACATAAAGGCTGTCTTGGTCTGTTCATCAGGGAACATTGTTGGTTTACACATAAAAAGTGAAGCTCACATTGATTAGTAAAAATCCTAAATTTCTTTGGATCCCCATAAAATCATTCCTGGGGGCTAATGGAACTACAGGTGATGGAAGAACATGGATAGAACTGATAGTGGTCTGTGTAGGAGATGGAAAAGCACATTGAGATGCCGCACCCAGAATTCCAACCCTTGAAGTAGAAGAAGTTGTGTGATTAGACAATGTTTTACAATCTATCAAGGAAGGAGGCAGAATCCAAGCTTGTAAAGTTACTCCAACTCTCACACTACTTGTCTCAGTTTTACTCTGATAGAACAAATCTGCAACTTTGCTCTGAGTTATCCCTAACTCCATTCTTAAATGTTGACTTTCAGCCATTTTTTTACATCTCCACAGAAGTACCCAAAAAGACCAATCCCCTAGGATGTTCTGTGAAACACCTGACTCTGTAAACTGGGTGGCCATGACACCTGTTGATCACCAACTGGGATGATGGTGAATGACATCTCAGACCACCCATCCCATGCATGCTTGGCTGGGAGCCACTTTTGTGGTTGCATCGGAAGTTTAGTGATAGTCCCTTAGAAAAGAGTAGATGGCCCTCTCGAGCTGTTGTCGGTGTATTGAACAATATGGACTACTTAGTTCATTGTTCATAAAAAAATGTTCCACCTCACCATTGGCTTACGTCCCTCTCGATTTTATTTTTCTGGGATTAATGTTTCATGATTTCAGATACTCAGCCATTTCCTGACCCTGAAATGGGGGTCTTCTGTCAGTCTTCAGTCTACATGAGTAGCCATCACTTTTTCCAATTTAAGTAGAACTTCACTGGCCGAGGACACTATTTCAACTTCAGGATATTTTGAGTAGCCATCTGTCATTATCATCAGGTACAGTCCATCAGGGAGGCTGCCAAAATCAATATTAGGATTGACCAACAGTTGCAGAGGCCCTGCTTCTGTGATGATGGCGGCCGGTGGATCGAGTTGGCTGGTAGCTGCACAAAAAACACAGTTTCGGAAGGTGATTTCTAGCTTATACAGTGAAGGATACCACACTTTGGTGGTCATTACAAACCCGGCTGACGGTGTTAAAGCAGCGGTAAGACCGCCAACAGGCCGGCGGTAAAAAAAATTGCAATTACGACCGTGGCGGAAACCGCCAACAAAGACAGCCACTTTAACACTCAGACCGCCAGGGCGGTACAAACAAACAGCGTGGCGGTCACCGGCAACAGACAGGCGGGAGACAATGTACCGCCCACAGTATCACAACCTACCAATCCACCACCTTTTCCGGGCCGGATTCACCACAGATAAAAACACAGCGGAAACAGGAATTTCGAATGGAAAACTCTCACCTCTACACACTCCACGAGGAACAAGGACACCATGAAACCGGAACTCCAAATTCTCCCTGCGATAGTCTTCCTGCTCCTCTACCAGAAGCACGAACGCCGGTGGCGAAGACCACGGTGAATACAGCACCTACGACACAGGGGAGGGGGGGAGGCAAAAAACAGGGACACACACACGCAACACCCCCACCCTCACCCACCACAACACACACACTAATGCATATCAATACATCACAGTTACACCCCCAAGCCCCCCTGGAAGAATGCAAAAACCAAAGAAAATGAGTGTAACCATCGGAATATATTAAAAACAAGTAGGCAGAAATATATATATACACAATGTACAAAATAAATACCAGGCATAGTAGTCCAGGTACTGCACAAAGAAAGTCTGTGGAACACTGGGACCACACGGTATGGGCGAGGCCCACTCAAGATCCCCGACCATGACGGAGAAAACACTGCAGGGCCATCAGAGAGCAAGAAAACAGGCACCTCAGGGGGAGGGAAATGGGGGGCACCTCAGCCGGTTGAGTGCACGACGCCAAATCCACGAGGGGGCCTCATGCCCACTGTTCAATCCTGAAGAGTGCAAAGCCACAGTCTCTCAAGTCTCTACAGTGGGTGGGTTGCCCACTGTTCAATCCTGGGGAGTGCAAAGCCACAGTCTCTCAAGTCTCTACAGTGGGTGGGTTGCCCACTGTTCAATCCTGGGGAGTGCAAAGCCACAGTCTCTCAAGTCTCTACAGTGGGTGGGTTGCCCACTGTTCAATCCTGGGGAGTGCAAAGCCACAGTCTCAAGTCTCTACAGTGGGTGGGTTGCCCACTGTTCAATCCTGGGGAGTGCAAAGCCACAGTCTCTCAAGTGGATGACAGTCTCCACTGGTTCTGGAGGGGGACTGGTGCCCAGAGTGCTTCATCCCGTTAAGGACAGAGGTAGTGGATGGATCTCTCCACTGGTTCTGGAGGGGGACTGGTGCCCAGAGTGTTTCATCCTGTTAAGGACAGAGGTAGTGGATGGATCTCTCCACTGGTTCTGGAGGGGGACTGGTGCCCAGAGTGAATCATTCACCCCGTGACGGACCCAGTTGTGTCAGTGCCCCTGCCGCTCATGGGCTAGCGGTGCTTGAGATGGCGGAGCCCTGTGCAGCGGTGCTTGAGATGGCGGTGCCCTGTTCAGCGGTGCTTGAGATGGCGGTGCCCTGTTCAGCGGTGCTTCAGATGGCAGTGCCCTGTTCAGCGGTGCTTCAGATGGCGGTGCCCTGTTCAGCGGTGCTTCAGATGGCGGTGCCCTGTTCAGTGGTGCTTCAGATGGCGGTCTACATTGCAGGATCTCAGCTGCTTGCCGTCCTTCATGGCCCAACGGGCCTTTTGCTGGCGGTCCTTCATGGCCCAGCTGGGCTGGTGCTGGCGGTGGCTTCCTGGGCAGCTGGGCTGGTGCTGGCGGTGGCCTCCTGGGCAGCTGGGCTGGGGCTGGCGGTGGCCTCCTGGGTAGCTGGGCTGGGCTGGGGCTGGCGGTGGCCTCCTGGGCAGCTGGGCTGGGGCTGGCGGTGGCCTCCTGGGCAGCAGGGATGATGGCGGTCTTCTCCGCCGTGCTGCTCTTCCCAGACTTGCCGGGTTTCTTGTGGCCCTTCCCCACCTTGGAAGGAGTCACAGCTGACTGCACACTCCCAACGGGACCCCTGGGGCGGCTTGGTGGCTGGAGTCTTCCCCCTCTCCCGCCAGGCACTGGCCAACTTCTGATGCTTCCCAGGTGGGGATCTGTCTGTGCTGTGGCTCCGTGCCACACTGGCTGTCCTGGTGGCCGGTGCACTCCACATTCCGGTGACTACAGGCACCACTGGTCCCGGAGATGTTGTGGCTGAGGTGATACTTCGGGACCTATGAGATGGACGGGGTGGGGGAGGTGGGGGAAAGAGGTCAAGGGTGGACAGGAAAAGTTTTTGGGACACACTGGGACGGGTAGCTGGAGGGGGTTTCGTGAGTGGAGGAAGAGGTGGTGGCTGTAGGAGGTGTACGTTTGGTGACTTTGGGTGAAGGTGCATGCGCTGGAGGCCGTTGTGAGGTGGATGGCTGTGGGGTGGGTGTGTGCCTGCGTTTGTGTATCTTGGGAGGGGGCATCACAGACACACTGGGAGAGGACACAGGGGACGTGTGAATGGTAGTGGGGTGGTGACTGCACGTGAGCGGGGGGTGGTAGTGGGTGTGCTGGAGAGGGACATAGTGGCTGTAGAGGTAGTGCATGCAGGTGTGAGTGTAGATGAGACTGGGAGGTAGGAGGGAGACGAGGAGGAGGGGGACACAGTGGAGGTTGGTGTGTCTGCATGTGTCTGTTGCTTGTGTGAGTGCCTGTGGGATGTGTGGTGCTTATGTTTGCCTGAGCTTCCCTTGTGTGTTGACGTGTGTGTAGGCTGGTCTGATGGTGTGCTTGGGATAGGCAGAGGTACAGGGGATTGGGTCGGGGTGGAGGAAGTTGGAGGGGGGAGGCCAGAGACGGGGACAATGGCTGCCATCAGTGCTGAGGCCAGAGTCTGAAACGCTCGGTGAAGGGCCGCCTGACCAGAATGAATGCCCTCCAGGAATGCATTGGTTTGTTGCAACTGCCTCTCTACACCCTGGATGGCATTCAAAATGGTAGACTGCCCAACAGTGAGGGACCTGAGGAGGTCAATGGCCTCCTCACAGAGGGCAGCAGGGGTGACTGGGGCAGGGCCTAAGGTGCCTGGGGCGAAGGTGATGCCCACCCTCCTGGGTGAGCGGGCACAGGGCAAAGGCTGAGGGGCTGCTGGGAGGGCGGTGCTGGTAGGGGGGGTGGCGGCTGTACCTGTAGATGCGGGGGGCACAGATGTTGCCGCCACCACAAGGGAGCTCCCATCAGAGGACGAGTCCGTGTCACTGGTCTCAGCTCCTGTCCCCGCAGTGGACCTCCCCTCGCCCTCCGTCCCACTGGTGAATTCAGACTCCGTAGTGTCGCCCTCCAGGTCCATGTGGGATGCAGCTCCCTCGTGCTCCGGTGCCACTGCTCCTCCGCCTGATGATGCTAGTGCACACAAGAACAGGGAGACCACAAAAAGGGGGGGGGGGGGAACAGAAGAAAGACATGTTGAGTGAATGCATTACCGCTACTGTTGCCGGACACGACCGACACAGAAGCCCCCTGCACTACGCCGCGCTCTTGGGCTCCACTGTTCAATTCCTGGGAAATGGCTTACAAGGCTATGGACGACATCTGCACACATAGATGACACGGGCATGAATAGCTGTACTTGGCACTCTACAGAGGTGGGGTGGGGTGCCACATGGCCTGCCTTACTGAGGGGCCTTGCCTACGGAACTCGCCCTGGCCTAGGGAAACCCACAGCCCACATCCCCCACCCAGACACCTCGTAATGCGCGCAAAGTCAGCTGAATGAGAGTGTACTCACCCCCTTGTGTCTGCTGTGATGCCCTCAACCGCCCATCCAACTCCGGGTAGGCCACCGCCAGGATCCTGAACATCAGGGGGGTCATGGTGCGACGGGCACCCCTCCCACGTTGGGAGGCCATCCCCAGCTGAGCCTCCGCCATCTTCTTGCTCCAGCGGAGAATGTCCTCCCATCTTTTACGGCAGTGGGTGCTCTGTCTGTGGTAGACGCCCAGGGTCCGGACGTCCTTGGCGATGGCACGCCAAATATCTTTCTTCTGGTGGGCGCTGACCTAGAGGAATGGTACAGGGGGAAATTGAAATTACTTACCCGTCTGGACCATCATACTCATTGCGCCCCAGTTCCCACCCCTGCCCTGACGCACATACACTCCCCATCCGCACATGCAGGCCTCAGCCCCCCCCATTTATCTTCCATCCACACCACTCAAAACAGGCATGAAAAAGAGAAGTCATTACCAACTGCACTGTCAAAGTGATTGGCCCCCATCCCTGCCCTTGCCATGTGGCACATTCATTCACCGTCTTTCATGCATGCAGCACTCTGCCCCCTTCTTTCTTACATCCAGCCCTCTCCACACAGGCATAGCCCATACAACATGCTCCTTGTGTACTTACCTGTTTGTCTGGAGGACGGTAGAGTAGCTTGTACTGGGGAGGACCCCATCAACGAGTTTCTCCAACTCCTCCGATGTGAAGGCAGGGGCCCTTTCCCCAGACACTCGAGCCATTGTCTCTTCCAGACCGAGGTCACAGCAGCACTTGCAGTGTAGGTCCTCTCCTGTCGAAGATCAGGTATCGAGTGATTGAACAGATAGAAAATGGCGGTCACGTCCACGGCGGTGTGTACCGTCACCGCCGGCGTACATTGTCATTGCCTCCTGGGACCCATAGGGTCCAATGTTAACCAATGCAGCATTGCGCTGCGGTCTTCGACCGCCTACCGCCACGGTGTACAACGCCAGCGCAGTTACCTCACATCCCATTGTCCCACTTTAGAGGTCAGGCAGCCGCCATTTCAGGGGCCCACATGGCTTCATTTTCAACTGCATCACACAGACCTAGGCCTAGACTCAACACACATACAGGCCACCTTTTGTGTATGAATGGTGTTCTGTGTAAACTGTAGGTACGTACCTCTGAGTTGGTTGACTCTGTGCTCGCTGTTGTCCTTCATAGGCACCGTCCACTGGGACATGTGAGGAGATGGTGGCATCCTCCGGTGTACCGACCGTTGGTGGGCCTGTCGACAATGGAGGAGTGACATTTGATTATCACCTACAGGCTTGACCGTGCCACAATCCAGGAACTGTGTACCCAGTTGGAGCCAGACCTGATGTCAGCAATCCGCCATCCCACAGGAATCCCCCCTCAAGTGCAGGTGCTGTCAGTGCTCCATTTCCTTGCAAGTGGCTCATTTCAAACAACTATGGCCATGGCATCAGGGATGTCCCAGCCTATGTTTTCCAACGTATTGTCCAGAGTGTTGTCTGCCCTTCTGAAACACATGCAGAGCTACATCGTTTTCCCTCAGGTGGAGGATTTGCCTACAGTGAAAGGTGACTTCTATGCCCTGGGACATATCCCCAACATCATAGGTGCCATTGATGGGACACATATGGCTTTGGTTCCCCCCCCCCCCCCCCCCCCCACAGGAGTGAACAGGTGTACAGAAACCGGAAGAGTTATCATTCGATGAATGTACAGATGGTATGTTTGGCAGACCAGTACATCTCCCATGTGAATGCCATGTTCCCTGGCTCAGTGCATGACGCCTACATCCTGCGGAATAGCAGCATCCCTTATGTGATGGGTCAACTCCAGAGGCACCGTTTGTGGCTATTAGGTGAGCACCTGGAAGCAAGTCATTGGGAATGGTTGTCTGGATCTAGGGTTATCCCTACAGGTTAGTGTGTGTCTAACAGTTGTCCCTTGCCATTTGCAGGTGACTCTGGTTACCCCAACCTGTCATGGCTACTGACCCCAATGAGGAATCCCAGGACAAGGGCAGAGGAACGCTACAATGAGGCCCATGGGAGAACTAGGAGGGTGATCGAGCGGACCTTCGGGCTCCTGAAGACCAGGTTCAGGTGCACCATATGACAGGTGGATCCCTATTCTACTCACCAAAGAAGGTGTGCCAGATCATCGTGGGCTGCTGTGTGCTTCACAACTTGGCTTTGCAATGACAGGTGCCTTTTCTGCAGGAGGATGGTCCAGATGGCGGTGTTCTGGCAGCTGTGGAGCCTGTGGACAGTGAAGAGGAGGAAGCAGAGGAAGAAGACATGCACAACAGGGACTCAGTGATCCTGCAATATTTCCAGTGAGACACAGGTAAGAATACAAACCTGCCTACTACATGTACTTTAACACTACTACCTCTCTACTATCTGTCATTTTCACCCAGTGGATGGTCACTGAATTGTCACTTTCCCTTACGATTTCACAGATGTGGGTCCCACTGTGTGACATCTGCTTAGATTCCTCATGGACTAGAGCTGTGTGACATAGGTATGTTAACATTACTATTTAAAAAGCATTTTGTCACTGTAATTGCTAATACACTATTTCGAAATCACAGACAGACTCCAGATCATTTTGTGCTTTAGGTGTGTTTATTTAAGTGCTCAATATTGGAGGGGGTAGTGAAATGGTGAGGGGTGATGGTGGAGGAGTGTCCATGGCAGAGTCCAGTCTATTAGTCTCACAGGTGCTTTGCCCATATGGGCATAGGAAGTGGAGCTGGGGCAGTTTAAGTATGGACAGGGTGATAAAGTGGGACAGTAGGATGAAGATCAGGGTGGTCTCATTTCTTGGCGGGGGTCTTGGCATCGTGCTCTGTCTTTGTCCTGGATCTCAGGGACCGTTAGCAGGGTGGTTCTCCCTCTGCAGGGGATGGGTTGCTGGTGTGGTGGTCCTGTGGCGGGGCGTCCTGTCCACTAGCGCCGGCGGAGGTGGCGGGCAGTTCATCGTCCATGCTAGTGTCAGGGGCCCCTTGTAGTGCCACAGTGTCCCTCCTGGTGTTGAATACTTCCTTCAGCACCCCTAGGATGGTGCCCAGGGTGGAGCTGATGGTTCTGAGTTCCTCCCTGAAGCCCATATACTGTTCCTCCTGCATGCGCTGGGTCTCCTGAAACTTGGCCAGTACCATTGCCATCGTCTCCTGGGAGTGGTGGTAGGCTCCCATGATGGAGGAGAGGGCCTCGTGGAGAGTGGGTTCCCTTAGCCTGTCCACCCCCTGTCGCACAGCAGCCCTCCCAGTTCCCCTGTGTTCCTGGGCCTCTGTCCCCTGGACCGTGTGCCCACTACCACTGCCCCCAGGTCCTTGTTGTTGCTGGGGTGGTGGGTTATCCTGGGTTCCCTGTAGTGGTGGACACACTGCTGATTGATGTGTCCTGGGGACGGAGGTATGGGCCCGCTGGGTGGGTGCTGTACTGGTGTTTCCAGAGGAGGGAAGGTCTGTGGTGGCCTGTGCCTGTGTGAGGGGAACCGACTGTCCCGAGGTCCCCAATGGTCTGGGCTGGTCATCTAGATCCAGTTGGACAGAGGTGCTATCATCACTGTGGGCCTCTTCTGTTGGTGGTGTGGACATGTGTGGACCCTCCTGTCCGGTGACGTTGGGTAGGGGTCCTGCAGGGGTATAAAAGGATGTTTATTAAATCTGTGTGTGTAATGGTGTGCAATGGGTGGGTGACCGTGTACCCCAGTGCTAGCATTCCTGTGTGGGACCTTGTGTGATGATGGTTTAGGGGGGTGTATGTGTATGTGCAGTGGACATGCTTTGGTGATGGGTGTCCATGCTTTGTTGTTGCACGCAGGGCTTGGTGTTGGGATGGGTGGTTTGTGATGTTGGGACATATGTGAGGGTATGTGATAGCATGCAGGTAGGGTGGGGGATGTAATAGTAAAGCTTTGACTTACCAGAGTCCATTCCTCCACCTACTCCTGCGAGGCCCTCAGGATGCAGAATCGCCAAGACCTGCTCCTCCCATGTTGTTAGTTGTAGGGGAGGAGGTGGGGGTCCGCCGCCAGTCCGCTGAACCGCCAGGTGGTGTCTTGAGACCACGGAACGCACCTTCCCCTGTAGGTCGTTCCACCTCTTCCTGATGTCCTTCCGATTTCTTGGGTGCTGTCCCACTGCGTTGACCCTGTCCACTATTCTTCGCCATAGCTCCATCTTCCTTGCAATTGAGGTGTGATGCACCTGTGCTCCGAATAGCTGTGGCTCTACCCGGACGATTTCCTCCACCATGACCCTGAGCTCCTCCTCCGAGAACCTGGGGTGTCTTTGCCGTGCCATGGGGTGGTGTAGGTGATGTGTGGGGTGGAGTGTGTGGTGATAACTGTGGTGATATGTAGTGGTGTGTTGTGTGAGGTGCGTGGAAGTTGTGTGGGTGATGGTGTTGTGTGCCTGTGGATGCTAGTTTGTTGATGGTGGTGTCTCTCTCTGGCCTTCTCTCTGTGATTCTGGTCGTGGGGGTTTGTGGGTGATGTGGGTGTGTGTTTTATATTGTAATGGGTGTGTGGGAGTGGTGTGTGTATGTGTATCAGGTGTGTGTATTTTGAATTGTCCAATGTGGCTGTGTTTTGGAAATGTGTGTGTATTTTGAGCGCGGCGGTGTGTACCGCCAATGGAATACCGCGGTTGAAAGACCGCCGCGTGGATTCGTGTGTCGTGATAGTGTGGGCGTATTTCTGTTGGCGTGACGGTGTTGGTTTTGTTTTCGCCAGTTTATCACTGACCTTTGGTGTGGCGGACTTGTGTGGGTGTCTGAATTTTGGCGGATTCCGAAATGTGGGTCATAATAGCTGTGGCGGAATTCCGCGGCGGTGTGTTGGCGGTCTTCTGCACGGCGGTAAGCAGCTTTTACCGTCAATGTTGTAATGACCGCCTTTGTTCCTCAGATGACTCCTGGTGTTCACCACCCATGTGGGCTTGTTGTATCACCTGCATTACCAGACTGCTTGGAATCATTAGGTGACCTCAAAATATGCAGCTGTCTGCGACCAACTAATGATGCACTCTGTATAACTCTTCTCACATCTAGTGGTCTTCTGTGGCCCTCTGCGCCCAATGGGATTTCAACCTTTCCTACTGTCCAGTGGCCATTGCTGTAAGGGCCATTTGGAAGCAGTCATCCTGCTGCATGGCCATCACATTGGCGCCCAGTCTCATGTGAAGTGGCCAGGATCGTTCTGATGTATCACATGTATTACATACGCCTCCTGTTTGTCCTGCCCTGTCGCAACCCGGTGATGGCTTGACAGATAGTCCACTGGATTTATGGGACATAGCTTATACTTCACATTTAATGTGTGCTTCTGTAGCTGGCGAACCCTCTTTTATATGCGCAGGAGGCATTTCGTTGACGACGCCTAAAAAAGGGGAAATCAGAGGCTTGTGGTCAGTACATACCACGAAAGGGTGTCTGTATACATAAAGGTGGAAATGGTGCCCTCTCCCCCAGTGGATAGCAATTGCCTCACTCTTATTTTGGCAGTAATGCTGCTCAGTACGAGTGACCGCTCTGCTCATTTATACAAAGTGGGGTGACTCTCCACAGCCTTGTTTGGTCTTGAATGGTGCCTAGTACCCTAACGCCACTCCCACAGCTGTGTGGATTCACTGTGAAATGTTCACCTTAAGCACCTGCCCGTGGTAGAGACAGGGGGATGGGGCCAGCCAGGAGGCAGCAAACAATGAATTAAAAAGTCATGTGCAGTGCATGGAAACCCTCTTGTGGATGCTCACACCTCCGCGTAGTGTCTCCTGAAAATGTGCAGGCTGTGCCCATTTGGACCCACACAGCAGGGTGTGGCACACACACCACGCATCGGAGGCCCAGGCTCACCCCGGCCCTTTGCAGCATTGGGAAGTGTGTGATGCAGTGGTCCTGGTACCTGCGTGGTGCACCAGTTATTGGAGGCAGCTAACTGGTCTGGGCACGATAACCACCAGGCAGTGTTTCATAGCTGTCAAGTTTTCAGACTGCTCATGTGTGACATTTCAATGGCTTCAGTGTGCATATGAGTGACATTCCAGTGTCAAATGTGTGACATGACAAGTGAGACATTAACACAAGTAAATCAAACTATGAAGTCTATTAAATAGTCAAACATTGTAAATTACCCTGTTTGGGCAATATGAAGCTCTGGAAAAGTCCTGTTTAGTGGCTACATTGCACAATGTAAAATCCCAGCTTCCCAACTTCACCAAACTGTGTTACGCTAAGCAAATATTTAATTTCACTGTTCCTCCTTTTGTTTCATGATCACATATTTGAGTGCCTTCAACTATGTCACTTCATGACATGCACTGGACAAAAACATTCTTGTATTTTACTGGAATACATTTTTGCCCCATCAATAATAAAAATATAGGTAACTTACAGAGTGCACATGCAGTCTCCTCTTCAAGAATTAGAACTTTTTGACTGCTGGAGGACGAGTTTGACAAAGGATCCTAGGATTGCAGCAGCCAGTCAAGAGGCAGAGCACAGGTTCCTCGTGTGCAAAACGGCTAAAGAAGTTTGTAATGTTTATGACTTCCTACAGCCAGTGTCAGGTAACAATAATGTGGGGAGGGAGAATATGTGTCAAAATCCCAGCCACAACCAAATGTATCATGGCAGGGTGTCAGTATATCTATGGCAACCTCTCCTTTTCTCAACCTGGGAGGCTGTAACGGTGTACCCAGCAGCTAGCTGCAGGCTCACACCTGACACTGGGAATCACACCTTCACACTTAGAAAGCCTCAAGCAATCCCGAGGGTCAGAGAGAAGCTGTAAATATGTGCCAATGCATTTCAGAATTGCATACATGCCCACATTTCAAAAAAAGGAAAGTGGGACAGAAATAATCAGGAGAATATATTTCTCCCATTGACTTCTATTGAAGGTGAAGCAATTTTAAGCGGGAAACAGCCAAAATAGAGCCATTTTGGATCCAAAAATCGTTAGTAACTTACCTGAATTGGGTCTATTGCCAAAGCTGGCATTGAAATGTGTTGGTGTCAATTTGAAAGTTCTTTATTCGGTTGTCAAAACCAACAAAGCATCCATGAATAAAAAAGACATATGCATCACGTTTAAAAATAATCACATAATAAACAAAGATTAAAAAGTTATTAACAGGTTAAAAAGCAACTTTCCTTCATCAATATATAGCACAAAAATGTAGAAGTTGATATTCCACTACGAGTCAGTCTCACCAGTCCGAAGTCATTAAGTGCAAAATCATCTATATGCAATATGTGTAGAGAATAGTTGATGCAATACCAAAGAGCACAGGATGTACACAGTGCAAGATGTCAGTAGACTTCATATTCCTGACCACAGGCAGTATGTGGATAGCAGGACTGTGAACAGTGTCACTGCTCACGGAACTAAGCAAAATAAACATTTTGCAGTACTGTTAGAAATGGGGTCTTTAGTTGGCAGTCGGCTTACACCCTGTCCAAGTAGGGACCCTCACTCTTGTCAGGGCATGGGAGATACCTAGCTCAGATAACCCCTGCTCACTTCCTTGGTAGCTTGGCAGTCAAGCTTATCTCAGAAGCAATGTGTAAGGCATTTGCACATAACACACCACAATATAGTGAAGACACTACAAAAGGACCCCACACCAGTTTTAGAAAAATAGACAATATTTATCCGTGTAAAAAAAGACCAAAACGAGAAAAATCCAACAAACAATAATACAATGATAAAAATATGAATTTTGCAAGAATTAAGTCAAAAATACAGTTCCTTGAAGTCTATAGCTCCGTCAGGGGATATCACAGCTTTTGTGAACAACAAATCCAACAGTTCAGGCTGGCTGCGGCGTTGGGAAAACCCGCAAACAGTATCTTGGAAATGCAGGCCATCGTGATCCTCGCGATGAGATCCGGAGTGCGCCATCGCTGGAGTAACAGACGTCGGTTCCTGAGGTCGGTGCGGGGGTCGTTGGGCCCTTGAAGTCACACGTGTTGCAGATCGAACTCCAGGCTGATGACCAAGTCAGGAGCGCTAGCACTGATGGCGTCAGGAATGCGGTGCAAAGCGGAATAGTGTGACATGCGGTGCCCACAGGTCACGGTGCAGGCAGTGGCTCAATGACAGTGTCCTATGGTTTCGGTGAGACAAGGGATGCGGTGTGAAGCGGGGCGGTGCGACGTGCGGTTTGTCCAGGTCATGGTCCATACAGCAGCGTCGTTGTTGCTGAAATGCTGTTGTCTGTAGGCCCAAGGCGGGGGTGGGGCGCAGGGTAGGCTCTGTATGGTGCCCACGGGTCGCCGTGCAGACAGGGGCGTCTGTTTACAATGCTGGAGTTGATGGAGCTGGCGTTGTTGGACAAGGGCTGCGGGGCGGGACAGTGTTTTGTTTACCTCACAAGCTGTGTCCTCAGGCCACGGTGCAGGCAGTGGCAAAGGTGTCAGTGTGAAGCGTGGTCGTCAGGGATACCAAGGGTGCGGTGTGAGCAAGACGATGCAGAGTGTGGGCCCACGGGTCACAGTGCAAACAGCAGATCAGTGATGGCGTCCAGTGGCAACATCGTTGAGACCGGGGTTGCGGTGTGAAGCGGGACACAGCTCCGTGCAATGTCATCAGGTCACGAAGTAGTCAGCAATGTCGTTGATGACATTGCAGTGGTTTTTCTTCTGTTGCAGCACAAAACACACAGTTCCCAGTGCAGTAGGCAGATGTAGCTAAAGTCTTTGATATCCCTGAGACGTCCAACAGGAGGCAAGCTCTAATCCAAGTCCTTGGAGAAACTTCACAAGCAGGATACACAGCAAAGTCCAGTCTTTGCCATCTTTAAGGCAGAAGCAATAACTGCAGGCTAACCCAGCAAAGCACACACAGCAAAGAGGCTGTACACCTCCTCCATCTCTTCTCCTTGTCAGAGGTTCTTCTTGATCCAGAAAGCCTGGGGTTTTTGGTCCACTATTTATACTCATTTCTGCAGTTGAAGTAGGCAAACTTCAAAGGAAAGTCTTTGTTGTTCACAAGATCCTGCCTTGCCAAGGCCTGGCCACAGACACACTCCAGGGGGTCGGAAACCGCACTGTGTGAGGACTGGCACAGCCCGTTCAGGTGCAGGTGTCAACTCCTCCCTTCCCACTCTAGCCAGGTGACCATCAATATATACAGGACACACCTCAGCTCCCTTTGTGCCACTGTCTGGAGGAAATTCACAAACAGCCCAACAGTCAGTCTGACGCAGATGTGGATTCCACAAGTAGGTAGAGGCACAGAATGGTTAAGCAAGAGAATGCCCACTTTCTGAAAGTGGCATTTTCAAACAATATAAAAACCAACTCTACAAAAAGATGTATTTTTAAATTGTGAGTTCAGAGACCCCAATCTCCTTATCTCTGGCTGCTCCCATTGGGAAATTACACTCAAGAGTAATTTAAATGCAATCCCCATATTAACCTATGAGAGAAATAGGCCTTGCAGTAGTGAAAAACTAATTTGGCAGTATTTTACTATTAGGACATGTAAAATACACACATATATGTCCTACCTTGTAAATACACTGCACCCTGCGCAGGGGCTACCTAGGGCCTACCTTAGGGGTGACTTACATGTACCAAAAAGGGAAGGTTTGGGCTTGGCAAGTTGGTATACATGCCAGGTCGAATTAGCAGTGCAAGACTGCACACACAGACACTGCAGTGGCAGGCCTGAGACATGGTTACAGGGCTACTCATGTGGGTGGCACAATCAGTGTAGCAGGCCCACTAGTAGAATTTGATTTACAGGCCTTGGGCACACATAGTGCACTTTACTAGGGACTTATTAGTAAATAAAATATGCTAATAATGGATAAAACAATCACCAATACAATTTACACAGAGAGCACTTGCACTTTAGCACTACACTGCAGTGGTAATGTGCAAAGAGGCAATAAATCAGCAAAAACAATGCCCAGCATACCATCTAAAACAGGAGGTCAGAAGGCAAAAAGACAGGAGAACATGCCAAAACATGCCAGGTCTAACAAGTACATTGCAATTATTTTATCTCATCCAGGTCCCAAAAGTGCAAGGTCATCTAAGTGCAAAAGGCAATCAATGGAGTGCCAAAGAATGCAAAATATGCATAGTGCAAAATATCAATAATACAATATGTTCCTGACCATAAACAGTACATAGACAGTAAAGTTATAAAAAGTTCCACTATTGGGAGAGCTGAATAAGATAAAAGGTGTGCACGCTTCTACCATACATTAGTCAGGTAATGGCTCACAGAAAACACAGTAGGAATGGAGGTGTCATTTTTTTAGGGTCCTCGAGGCAATTAGATAATGAGTCACCACCATGTTCAAACACACTGGCCAGATCCATTTCCAGCAGGAAACAAGATATTATAGGCAAAGAACAAAAGATGTTCATCTCTCTCAGGAGCCAGACAACAGGCAGTGCATAAATTAGCACCTAGGTCCACCTGCTTGTGACAGATTTCAATGGTAGAGTATCTAGCTGGAAGAGCACATAAAAACTCTTGGTCAGTTTTGGGGAAATGATATTCAGAAAAGGTTCAAAACGTAGGGAGATGTTCAATTTGAGAAGCTAATTAGTCAAATACCCTTTGGAACCACTCACAACATACTGCTCATAGACGTAGGCCCAATAGTGCGACATTAGACTGTCAGGCCTAGCTTTTGGAGTCAATTAAATACAAATGTGAGCCATGGAATTTGCATGGCGTTGCTCAAGTTAATTATTTCTCCAAGAAAATCCCTGTATGCAATTAGATCCAGTGTACACCAAAGGCATGCCGAATAAGCTAAAAGCTTTAAAGCTACCAGGTCTGGCATTCTTTTAATGCCGAGGTCGAAGAAGAGTGGAATTATGGGGGTACTGGCTGGAACTAGAACAAGTGTTCTTACAAAATTGTTTTCCGCAGTAGCTAATTGCTGCATGCCAGCACATCCCTGCACCTCTGCTTTAAAGAGCAGTGCAATTTGAGCTTTGGTGTGGTAAACTTCAAGTGCAGGGGAGACCGAGCAAGAGCACTTTTTTGTTTAGTCCAAGAATGGCATTACCTCTGTTCTGCTCAACAACCAACTTTTATTGGCTTTGCTCTCCCACTTAAGTTTCTCTGATAATTTGACCCCTAGGTATTCAAAAGGGTGAACTCTTTCCAGAGCTTCAGCGCCTGCTCTAACTACACAATGTTTACCTGCTTCAGTACCAAACGCCATACATTTAGTTTTTGCAACATTCAGCTGAAGACCTCTGCATTTGAAGAAACTCATTAATTTATCAATTAGCATCTGGATCTCCATAGGTGTCTTAGAGATGGAAGTGAATCATTCCCAAAGAGAAGGATGAGTACCTTCTTATCATTCAGGGTGGGTGAATCATTTCTACAGTCCAGCAGTTCAGTCATCGAGTAATTTATAGACAGGGTGACAAGGCTGGAGCAAGGACACACCCCTGGTGCACAATAATTACATTGGGATATGATCTGTTAATCCCCCTCTACTGCCTCAGCGGATCTGAACACAGGTCTTGTCATGCAACCTTGCTATTAGTTTAAGTTCCCCGGGACACCCATTTCAATCAGAACTCTCCAAAGACTCTCACGGGGTACGAGATCAAACGCTGCCCTAAGATCTACAAAGGCTACACAAAGATGTTGTTTCAGCAAGAGCGCATATTTCCAAAAATGCAGAGCAAATCTAAATACCTGCTAGGAGGTATTTGTCTTTGGGTGAAAGCCAGCTTGCAGTGGTGATAGGATATGATCTTCTTCTACCCACGTTAATATTTTTTCAAGCACTTGCCTTGCAAACATTCTCTACAGACTATCTATAAGGCTGATATGCCTATAGTTGAAAGGAAATCAGGGGTCGCCCTTTTTAAAAACTGGAATAATTTCTGCCCCTTCCATGAGTCAGGAATTTCCCTACCAGCCGCAATGGCATTCGAAAAAACATTGATAGAGCTAGCCCAGATTTGGGGATCTGATCTGAAAAGGTCACCGGTGATTTTATCTGGCCGATTTTAGGAGACAGATGGCAATAACAGTATTCTCAAAACTGAAAAATGCTGTCAGTAGTTTTAATTCTTACTGGTAATGTATCCTTATTAGAGACCATCGACCTTGGGCTCTGAAGAAGGTCATCGGAGTTTTCTTTCATGTGCAGCATAGTAAAATGGGTAATCCATTTTTCGGGCTGGATATGATGATTATACATACTCCTGCTGCTGCTGTTTCCCTGCAAAGCTATATGCCAAAAGGAGCTATTACCCTTTAGTTTGACAGCCTGAAGCAAATCTTGCCAAATCTTGTCATCCCAATTTTTCTTGGCCTTTGTAAGAACAGCTTTGCAGTTCTGCCTGGCCTCAGATCTCAGCCTGTGCACAGCTTTTAACAGCTGCACTTAATATTTGCTTAGCTTGTTCACAATATGAACCAGACCAACTGACCTCCTTCAGGGGGCTAGCTGGTTGGGGCCAATTTTCTTACAAAAATATCCTAAAACTTTATGAAAACAAGATTATGAATATCTAAATTGGGAATAGAAGCACAAGGAAAACCTTCATAGTCATGTAAAAAGGCAATGGACAGGCTGTATATCTCCGAATACAGATTAGGGTTGGACATTACATGAGGCCAGGAGACTCGTCAACGACTGTTGGCTAATAAAGGTTCCAGTACTACAATATATCTAATAGTATGAGCCCTTGTAAGAGATTCCCCAGAGCTGGACATAGGTAGTGACCTATGTCCGGTACACATATAAAATGGCGTCCCTGCACTCACGAAGTCTGGGAAACTGGTCCTGGATGGTGTGGGGGCACCTCTGCTAGTGCAGGGGTGCCTCGCACACAGGTACTTTGCACCCAGCCTTCAGGGTTGGAAGGCCTGACATATTGGTGACTAATAATTGACCTGGTGCTGTGTAAATGGCTGTGAAATGGTGCATGCACCATTTCACATGGGCTGCAATGGTAGCCTTGTAGAAGCCTTTGCATGGGCTCCCTTTGGGTGGCAAAAGTAATGCTGCAGCCCATAGGGATCCCCTGGAAACCCAATGTCCTGGGTACTTAAGTACCATACACTATGGATGTATAAGGCGGCACCAGTATGCCAATTTGGGATGAGATACTGGTTTACCAGTATGTAGTGACAAATGTGGGAACAGAAAGAGCATAAGCATTGGGGTCCTGGTTAGCAGGATCCCAGTGACACAGTCAGGCATAATGACAAAAACAGTGAAACATACTGACAAGTAGGCCACAGACTATAAGCACTGGGGTCCTGGCTAGCAGGATCCCAGTGACAGAGTCAAACACACTGACAAACAGGCCAGAAATGGGGGTAACAATGCTAGAAAGAGGCTACTTTCTCACAGGGAGGGGGAGGGGAGAAGTCAAGGTGAGAAAGGAAAAGCTTCTTAAGGCCAATGGGGTGGGGTGTGGGAGAAGGGATGGGAGTGGAGGTAGAGGGAGTGGTTGTAGGAGGAGGAGGTGTGCTAGACTTGGGTTCAGGTGTATGGACAGTGTGCGAGTGAGAGGTGCATGGCTGTTGGGGGTCTGAGTGCGAGAGTGTGTGTGTCTTTGGAGGGGGACAGACAGGCTAGGGGAGGTCAAACAGGACGTGTGGATGGATGTTGTGGTGGTGTCTGCAAGTGAGGTGGATGTGCTGCATGAGGTGGTGGTGATGGTGGTGGTAGTGACTGCACATGTAGTGAGTGGGGTGCATGTCTGCGGGTCTGCTGTTGTGGTGACTGTGGGCAAGGCTGTGCAGGTGGCAAGTTCAGGGACTGCTGATGTAGTGCATGCACGTGTGAGTGTGGATGTGACTATGAGGGAGGAGGAGGGGGAGACAGTGGAGGCAGTTGATGATGGTGTGTGTGCATCTGTGTGTTGGCTGTGTGAGTGCTTGTGGACTGAAATGTGCTGCCTGTGTTTGTCTGTGCAATCTTGTCTGTTGTTTTGGGTGCATGCCTGTCAGAATGTGTGTGTGGGGTGGGCTTGGGGTGAGGAGAGTGGGACTGGGAAGTGGTAGTTGGAGGGGGGACGGACGTAACAGGGACAGTGGCTGCCGTCAGGGAGGAGGCCAGAGCCTGAAACGATCTGTGTAGGGCCGCCAAGCCACTGTGAATGCCCTACTATAGGGCATTGCATTGCTACATCTGGGATGCCAGCCCCTGGATGGAATTCACTATGGTTGACTGCCCTACAGAGATGTATCTCAGGAGGTCAAAAGCCTCCCACTGAGGGAAGCAGGGCTGGCTGGGGCAGGGCCTGAGGTGCCTCGGGCGAAGGAGACGCACACCGTCCTAGGTGAGCAAGCACGGGCAACTCGGTGGGGGCTATTGGGTTGGCAGAGCTGCTACGGGGGTGGCGGAAGACCCTGTAGCTGGGGTGGTTTCACAGGGGTCCGCCACAACAAGAGAGCTTCTATCGGAGGAAGTATCAGAGTCAGTTAAATCAGCTCCTGCCTCCCAACCCCCATGGTGCTCCCCTTGCCCTCCATCCCACTGGTCCCCTCAGTGTCGGTGGACTCTGCCTCCTGGGTCCCGTGGGCTGCAGCTCCCTCACTCGCTGGTGCCCCTGCTCCTTCACCAGATGATGCTAATGCACACATGGACAGGATGACAAAAGGAGAGGGTGGGAGAAAGGGAGCACAGGGTCAATTACAGCACCAACAGCACAGATGGCATACACATCACTATCACTCACTGGGTCTACGAATGGGCAGTATGGACCACAGTGGCATACCATTGGCTAGGTATTACAGAAGGTAGGGCCCAAACACTCCATCTGCACACCTACTGGGGCCAACTAAGCCCTGTCTGACATGGAAAGCCTGCTACCTAGCCATATAAAATATGCAAGCCTAAGCTGGGCCACGCTGCAATGTCTAAGCCGGCATATATGGGGGGCAGCCAGTGACTAGAGCCCAGCACCAAAATCTCATGCCAGGCAACATAGATGGTTGCATTACAGACTGTACTCACCCCCTTCTGTCTGCTGTGATGCCCTCAAGCGCCCATCCAGCTCTGGGTAGGCCACTGCCAGTATGCGGGCCAACAGGGGTGTCAGGTTCTGACAGGCACCCCACCCTTGTTGGGAGGCCGTCCCCAGCTGGGCCTCTGCTGTCGTCTGGCCCAGTGTCTCAGGTCCTCTCACCGTTTCCTGCAGTGGGTGCTATGGACCCTCAGGGTCCACACGTCCTTGGCGATGGCACGCCACAACCCCTTCTTCTGATGGGCGCTGACCTGCAGAGGAAACACAGACAGAAGGACACCCTTAACCAGACATTCCAGCCTGTCAAACAAATAGCTCACATACTGCATTTGCCCCTCATCATGCACACACAAGACCCGGACCACTGCACAGACACTGCCACCAGCTATACCCCCAAAGGACACACTGCCAGCACACACACATCTCCATGCACCCATGTTGCATGCAACATACCCATGGTGTACTCATCTGTTGGTCTGGAGACCCATACAACTTCCCATAAAAGGGTAGGACCCCATCCACGAACCTCTCCAACTCATCTGACAGGAAGGTTGGGGCCCTTTCCTCTGTTGTACGAGCCATGGCAGGTTCCAGACCCAGGCCACAGCAGAACACGCAGTGGAGATGTTGTCCTGTGGAAAGTCATGAATCAAGTGAAGTGGTAGAAAGAAAATGGCAGTCACGGCCATGGCGGTAAACACCGTCACCGCCGGGGTTGATCATCATTGGTTCTTATACTCCATGGAGGCCCATGTTAGCCAATGAGGAATTGCACGGCATGACACCTAACACCGGCGGAGTGAGGTCACTTCGACCTCTCCCTGCATACAGGACAGGCGGTTGCCATTTTCTACTGCTAGTACACATGTACAGATTTTAAAGTGTGTCATTGTTGTCAACTGTACACACCTGGACAACTCCAGTGTCCAACATAAAACATGCTCTGTGTACACTGATGTAGTGTGTCCATAGTTTCTGGTGTCACTTCCTTCTTACTTTTGGGTCCCTTAGGTACCAACCACTGTGGAGGAATAGAAGGAGGAAGCAAGCACCTGTGTACAGACCCCATGTGGACTTTGCTACACTGGATGACAGGCACATCAAATTCACTTATTGTCTGGACAGGGCCACAATCACAGCTGTTTGCACAATTGGAGCCTGATTTGCTACCTGCTATCCGTTGCACCACAGTAATACCCCCTCTTGTGCAGGTACTATTAGTGCTCCATTTCCTGGCACCTGGCTCTTTCCAGGTGACTGTGGGCTTGGCTGCAGGAATGTCACAGCCAATGTTCTCTATTGTGCTGGCAAGGCTTTTAGCTGCCTTGCTCAAACACATGTGCAGCTACATCGCATCCCCCCAGATAGATGAATTTCCCACTGTAAAGGCTGGATTCTATGCAATGGGACACATACCACATGTGATTGGGGTCATTAACGGGACTCACATTGCCTTAGTCCCCACCCTCCAACGAACAGGTGTATAGGAACAGGAAGAGTTTCCACCCACTTAATGTCCAGATAGTGTACTTTGATGACCAGTACATCTCCCACGTCACTGCCATGTATCCTGGGTCGGTGCATGATGCCTTTGCCCTGAGGAATAGCAGCATCCCACAGCTGATGGCATAAATACAGAGGCACAGAGTGTGGCTTACAGGTGAGCCTGAGTCCCCACCCAATGTATGTAAGTGTATGCCTTCAGGTGTCATACCCCATGCCATTGTGCAAGGCTAATGTGTATCCCTCACTTCTTCCAGGTGACTCCGGCTACCAAAAACCTGTCCTGGCTCTTGAACCCTGTAAGGAATCCTAAAACAGGGGCTTAGAATAGGTACAATGATGCTCATGGGTGTACCAGGATGATTATTGAAAGGACCTTCGGTCTCCTGAAGGATGGGTTTAGGTGCCTCCATCTGAAAGGTGGTTCCCTATGCTACACCCCTGAGAAGGACTTCAAGATTGTTGTTGTGTGCTGCATGTTGCACAATTTGGTCCTCAGACGCCATGTGCCCTGTCTGCAGGAGAAGGAGGGTGACAATACACCTGTGGCAGCAGTGGACACTGAGGGCAGTGAGGAGGAGGAAGAGGAGGAAGATGTGGACAACAGGACACAAATGATATTGCAATACTTCAACTGACACTCAGGTACGACTGTTGAACTATTTGTTACACCTTTAAGTGTAGTGCTTTGTGGCTGTAGCATAATCCCAGTCACTACCTTTGCATCCCACCTGACTGTCACCTATGCCTTCCCTTATTGCAGATGTCGGTGTGGTTTCAACAGTGTAATGCTGTGTGTAATACAGACTGCTGAGACACATTTGTAGTATGGATCAACATATCACTGGACATTTGCTCAGGATCCTGCAGTTCATTACAGTACAATACATTGTACATCTCCTTCCAATAACACACTATTACTCAATTTGTTTCCAAGAGTGTTTATTTGAAAAATTTGTAAACTATTCAAAGTGCAATGGAGTGGGGTGATAGTTGGGAATAGTCCAGTATAGTGGTCTGTTTGTAGCACAGGTCCAGTGTCCAAGGAGCCATAGGAAGGGGAGCAATGGCAGTTCAAAGTGGACAAGGTGACACAGTGGTACACAAGAGGGACATTCAGGAGGGGCTCATTTCCTGGTGGTGGTCTTGGCAACTGTCTCTGGTGTCTGTCTGGGTCACAGGGAACGTTTATAGGGTGGTTCACCTTCTGCCCAGGGTGGTGGGGGTCACCTGTGGGTCCTGTGGCAGGGCCTCCTGTCCACTAGCTGCAGCAGATGTGGAGGGCTGCTGGGTGGAGTGGCTACTGGAGGGGCCCGCTGGTGCGCTCTGTCCTCCCACATGGTTTTGGCCATGTCACCCAGCACCCCTACAATGGAGGCCATGTTGGTATTTATGCACTGCAACTGCTGCATGACCTCCTGGTGGTGTACCCCCTGCAGCCGCTGATTCTCCTGCATGATAATGATCACCTGACCCATCCTGTACTGGGATTGTTGGTATGCCCCCAGGACATTTGTAAGTGCTTCCTGGGCAGTCGGTTCTCAGGGCCTGTCCTCTCCCTGGCGCACAGCTGTCCTCCGAGTGTCCCTGGCCCCTTGTGCCTGTGTCCCCTGCACGGTATGCCCACACCCACTGACACCAGGACCCTCACTGTCTTGCCTGTGTGGTATGGACTCAGGTCCCTGTACAGGTGGGCACACTGCTGATTGACGTGTCCTGTGGACAGAGGTGCGGGCGTTGGCTAGCTGCTGTGGTGTAAGATTCAGAGGAGGGGCCTGTAGTGGACTGGGTGTGGGATTGGGTAGTCGACGTATCAGTGGTACCAGATGGGCCAGGGAGTTCATCCAGATCCAGAGCTCCTGAGTTGCTGTCATCACTGGGGGAATCTTCTGGTGGGGGACTGGGCAGCCGTGGCACCTTCCCACCGCTGACATTGGCTGGGGCACCTGTTGGGATGTAACATTTAGCATTACTAGCTTTCCCTATGTGATTGCTGTTGTCCTCCCAGCTTTGGTTGTGCATGGTGATGGATTGTGTGATTGTTAGTTCTCCATGCTGTGCATGCATTGGTGGTGGGTGTGCATGCAGTGCTGGGAGGGATGTGCATGCAGTGGGTATGGCATGCAGGGCTTGGCATTTAGGTTTGTTAATTGGGGTGGTGGACTGTGTGGGATGGAGTGGGGTAATGGGAGTCAGGGTGAAGGGTGGAGATGGCATGCAGGCATGGCAAGGTGATGGGTAGAAAATGTTGCCTCACCAGAGTCCAGTCCTTGGCTACTCCAGTGAGTCCCTCAGGATGCAGGATTGCTAAGACTTGCTCCTCCCATGCTGTCAGCTGTGGGGGAAGAGGTGGGGGTCCACCGCCAGTTCTCTGGATGACGAGCTGGTGCCTTGCTGCAATGGAACGCACCTTCCCCCATAGGTCGTTCCACCTCTTCCTTATGTCGTCCCTTGTGCATGAATGTAGTCCCACGTTATTCACCCTGTCCATGATCCTCCGCCATAGCTCCATCTTCCTGGCAACAGATATCTGCTGGACCTGTGCTCCAAACACCTGTGGCTCTACCCTGACTATTTGCTCAACCATGACCCGCAACTCCTCATCGGTAAACCGGGGGTGCCTTTGTGAGGACATGGGTGTTGTGTGGTGTGTGTATGTTGTGCAGAGTGTTATGTGTGAAGTGGGGTGTGTAGGAGGCTGGCCTGGCTTGTAGTGGATACCAGAGGTACTTACACCTTGTGCCAGGTCCAGTTATCGCTTATTAGTGTAGAAGAGGTGTTTCTAGCAGCTTAGGCTGATAGAAGGTAGCTATGGCAAAGCAGCTTAGGCTGAACTAGGAGACATGTAAAGCTCCTACTATACCACTGGTGTCATATGCACAATATCATAAGAAAACACAATAAACAGAAGTACTAAAAATAAAGGTACTTTATTTTTATGACAATATGCCAAAAGTATCTCAGTGAGTACCCTCAGTATGAGGATAAGATATATACACAAGATACATGTACACAAACCAAAATTATGCAGGTAATAGCAAGAAAAGTAATGCAAGCAGTGTAAAGTTACAGTAGATTGCAATAGGAGCACATAGGTATAGGGGCAACACAAACCATATGCTCCAAAAGTGGAATGCGAACCACGAATGGACCCCAAACCTATGTGAGCTTGTAGAGGGTCACTGGGACTGTAAGAAAACAGTGAGGGTTAGAAAAATAGCCCACCCCAAGACCCTGAAAGGTAGGTGTAAAGTGCACCTACTACCCCCAGAGAGCACAGATGTCGTAATAGGAGGATTCTGCAGGAAGAACAAACACCAGCAATGCAACAACAGTGGATTTCCAGACCTGAGTACCTGTAAGACAAGAGGGCCAAGTCCAATAGTCGCGACAGTGTCGAGAGTGGACAGGAGCCCAGGAAATGCCAGCTGAGGGTGTAAGGAAGCTGCCACCTGTTGGAAAAAGCTTGGAGTTCTGCAAGAAAGAAGAGGACTAGGAACTTCCCCTTTGGAGGATGGATGTCCCACGTCGCGATGAAGCTTGCAGAGGTGTTCCCACGCAGAAAGACCGCAAACAAGCCTTGCTAGCTGCAAGGGTCGTGGTTAGGGTTTTTAGGTGCTGCTGTGGCCCAGGAGGGACCAGGATGTTGCCACTTGGATGAGGAGACAGAGGGGGCGCCCAGCAGGTCAGGGAGCCCTCACAGAAGCAGGCAGCACCCGCAGAAGTTCCTGAACAGGCACTTGGAAGAAGAGTGAACTGGAGTCCACGCGAAATCACAAAAGGGAGTCCCTCGACGCTGGAGGCCAACTCATAAGGTTGTGCACTGCACGTTAGAGTGTTGGGGACCCAGGCTTGGCTGTGCACAAAGGAAATCCTGGAAGAGTGCACAGGAGCCGGAGCAGCTGCAAATCACGCGGTACCCAGCAATGCAGTCTAGCATGGGGAGGCAAGGACTTACCTCTACTAAACTTGGACTGAAGAGTCACTGGACTGTGGGAGTCACTTGGACAGAGTTGCTGAGTTCCAGGGACCACGCTCGTTGTGCTGAGAGGGGACCCAGAGGACCGGTGATGCAGTCTTTCGTTGCCTGCGGTTGCAGGGGGAAGATTCAGTCGACCCACGGGAGATTTCTTCAGAGCTCCTGGTGCAGAGAGGAGGCAGGCTATCCCCAGAGCATGCACCACCTGGAAACAGTCGAGAAAGCCGGCAGGATGAAGCGATACAAGGTTGCTAGTAGTCGTCTTGCTACTTTGTTACGGTTTTGCAGGCGTCCTGAGCAGTCAGCAGTCGATCCTTTGGAAGAAGGTGAAGAGGGAGATGCAGAGGAACTCTGGTGAGCTCTTGCATTCGTTATCTGAAGAATTCCCCAAAACAGAGACCCTAAATAGCCAGAAAAGGAGGTTTTGCTACCAAGGAAGGAGGATTGGCTACCAAGAGAGGTAAGAGCCTATCAGAAGGAGCCTCTGACGTCACCTGCTGGCACTGGCCACTCAGAGCAGTCCAGTGTGCCACAGACACCTCTGTTTCCAAGATGGCAGAGGTCTGGGACACACTGGAGGAGCTCTGGGCACCTCCCCTGGGAGGTGCAGGTCAGGGGAGTGGTCACTCCCCTTTCCTTTGTCCAGTTTCGCGCCAGAGCAGGGCTGGGGGATCCCTGAACCGGTGTAGACTGGCGTATGCAGAGATGGGCACCATCTGTGCCCATCAAAGCATTTCCAGAGGCTGGGGGAGGCTACTCCTCCCCAGCCCTCACACCTATTTCTAAAGGGAGAGGGTGTTACACCCTCTCTCAGAGGAAGTCCTTTGTTCTGCCTTCCTGGGCCAGGGCTGCCTGGACCCCAGGAGGGCAGAAACCTGTCTGAGGGGTTGGCAGCAGCAGCAGCAGCTGCAGTGGAGACCCCGGAAAGGCAGTTTGGCAGTACCCGGGTTCTGTGCTAGAGACACGGGGATCATGGAATTGTCCCCCAAATGCCAGAATGGCATTGGGGTGACAATTCCATGATCTTAGACATGTTACATGGCCATGTTCGGAGTTACCATTGTGACGCTGTACATAGGTAGTGACCTATGTACAGTGCACGCGTGTAATGGTGTCCCCACGCTCACAAAGTCCGGGGATTTTGCCCTGAACGATGTGGGGGCACCTTGGCTAGTGCCAGGGTGCCAACACACTAAGTAACTTTGCACCCAACCTTCACTAGGTGAAGGTTAGACATATAGGTGACTTATAAGTTACTTAAGTGCAGTGGTAAATGGCTGTGAAATAACGTGGGCGTTATTTCACTCAGGCTGCACTGGCAGGCCTGTGTAAGAATTGTCAGAGCTCCCTATGGGTGGCAACAGAAATGCTGCAGCCCATAGGGATCTCCTGGAACCCCAATACCCTGGGTACCTCAGTACCATATACTAGGGAATTATATGGGTGTACCAGTATGCCAATGTGAATTGGTAAATTTAGTTACTAGCCTGTTAGTGACAAATTTGGAAAGCAGAGAGAGCATAACCACTGAGGTTCTGGTTAGCAGAGCCTCAGTGAGACAGTTAGGCATCACACAGGGAACACATACAGGGCACATACTTATGAGCACTGGGGCCCTGCCTGGCAGGGTCCCAGTGACACATAGACTAAAACAACATATATACAGTGAAATATGGGGGTAACATGCCAGGCAAGATGGTACTTTCCTACAGGGTGTGTGGTGCAGGACAGATGAATCGGTAGTTGTGATATGTTTGTGCAGTTCTCTTTGGGTTTGGCGTAGTGAAGTGTAACTGTCTTCTTGTGTGTGCAAAGGATTGTGGGTGATGTGGGGGTGTTTTATAGTGCTGTTGGTGGGTGTGTGGGGTGTGTGTATTTGTGTCAGGTGTGGGTTTATTTGTTCTGGGCAATGTTGTCATGTTTTGTATTTGGATTGCCATATAAGCCTTGGCGGTGTGCACCACCAATGGTTTACCACTGTTGAATGTCCGCTGTGGTGATTGGTGGGTCATTATTTGGAGGGCATTATTTTGGTGGTGTAACGGTATGGGTGGTAGTACTGACAGTTTATTACGTTCAGTGGGTCTGGCGGATTTGTGGTTGTCGCTGTTTTCTGTCGTTATTTTATGTATGTGTCATAATCTCGGGGATGAATGTCTGCCTCCACGGGGGTATGCTGGCGACAGTCAGCAAGCCGGTATTCAGTATTTACCGCCAATGTCATAAAGAGGGCCTCTGTGCTTTATATACCCTAAAACAGGAAATTACCTGCAGGAAGCATGAATGACACCATCTTGGATTGGGAATATCTCATAAGAAGAAACATGAAAAATGCCATTTTGAAAAAGGAAAAAACAAATGCATGCAGGGAAAAAACACAGATATCTGAGAAAAGACAATATGATTCGAAGAAGAAAAGAAAGAACAAAGAAGAAAGAAGAAGGCAAGTCTCCACAAGTTACAAGTAAGTGAAATGGGGTGTGGGTAGAATTAAGGAGGCTGCTGTCGAATGCGGCCCAGCCCGGAGCCCAATCTAGGACTCACAGGCCCCAGGTGAAAAGGCATACAAGGCCCCTTCCAATGGATTAGAAACTGGAGACAGTTCCGAAAAATAGGAATCACACATCTCTTGTACTTCATACTTTGGATTGCCATCAACTAAAAGAGGAGGGGGCCATGAGGTTTGTCAATGAAAGGGATCAGGTACAAAAGGTTTAAGTTGAGAAACTAATGAATCTTCCAATTCTTGGATAAGCAAAGTCGTACTGATACTGGATTCAGCATGTGGAGAATTTTAAAAGGTCCATAGTAACGGGGCTTGAATTTATCCTGGGATAAACAAAAAGACTAAAACCTAGAAGAAGAAAACCATCCCTTGCCACCAGAATGGTATGATGGTGCAGTACGATGCCGGGTATCAGCGACTTTTTTCATGTACTATTTTGTGGTTAAAAGATTGGTATGTATTATTCCCTGCATTTGACAGAGACGTTGAGCAAATGAAGTGACCGCCGGAACCGTAGATGGTTCACGGATGACCGTAGGAAAGGATTTAGGATGAAATCCATAGGCACAAAAATAAGGTGTGGATCCTGTCGCACTGTGTACTATATTGTTATAGGAAAAATCAGCTAACAGGAGATATGACGACCAATTACTTTGTGTGGCATTACAGAGACAGCGTAGTTATTGTTCTAGCCCCTGATTTAGGTGTTCCGTCTGTCCATTGGTTTGAGGATGGAATCCAGATGATAGAGCAACTTCAATATGCAAAGATATACTAAAAACCCTCCAAAAATGTGAAACGCATTGGGGTCCTCGATCTGAGATGATCACTTGTGGGAGGCCATGTAGGCAGAAGATACCTTGCATGAATATGTGACTCATTTCCTTAGCCGTAGGCAATTTCTTCAAGGCCGTAAAATGGGCCATCTTGGTAAATTAGTCTACTCTTATCATAATGGCACGGTTTCCTGCGGAAGGTGGTAACGAACATAGGAAGCCTGTAGACAGAGTGTGCCAAGGAATCGACGGAACAGCTACAGGCATCAGTAAACCTGACGGTTTGGCTCGGGGTGTCTTAGTTTGTGCACACACTGGACAAGAGGTCACATAAATTTCAACATCTGTTTTTAGAGTGGGCTACCAAAATGAACGAAGGAGCAGTTCTTGTGTATTCTTAATTCCACGGTGTCCAGCAATAGGAGAGTCGTGACACATCTGCAAGGCTTCTGTTTGAACTTTCTTAGTTGGAAGAAATAAGGAACCTTGATGATAATAGTATCCCTGGTTCTTTTGTAATTGAGGACACAGAGTGTTTCAATCCTCAAGTGGAAGGTGTCTGTATTCTGATTTACTCAATCAAGAATTCAATATGATTCAATTATATTCGGCGAGGAAGAAAATCCACTTTCTGGATAACAGCCTGATAGAGCATCTGCCACAAGCTTCTGAGATCCAGATATGTATGTTACCACAAAATCCTTTGACTGAAAAATAAACCCCATCGGGCTTGTCGACTGTATCGACATTGGAAATTACGGAGGCATTGAAGATTGCGACGATCTGTTCTGAATTCGAAGGCTTCTTTGGTACCCATTAAAAAGTGCTCCATTCTTTACAAGCTGCCTTCAAAGCAAGCAATTCCCGTTTCAACACAGAGTAATTACGTTCTGCATCTGTCAACACCTGGAATAAATAAAAGACTGGGTGTTCCGAGCCATTGTCTTCTTGTTCTTTTAATAGCACAGCTCCTATGGCTCTGTCGGATGCATCGGTAACCACTATGAATTTCTTTGTGGCATCAGGATGCTGCAATATCTGGGCTTGGGTAAAGGCATGTTTTAGATTTTGAAAGGCCATTTCAGCAGTCTCAGTCCACAAAAGCCCTTTTTCAAGTTTTCTTTTATAAGAGTCTGGGTGGTAAGACTTTAATGGTGGACAAAATCATTTATGAACTGCCAATAAAAATTAGACAAAGCCAGGAAGCATTACATTCCCTCAATTGAAGACGTAGAAGGCCAGTCTAAAATGGCTTGTACCTTTTCTGGGTTTATGGCTATGCCGACTTGATTGATGTGATAACCAAGGTATTGTACCTCTGTTTTATCAAACTCACACTTTTTGGGTTTACAATACAAATGATTCCATCAAATTCTTTCTAAAACCTGAAGGACATGCTTTGTATGTTGTTCTGGACAACAGGAATATACTAGGATGTCATGTAGATATATGACTACACTTTGATTTAAAAAATCGGAGACCAATGAATCCATGAACCTTTGGAATATGGACGGAGCATTGGTCGGACCTAAAGGCATTACACGGTATTCAAAATGGCCTATAGGAGGTCTGAAGGCTGTTTTCCACTTGTCTCCTTCCTTGATTTGTAAGAGATGATCGGCACCCCTGAGATCCAATTTTGTAAACCTTTTGGTTCCTCGGACTGCTTCCAAGATATCCTTGATTAAGGGTAATGGATATCTATCTTTAATAGTAATCTTGTTCAATCCGCAAAAGTCTATGCAGGGACGTAAATCTTCTGTGGTACAAAAAAAGAGTAGCCCCAGCAGGTGACGAAGAGGGTGTGATCAACCCACTCTGTAAGTTTTCTTTCAGATATTCTTTAAGTACTTCCTTCTCTGACTCTGACAGAGAATACATTCTTCTGAAAGGACCACTTCCTCAGGTACTAAAGGAATGGCACAATCATATTTTCGATGCAGAGGTAGAACGTGCTTCATCGGTTTCTGGAACACGTTGGAGTATTCTTAATAACAACTAGGTACCCTTTGTACTGCATTAATAGCACTACTTGCTTCCTTATGAGGGATAATCAGACCTTTAGGGAAACCATAGGTTGCCATGGATAACAATTGTGTTGACAAAACTGAGATGAGAGTGATATTGTTCTTGTTTGCCAATTAATGTGAGGATTTTGCCATGTCAGCCAAGGAATGCCCAAGATTAATGTATGATTTGGAGAAGAAATCAAGTCAAAGGTAACACATTCTTGATGCTTCCTGAATTGCGAACAAAGGGTAGACGTGGTATTAACAACCAGTCCAGAAGTAAGAGGGGAGCCATCAATAGTGTGGACATGTTTGGGTATCACTTTAGGTACACAAGGAATTCTATTTTCTTTAGCCTATGTCTCATCTAGAAATATTCCACTTGCTCCACAATCTAATAATGCAAATACTTGCTCTTCTTGATTAGTACGAAGCTGTAAGATGACAGACAATATAAGAAGAGCTGTGGTATCTTCTTTTGAAGAACATATAGAAGGTATTTCAGCACCTACCGTCCCCTCCCTTCTCACAGGGGACGGAGTTGGCGTTACCCGCAGATCTAGAAGGACGAATAAGACACATTCGTATCAAGTGACCGGCATTGCCGCATTAGAGACCTAGGCCTTTATGTCATCTATTTTCTCATTCTGTTTCAGAAAATGGTCCCCGGACTACATCTGTTTGCATGAGTTCTTCTTCTGTAGTTGTTCGGTTCTCAAAACGGCTTTCATCTGGGAGACGTATTGCGGAACGACTGACTCCTAACTGGGACTGCATCCGAACCTTCTGTTTCTGCATCCTACTTTCTTGTAGGGGATACTCAATGAATAATGCCAAGTCCATCAGTTCTTTCATAGTATCTACCTGAGTAGAATGCATCAATTCATCCTTTATTTCCTCATGTAGTCCTCTGCGAAAAAGAGTGACAGAGGTGTGCTCCACCCAAGTGGTTTCAGCCACTAACTATCTAAATTGGTTTATATATTGCAGGACATCCTGTTTGCTTTGTTGAATAACAGAAAAGTCCTCTTCAGCAGCCGACTCCAGCCCAGGTCGTTCAAACATCTGTTTAAAGGCTTCAATAAAGGCAGTGTAGTTGGACAATAGTGGATCTTCGGTGGCTACCATGGGAGTCGCCCAAGTCAAGGCCGGACCCGACAGAGCTCTGATCAAATATCCCACTTGGTCTAGTGTAAATTGGGATGGTCGAAATTCAAAAAATACAGTTAAGGACTCAAAAAATTCTCTCAGTTTATTAGGATCTCCAGAATAGTGTGGTGTAGAAGCAGAAACAGTGGATCTAGAAACCAGGGCTTGTAGTATGGTATTTTCAGCACGTAGTTGTTGTAACTCCTGGGCTTGTTGTTGTACAGTATGAAGCATGGATGGTGCTGTTTCTACAACTTCTTCTGCAGGTTCTTCCATGGTTCTAGAACAACGCTGAATCTTTAGGCGTTGCAACCCGCCACGTCTGTCACGATTTGCACGACTCTTACCGCTCTGGTCTGCAAATCCTGGAATACCACCTTGCTTCTTGCTTGTTCTGGATTGGCCAAGATAAGGGTGACCCCTTCTGGTAGAACCAGTGCTGCCGACTAGATAACGCCAAAGGAGGCCGCACCCCCCCCAGAAGGAGTCCCAGGAAAATTGGAAAAACCTCTAACCACAGGAACTCCTGAAATGAGTAAAAAGGAGAATCAGCAAGGCATCAGAAACAGCAGGAAAACAGGTGAAGAAGAGTCCCCAAAACTGTGGACAGCAACGAGGATCACCACCAAGCCAGAAGTGTTTGCAACGCAAGGAAGGAAGGCACTCTGTGATTTATATACCCTCAAAAAAGGAAATGAAATGCGGGAAGGACAAACTATGCTATGCTGGATTGGGAATATCTCATACGAAGAAACATTTTTAAAAAACACTTTTTAAAAAAGCAAAAAAGAAATGCATGCAGGGAAAAATGAAAGACATCTAGGAAAAGACAATATGGTTCCAAGAAGAAAAGAAAAAAGAAAGAACAAAGAAGAAAGAAGAAGGCAAGTCTCCGCGAATTACAGGTAAGTGAATAGGGTGTGGGTTGAATTAAGGAGGTCGCTTTCGTAAGCGGCGTGGCCCAGAGCCCAACCTAGGACTCACGGGCCACACCGCAGACGAAGTGGCCCAGAAAATGGCCTGCAGCAGGACTGGCGGAGACGCCGTGGGCTCCCGCGGCGTCACACATATTGGTAATTTATTTTAATATTGTTTTTGTTTCAGTTTTCCCGTTGATTTCAATTCGTACACATGAACGAAGCAGGTGGTAGCAGAGGATCTTTACCTCCTGTCAGAGTGTTGCTAACTACAAAGTCTAAAGGACTCCTTCAACAAAGAAAAATGTGTCAGATGCCAAAACTAAACTGAAAGAAAAGGCAACAGCAATTGCGGCTGAAAGGAAGAGAGTTTAAAATGCTGCAGAAATAGAGCAAGATGAAGTTCACAAAATATTGAAACTGATGGGTAAAGAGGATCAAATATTTGATCATTTTAACAACAAGTGCTACAAGTTGTATACAATGGAAAAAAGCCTGGAGAAAAATCTTCAAAAAATAGCATTGATCCATACTGATGAAATTAAGATTTTTTCTGTTAGGGCTATACAATGGTAGAATTAGTTTTTGTCAGTCTAACAAAAACAATGAGCCACTTATGGTGTTCTCAGCTGATTTTACTCCTGAAGTTCTTGCTGCCAAAATAGGATCACGGGATGCAGCAAAATCAGCAGGAATCATTTTAAGAATTGTGCTGAAAAATTTAGATTTTGGATTTACTGGCAAATTTTGTGATGCCTCAGAGATCGGCAAACAATGGGAGTCAACAAGAATGCCTAATGTTGCCTTAACATCTTTTACATCATTATTTAATATCAGCAAATCAAAACTGTTACAAACTAAAGTTCATGAGTTCGGAACAGAAGCCAACAACATTGATGATGGCTTTGAAGATATAAGTGAAGATGTGGAAGACAATCCCATGACCTGAAAGGCTTGTGCTGTGCAAATGTACTGCACATGTTTTCATTAATTACATCACGGCAAAAAGAAAACTCTGCTACATGTGATGACTGATCGTGCAATCTATAACAAGTGCAAAGTATGCAGACAGCTAATCTCCCATGAATATGATTGGTGTATCAACAAGTTATCAAAAGTACGGAGCAGGAACTTGTTAGCAGATCATGCTGTAAAATCACTTCCAAGTCACCTTACCAGGAAAGAGTTTACAATTGCTGCTCTTGATAATTTGGATTTTCAAAACAGCTCTTCTTTGTCTGGAACATCCAGCACACATGATACTGCCATGGTGCTTTTTCAAGACTGTACTCATGAAGTAGCTGCTTGAAAGCAAGCTGTGTCAGCTGTAAGCGTAAACAAACAAAGCTGCAAATTTATAACCCAACTGCCATGCCAACGTGTGCAAAATCACTACAAGCCATCAACACGTCCCAGTCTACCAGAAAGTTTCAAAGTGGCTGAGGACATGGATCTTCTTCTACCTTATGCTGTGGTCCGCAAAGCTGATTTGACTGAATTTATCATATCGCCTATTGGGTGCAGAGTGAAGGATGAAGAAAAGCCGGTTGCTTTGTGGGCTGGAATTCATGCTCTGATCTCCCAGAATACCGTCCCACTCAAGAAGGTTGGGTTTTTACCAGTAATACCATCTCCAGTCACAAACTAGGCAGCAGTATATACATCTAAAAAAAAATTCTAAAATGTGCGTGCTCAACTTGAAGACCAGATTATCCTGCCAGTTTTCTAAGATTAAGGTGTTTTCCGTAATGTAGTTGACATTTTTATAAGCAAACCAGGAAAATTTGATCTTTATCCAATGATCGGCATTTTCCATGTGACAAAAGTTGCACTTGGGTGTGCGGGAAGTTATTCAAGTGGATGTGGCAGAAACAATGCACTTATTGAGGCTGAAATCTTTGGAAGTAAAACTGTCCAGTCAGTATTGAGTGGAACTCATTATGGGCCTCATTACAACCCTGCGGTCAAAGACCGCCAGGGCTGTTTTGGCGATTGTACCGCCAACAGGCTGGCGGTACAATCTGCTGTACCGCCGCGGTCGCACCGCCGGGGCCAGCGGTTTCCCGCCATGGTTGTCCCGGCGGTTTTAATCCACCAGGGCAGCGCTGCTTGCAGCGCTTCCCAGGGGATTACGACTCCCCTTCCCACCAGCCTGTCCATGGCGGTAGAGACCGCCATGGAAAGGCTGGTGGGAAGGGGAGTCGCGGGGACCCTGGGGGCCCCAGCACAGCCCATGCACTTAGCATGGGCAGTCCAGGGGCTCCCAGGCACAGCCCCACCCTGCTTTTCACTGTCTGCTTTTCACCCATCGCACTGCCGCAACACCGCCGGCTCCATTAGGAGCCGGCTCCAATGTTACGGGCAACATCCCCGCCGGCCTAGTGGGGATGTTATAATGCGGCTGGCAGGATTGCGGCCGCATAGGCGGCCGCTCGTTGGTCCAACCTTGGCAGGTGGCCTCCGCCACCCGCCAAGGTTGTAATGAAGGCCTATGTTTGTTCGTTACCAGGTATGCTCGTCATATCTGAGGCTATAGAAACATTGCGTTGGAATGCTTTCCAGAACAAGGATGACAAATTTGGTTTTGCATATCATATCTCAGAAGTGAACAAGACAAAGAGTGCACTTAATTGAAAAGACATAATGCAAAGCCAGGCAATGTTCAATACACTCAATTCAAAATAAAAAAAACTGAAAACCAAGTTTGTAGAGTTTTTCAGAGTGTGAAGGAAAATCAGAACTTTGCAAGTACTGGTGAAATGTTTTACACATGCTGGCTCTAGTGAAAAACTTGATACATGCTGATCAAGAAGGAGATTGGGAGCTATACATGACTAATGTGGAGTCACTGATTACTGTGTTTCGCGAATTCAATGGCATAAACTACCTGAGATATGGGCCCTGGTATTTGAAAAGACTGAAGAAGCTAGAGGTGGAAAAAACATAATTCTACACAAAATTCATCCAAAGACATTTTGTGGTGAAAGGCAGTGAGGGAAGGTTCAATACTGTGGCTCCAGATATGAACCTGGAACAGATGATCCAAAGATCATAGAAAAGCTCCAAGGGAACTGTTGGTCAGACACTTAAAAGTGAATATGTTGCTCAATGGCAGCTAGTTTACCATGAGGACCTTTATATTTCCAATGTTTTCAGACCATTACTGAAACTGTTTCTCACCACAAACTTGTGGAAAAGAGAGTGGAAAGTTTAAATAAACATGTTGACAGCTTTCATGCGGCAGAAGGGAAACCCCCTTGAAATGACTGAGTCTGTGTGACTACACAACTTTGTGACCAACAAAATAAGACTAACAGATGACCTGGAACATGGATCGAAACTGTATGCAGAACAGAAGCAGGACAGACTTGTATTGAATGAGAAAAAGCCACTCGCTGAGTTGACCACCGTCTTCGTGGGATCCTCTTTTGTTGTGTTGAGACAACCGCCATGCTCAGATTTCTTGAACGGCTGTTCAAGTGCTTCTGCGGGTCCTGCTGTGGCAGTCCTGGGTAAGAATTGTCTGAGCTCCATATGGGTAGCAAAAGAAATGCTACAACCCATAGGGATCTCCTGGCACCCCAATACCCTGGGTACCTAGAACCATATACAAGAGAATTAAAAGGGTGTTCCAGTGTGCCAATCAGAATTGGTGAAAATGGTCACTACCCTGCAGTGACAATTTTAAAAGCAGAGAGAGCATAAACACTGAGGTTCTGTTTAGCAGAGCCTCAGTGATACAGTTAGGCACCACACAGGGAACACATATAGGCCACAAACCTATGAGCACTGGGGTCCTGGCTAGCAGGATCCCAGTGACACATATCAAACACACTGACAACATAGGGTTTCCACTATGTGGCCTAGGGCCCTGGCTAGCAGGATCCCAGTGAGACAGTAAAATCACCCTGACATATTCTCACAAACAGGCCAAAGGTGGCTGCCTGCTTCTGCGTGGGCTCTCTCTGTTGCTGAGCGCCCCCTCTGTCTCCTCCTCCAAGGGGCGACCTCCAGGTCCTTCCTGGGCCCGGGCAGCACCCATTATCTTCGACCGTGATTCTTGGAGCTAGCCAGGCTTGTTTGCGGTCTTTCTGCGTGGAAATACCTCTGCCGTGGGACATCCTTCTGACCAAAGGAGAAGTTCCTTGCACCTTCCGTTGTTGCAGAATCTTCAGCTTTTTCCACCCAGAGGCAGCCCTTTTGCACCTTCATCTGGGGTTTAGGGGGCACCTGCCCCCACTGGACACTTGCGTGACTCTTGGACTTGGTCCCCTTCCTTTGCAGGTCCTCAGGTCCAGGAATCCGTCTCCAGTGCTTTGCAGTCAGTTGTTGTCTTTGCAGAATCCCTTATCTCAACTTTACTCTCTTTCTGGGGTAGTAGGGTAACTTTACTCCTACTTTTCAGGGTCTTGGGGTGGGGTATCTTGGACACCCTTACTGTTTGCTTACACTCCCAGCGACCCTATACACACTACACTAGGCCTGGGGTCCATTCGTGGTTCGCATTCCACTTTTGGAGTATATGGTTTGTGTTGCCCCTAGGCCTATTGTCTCCTATTGCATTCTATTGTGTTCCACAGTGTTTGCACTACTTTTCTAACTGTTTACTTACCTGAATTTGGTTTGTGTGTATATTTTGTGTATTTTACTTACCTCCTAAGGGAGTATAACCTCTGAGATACTTTTGGCATATTGTCACTAAAATAAAGTACCTTTATTTTTAGTAACTCTGAGTATTGTGTTTCTTATGATATAGTGTTATATGATATAAGTGGTATAGTAGGAGCTTTGCATGTCTCCTAGTTCAGCCTAAGCTACTCTGCTATAGCTACCTCTATCAGACTAAGCTGCTAGAACACTACTAATCTACTAATAAGGGATAACTGGACCTGGCACAAGGTGTAAGCACCACAAGGTACCCACTATAAGCCAGGCCAGCCTCCTGCACACACCGCTCACTGAGCTGTGACGGTGTCAGTGTGACTGGATGCTTTGTTACAGAAGGAGGTAAGCGATCAGACTACTAGGCTGCATGCCTTCCTTTCTTCTTTTTCATTTTCATGCACTGAAATATATTGTGCTTGATAGCTAAGTTGTAGCCGCTTTATTTGCGTTCTTTTCAGAGTCTTGATATAGTAACTTAAACAGAGGCCTCTTTGATGTTTAAAAAGATTCCCACTCTACCACAGTACTTTGGTTAGTCCTCTTTTCATTTTTAACCCCAGCCTGGTGACACTGGAGGGTTTCATCATCTATTAATAAAATGATTTCAAACCCCTCCTCCCCCTTGCGCCCACTCTCTTTTTTTATCCTTTACAGTTAAGTTATTTACAGACTGTGGCTGCTAGATTATGTACACTCACTTCATGGCAGATGACATTCATTTACGCTACTGTGAGCTTATATGTATAATGGTTTGATGAAGCATTTTTTAACGACTATGGTTAGGGATGTTTGCATGAAGAACCCCAGAATCACAGATGGTTCTTTCATCCCTAGGGATGGAATTATTCCAACATCATCAAGGTGCCAGCTGGCCCTTGTTTAACTTTATGATTAATTCAGCATCCTCAACATTGGATAACGTTTTCAGGTGAGCATAGTTTACATTACGGAGATGCACACAGTACCATTTATTTTAATAAATGGGACGTTTGCCCGATTCTTTATTAAATTGCTCAAAACATCGACATCTCTTACAGCCTGGATTGTTAATTGATTCCACAGAGGGTCAATTATGAATTATATGATTGCCTCTTTAAAGATGTGACTGTACCTGTGTTGGATAATAAATGTGTACGAACAGGCTATTGTGCGAATAAGATATGAGTAATAGGTTTATTTATTTTTTCTTTCTTCATCTAAACTACTTTACACACAAGCACTCTTTTCCTGAGCACTCTTTCACGTATTTCTGTGGAGCAACCCTATATATATATATACATATATATATATATATATGGAATGTATATATATCTGTTAGTTTTCTAAATACAGACATGTTTATACACTTAAATGTGTTTTTCTTTTGTGTGATGCTAAAATTTATCACGAATGTAAGAAATTCTCCCCTGTTTTAAATAAGAATTCCTACCCCCATCCTCATGTTAAACAAGGTTCATTCATATACACCAGATCCGTTTAGGGGTTCTTTTTTCATTTCCATTTATCAAGGCACAAATGCTCACGGGTGATGACAATATGGGCCAAATGGAACAGAGCTTGGAGCTTTAACTAGTGAACCTATGAAATTTCCAAAAGGTTTTGCTGAGACAGAAGAAGAATGTGACTTTAAATTCAGGAAAATACCTTGTACGTGTGTGGAAAATGAGTTCTGACTATCACACATTTGACAATCTCCGGTGCAGTGAGCTCAAGAGATCAGTCCCGCTAAGTGACCTTTCACCAACTCCATATTCTGTGCCTGGACACATTAAAAGAGTGTTCTACTTGATCAGAAAATGTGTAAATGTTTTGGATCATGCATATTGAGAGAAAGATTTGTGTGAATTTAGTTGGGAAGATATTTATGGGTGCCAAATCCTACAAAATGGCCAATGCCTCTACCTACAGAACTTACACATACATGTACTTGCAAAATATGTGCTACAAAAAGATGTATCTTTCAATATGCTCTTCTCAAACGTTCAAAATTCTGCAATGTACCACGAGCAATTGCCAAAACAAATAAAGTGAACTATGAAAATGTGTCTAAAACAGGAGTGATAAACTTTATTTTTGTTTCATATTCATATTATAAACACTGGTGTATACATAAAAAGATTAAAAAACATTATTATTTGTTTAATTTCTATATATGTCTTTTCTTCCTATATTACAGCTGCCATTTTGGAAAATGGCAGAAGGGTTGCTCTGAGGAGTTATTTTCTGTCTCTATAACATTATTTGACTGCCAAAACCTATGTTTTGACACCAAAATGAAGTATATAGGTCTCACGGTTCCTGAAATATTACATCATCATTACAACACATCTGCCATTTTTAAAAATGTCATCCAGAAAAATTCGGCTTGGATCAGCAAAGTCTACCCTACTTCTCCAACGATCCAAAAATACAAATCAAAAATGAAAATGTCTGGACAACAATTTTTTTACGGAGGTGTATTGGGGGCTGGGATTAAATAGACTTGACTCAGGTGGGAGACTCACGATTTTGTAAGATAAAAATTGCCTTATTTTGGCTGTATCTTGCTTGAAATTGGCTATGTTTCAATACAAATCATTGGGGGAAATACCTTCTCAGGATTATTTTTTTAAAAGCTCCTACTTTCCTCTTCTTAGATTTTGGCATGTATGAACACATCACATATACCTAGCCAACCTCTAACTTCTACTCACCCTGAACGTTGTGGCAGTCATCCACCAGAGTCTCCCTATCTGATTCCACTATCTTCCTCATAGGCTATTCCTGGGCCTTGCTACTTATCTAAGTGGATAAACTGTGCAATAGGTGTCGTAATATAGCCCAATTATGGCTTTTTTTTATATTGGAAAACCAGGGCTGAGTGGACATTTTCCTTGCTTGCCCTAATTCCTATGGCGTCCTTGCTTAACCGCCTACGAGTTAAAGTGTTGTTGTGTGCGGGCCCTGTGTTTACAGTAAACAGGACACATCTCAATTGGTACAGTTTTTCTCAGTGGCCAAGAGGAAGCTTAGAGTTCCGATTAACTTCTACTAGACTGGAACACATTTTTTATTCTTTGCAGCTTTATATAGCGCAAAGTCGACCCAAGGGTATTGGAGCGCTTTACATAAGCACCAGTTACGTTACACAAGGACAAGTTAATTAGGTCAAGCATGCAAGCACGCTCGTCTGTTTTAATCTATCTGTGAGCTTTTAACCACACTCAGTGCACACCCATCATTATCACTCGTTTGTGGGCTTGCCTTTTAAAAATCCTTTGTTATCACTGGTAAATGCTTTATGTTTGTCCCTCCTTTGGACAGTTTTATCTCCTTGACCATCGACCATGTTACACAGATTATTGCACGTTGGCCTATGTGTTTGATTGTGACCAAACTTCTTTTTACTTTTGCGGCTCTCCTTTACGCTCATGGCGGCCCGCAGCGCTTTGAATCAGCTCACTTATGTCAACTGTTTTACTTTTAATGTTATGAGGCAAGAAAAGTCCAGTTGGGAATTTACAATGCTAATAGCTCTAAGAGCAAACACGAGATCCATTGCAGTGCAAATGCTTGGTTTTTAGTAGGCACGGAGAGAGTAAGTGAGTTGCCAAGAATCCCAGGATGTTGAGCAGCCACCTAGACTCGAACTTGATTTCCCAACTCTATAGTCGGAAGCTCTGGCCGTTAAGCCACATCCTCTCCTCAGCTTAAGAGTGAGACGGCTAAAATATAATTTTTGTTTAACAAATCTTAAATCTTGTCCTTAACCCCCAGGGTGCCTGGGGAGAGCTGGTCTCGTCCAGGCACATGGTTCTCGTGTGCCTGGGACGAGACCAGCTATTCCTGCACTTGGCCCACAGGGGGAGGGCTAGCACTTCCCCTGTGGGCCTCCCTCCCACACCCCCCCAGTCGGGGATGGAAGGAGAATCGCTTCCCCTTCCACCCGACCCCCCTTTGGCAATCTGATGACGTCAGCGAGCTCACAGCGCGCTAACATCATCAGAAGCTGCTGAGGACGCGCTGGAAGCCAGTTGCTTCCAGCGTGTCGACAAGAGAGGTCTTCAATTGGTAAGTCCCTCTCTTTTGGGGGGTTTTGGTGAGAAAAACAGACACGGGGAAAGGAAAGAGTTTTTCCTTTCCCCGTGACTGTTTTCAGTGGATTCCTGCTCGGCACCAGGGATTCCTTTTCAATGTTATTTATGGGAGCGACCGGTCGCTCCCCTGGGGGGCAATTATAAATCCTGTTTCGGCCCCTCCCCCCGGGGCAGAACGCCCATTTTTTCGGTCGAAACCGACTAGACAACCATGGATTTATTTTATTGAAGTATTTGGGCAGCGACCCCTTATGCAAGGGTCGCTGCCCCGGGGGCAATATTTTTTTATATGTTTCGGCCCTCCTGGGCTAGATCGGCCATATTTTTGGCCGATCTCGCTTCCGGGGGGGGTCGAAACCCACTAGGCCCCAGGGATTGTGTGGTGTGTGTGTGTTTTGTGTGTTTGGGGGCACCCCTTGGGCAAGGGTCGCCCCACCAAAGAGGGGAAATTAGTATTGCCCATTTCTGCCCCCCTTGGGGGCAGATGGGCCTATTTCTTTTAGGCCCATCTGCCCCCAAGGGGGACAGAAACCACCACTACGCCAGGGATTTTTTATTTTTTCCCTTTTTTTGTTTTGTGCTGGGGGTTCCCCCTTTCGCCCCCTTTGGCAAGGGTCACCCCCCAAAGGGGGCACCTTACCGATGGCCATTTCTGCCTCCTTGGGGGCAGATCGGCCAATTTTTTAGGCCCATCTGCCCCCAAGGGGGCCAGAAGGCACCGAGATGTCAGAGATTTTATTTTTGGTTCCCTTTGTTTTTTTGTGTGCTGGGGGCGCCCCCTTTGACAAGGGTCACCCCCCAAAGGGGGCACCTTACCGATGGCCATTTCTGCCTCCTTGGGGGCAGATCGGCCTATTTTTTTGGCCCATTTGCCCCCAAGGGGGGCAGAATCCACTTAGGCACCAGGGATCTCGTGTGTGTCTGTGTGTTTTGTGTGGGGGGTGGCCCCTTTGGCAAGCGTCACTCCCCAAAGGGGGCACATTACTGATGGCCCTTTCTGCTCCCCTTGGGGGCGGATCGGGCTATTTGTTTTAAGCCTATCTGCCCCATGGGAGCAGAAGCCACCAAGACGTGAGGGATTTTTTTTTTTGTTCCCCTTAGTTTTTTGGTGCTGGGGGCTCCCCCTTTCGCCCCCTTTGGCAAGGGTCGACCCCCCCCCCCCAAACAGGGTACAGAGCTGTTGGCCATTTCTGCCCCCCTTGGGGGCAGATCTGCCTATTTTTTAGCACTTTGTCACCAGGGACAATTTCTAAGTTCTTGGTGGCGGGGTGTTTGTCAACTGGCAAAGTATTTGTATTTGTGATTATAACAGTTTCTTTCTTCTTTTGTTCTAGTTCAAAGCTTTTGCTTCCTTTGCTGTGGATCCTTGCAGTTTTGACAGTATATTGTCCTGCGGTTTGCATAGTTGCATGTTTTAGGTAAGTAAAAGCAATTTACTGTAAAAGAGTATTGTTGAGATGCATGAATGGCATGTTTGTAGGTGGTGTACTAAATGAAGGATTGTGTGTGAAATTGTCCTTAGATTTGAGCACAATGATATTCAATGATATTTGTGTTGTCATCTGTCTAATTTGCTTTTTTCTTTTTAGTGGGATATCATTGGTGATTGCTGTGTCTGTGCAGAGTATTTGCTGGTGAGTAGCTTTTTCAGGCAAGTGAGTGGTATAGTTTTTTAGTACATAACTCTTTGTGATAAAGCTACACTTTGTTTATTACTTACTTTAGTGCTGGTTGTTGTTGGCAATCCATTTGTTGTTAGAAAGGATCATGGCTAGCCGCAGACTGACTGCTCAGCAGGTTGTTGGCAAGCTTTTTGAGTCGTCTTCTGACCATGATTATGAGACTGACTCTGCATCTGAGGCAGAGGAGGAAGTGAGAGATTCTGGGAGTGAGTTTTCTGTCCGAGAGGATTCTTCTGATGAAGAAGCCACTCTCAGTACAGATGAAGGGCCTGTTTTAGAGGAGGACATTGATGTGCCAAGAGTGCAGCAGCCTGGGGTTAAAGGGTTTCCTATTAGAAGACCTGACACCTGGATTGCCCCAAACATGGAGCAGCCACAGTTACCTGCATTTACTGGTCTCCCAGGGTGTAAAGTCAATACAGAAAACTTTTTGCCTGTCAATTTCATTCACTTGTTCATGGACGATGTATTTTTGGAAGAGATTGTGGAGCAGACTAATTTGTATGCGGAGCACTATTTGAGGGACAACGCTGCCAAACTTAGGCCTCAGTCTAGAGCTACTCAGTGGGTTCCCACATATCTGGAAGAGAATAAAAAGTTTTTAGGTTTGACTTTTTTGATGGGGTTGATAAGGAAGCCGTCACTGGCTTCTTATTGGTCTACTAGTCCCTTGATGGCAATGGGTATATTTCCTGCAACTATGACTCGTAATCGCTATTCGCTTCTTCTTCGTATGCTTCATTTTGTAGACAATGCTTTAGGCTTGCCACAAGATCACCCTGATTGTGACCGTCTTTTTAAGATTAGGCCTGTCTTCGATCATTTTGTAGATCGGTTTTCAGGGGTCTATGTTCCAGGCAAAGAGCTAAGTGTGGACGAGTCTTTGGTCCTTTTCAAGGGGCATTTAGTTTTTAAGCACTACATTCCTAGTAAGAGGGCACGGTATGGAATTAAATTGTATATGCTGTCAGAAAGTAGTACAGGATATGTGTATAATTTCTGGGTCTACACTGATAGGGATTCCAGGATTGACCCAACTGGTTGTCCGCCCACTTTTGGAGTAGCGAGAAAATTGTGTGGGAACTTGGTAAACGACGTTAAACAAACATCACCATTTGTACGTAGATAATTTCTACAGTGGAGTGCAGTTGTTCAAGGGGTTGTTTAGAGTGGACACTGTTGCTTGTGGCACAATCCGTTCTAACTGGAAAGGCAATCCAAGGGAGCTTGTCTGTAAAAAACTTGAGAGGGGACAGTGCAGTGCCTTGCAGAATAATGAGCTGCTAGCTCTGAAATTTTCAGACAGGAGGGATGTGTACATGCTATCTACCATCCATGATGAGAGTACTTCCACTGTGACTGTTTGGGGTCAGGTTGCCGAAGAGCGCAAACCTGCATTGGACTACAATAGGCACATGGGTGGTGTTGATAGAGTAGATCAGAGGTTGGAACCTTACACTGCTCTTCGTAAGTCAGACGTGTGGTATAAAACGTTGGCCCTACATTTATTTCATTTGGCAACTTTTCATGCTTTTATTGTGTTCAAGGATTGTTCACCTGAGTCAAGGATGAAATTTGGTAAATTTCAGGAGTCAGTGATAGAGAGCTTATTGTGGTGGAAAAGGCAAGAGTTTCTAGAGTAGCAGTGGTGGAGGATGTGCTAGATTGAAAGATCGCCACTTTCCAGATCACATTCGTCCCACTCCCAAAATAGAATTGCTCACTAAGAAATGTAGAGTATGTGCCCGAAGAGGAATCCGGAGGGAGAGCCAGACGTACTGTCCTGATTGCCCTTCAAAGCCTGGGGTGTGTGTGGCCGGCTGTTTCAGGAGTTACCACACAAAATGGTTTGGGGGGGAAATACCGTGAGCGTAAAGTGCCTGTTTTATATTTTCATATGTTCAGTTTCACGTTTGGCATTACTGTTCTGTATTTAGTTAGAGCGTTTGTGTTTGTAGTTTTGTAGTTATTTTATAATTAGTTTGAGGTTTCTTTGTTGTTTATAAACAAAAAAAAGTGATGGTGGTGTGGGTGAGGTGGCGCTTGGCAGGCGGTGTGCGTGGGGTGGCACTTGGCTGTCAGGGAACATGGGGTGGCGCTTGGCTGGCTGGGTGCGTGGGGTGGCGCTTGGCTGGCGGTGTGCGTGGGGTGGCGCTTGGCTGGCGGTGCCAGCCAAACGTCAGTCCACACACTCCCATCAGATAGTGCGATTGCTGTATCAGGCATGTGGGTGTATGTAAGTGATGGGACCTTGAGTGGCGCTGTCTGTCGATGCGAGTGTTGTAATGTGCTGGGCCCGTGGCTGGCGGCATGAATGGTCTTGTGCATATCATGTATGAAACGTGTGTGAATGGACTGTAAAATGGTTGGTGCTATGACGTGGCTTTACCGCTCACGAGCTGTGAGTCATTGGTTCCGTTTTTTGGCCTTTCAGTTATTAACAGTGCATTTCACTTTTGTGAAATCTCTTGTTAATAATATTTAATCTACTGAAAAATCACTCAACCTCGTGCCAAATCCAACCAGTATGTGTGGTAAAAATGACAAAACCTGCCTGTTAGACTTTTCATCCTTGGCGTGGTCTCCCTTAACTTTTTGCCTCTGTTCCCCAGGTTGTTGATGTGTGCTGGACTCTGATTTTACTGTTTTTGTTACTCTGGGCACTTTACCACTGCTAACCAGTGCTAAAGTGCAAGTGCTCCTGTTTAAAATGCGTACATAATTGGTTCTCCATGATTGGCATATTTGTTTTACTGTTAAATCCCTAGTAAAGTGCACTAGAGGTGCCCAGGGCCTGTAAATCAAATGTTACTAGTGGGCCTGCAGCACTGGTTGTGCCACCCACACAAGTAACCCTGTAATCATGTCTCAGACCTGCCACTGCAGTGTCTGTGTGTGTATTTTTACACTGTAAATTCGACTTGGCAAGTGTACCCACTTGCCAGGCCTAAACCTTCCCTTTTCTTACATGTAAGGCACCCCTAAGGTAGGCCCTAGGTAGCCCCAAGGGCAGGGTGCAGTGTATGGTTAAGGTAGGACATATAGTAATGTGGTTTATATGTCCTGACAGTGAAATATTGTTAAATTTGTTTTTCACTGTTGCAAGGCCTGTCTCTCTCATAGGATAATATGGGGGCTACCTTTAAATATGATTAAAGCGTAGATTCCCCTAGAGAGTAGATGGACATGTGGAGTTTGGGGTCCCAGAACTCACAATTTAAAAATACATCTTTTAGTAAAGTTGATTTTGAGATTGTGTGTTTGAAAATGCCTCTTTTAGAAAGTGAGCATTTTCTTGCTTAAACCATTCTGTGACTCTGCCTTGTTTGTGGATTCCCTGTCTGGGTCAGTTTGACAGTTGGGTTGTTTTTCATCTCACACTAGACAGTGACACAAAGGGAGCTGGGGTGTAACCTGCATTTCCTGATTAGCCATCTCTGCTAGGAGGGAGGGGTGGAGTGGAGTCCTCTCATCTGAAAGGACTGTGCCTGCCTCTGACAATGCCGGCTCCAACCCCCTGGTGTGTGTCTGAGGCCTTGCCTGGGCAAGGCAGGATTTCACAAGTAGGTGTGAGTCCCCTTTGAAGAAAGGTGACTTCAAAGACTAAAATGGGTATAAGAAGGGCACCCAAATCTACAGACTTGAGAAACACTTCTGGAACCAAGAGGAACCTCTGCCTGGAGAAGAGATGATAGCTGAGGAAGAAGTGCTGCCCTGCCTGTGACTGTGCTTTGTGGAGCTTTCCTGCAGTGCTGCTTCTGCCAGAGTAACAGGGCAAAGACTGGACTTTGTGTGCCTTCCATCTTGTGAAGAAATCTCCAAGGGCTTGATTAGAGCTTGCCTCCTGTTGTTTGAAGTCTCAGGGACAGCAAAGACTTCTCTCTGCCAGCCCTTGGGGTCTCTGGAGAGACTCCTGCTCTGACAAGTGGTGCCCTATCAAGTCCCTCGGCCCTTGAAAGGAAAGCTGGTGGAAATCCAAGGAAATCGACTTCGGACGACTCCGGACCGACGCCGCTGCTGAATCCGGTAACGCCGCCTGCACCCGACGCCGTGACCTTCGCTGGAACGCGACGCTCTTCGCAGGCCCGACGCCGCAGCAGCCCTGCTGAAGTCCGCGACTCCTTGGAAGTCGCCGCACCACGCCGTGACCGACGCCGCTTGAAGTGCACGGATTCCACGTTTCGCACAGACGCTGCGATCCCCGACTTCGCGCATCAGCTTGTTTTCACTCTTCACCAAAGGTACTGTACTTGGGGGTCTACACGACTCCGTGTTCGGCGCCGCTGGTGTCGGCTTGTTGGGAACGACTCCGTCATGACGCCGTGTTAACATCTCATTGAAGCATTTTTTGTTTCTAAACGCTATTTTTGAGTTTAATCTTTAAAAATTCATAACTTGACTTGCGTATGTCGGATATTTGACGTTTTGGTGTTGTTTTGTTTAGATAAATATTTCCTATTTTTCTAAACTGGTGTTGTGTCACTTTGTGGTGTTTTTATTAAGTTACTGTGTGTGTTGGTACAAATACTTTACACCTAGCACTCTGTAGTTAAGCCTACTGCTCTGCCAAGCTACCAAGGGGGTAAGCAGGGGTTAGCTGAGGGTGATTCTCTTTTACCCTGACTAGAGTGAAGGTCCTTGCTTGAACAGGGGGTAACCTGACTGTCAACCAAAGACCCCACTTCTAACATTGGTGATCAGCGGTTGGGATTTGGACTTGTGTTTGTACTTGACATACAGTAATTAAGTGTACACTACTGTTTTGATCTCAGACCACTACGTCACCACATACTACTAGTCTTGTGATTTTAGTTTTTTTCTATTTGGACTGTTTTTGCTCTGCATTCATTTTTTTTCTCGCTGATTCCTTGATTGACTTTCTTTGGAACTTCATTTGGGAACTTGTTTTTCTGCCTTTGGAACTTTACACTTGTTTTTGAATCTTCATCATGTCCCATGCTGGAGAGGCATCAGTTGGAGCTGACTTTGACCTTGAGAAATTGGAGAGTTATACCAAAGCTCAGTTGAAGCAGTTCTGTAAAAGTTTTGACTGTCCCATTAAGAGCTCATCCAGGAAGGGGGAGCTGCAAAAGGCGCTGAGGGCCTGGGTGACAGCCAAGAGCACTGAAGGGCACACAGAGGATGAGGGAGATGAGGAGGATGAGGAAGAGTGTTCGGTACACAATGGTATTGTGGGTGGGCCTGTTATGTCCAGGGAGAAGGTCTCCAGGGCAGGTAGCAGTGTCTCATCTAAGAGTCTGACACCTGAGGAGTTACAGGACAGACAGGCAGAAAGGGAGTACCAATTGGAGCAGAGGAGGCTAGCCCTGGAGGAGAGGAAGTTAGCGATGGCTCATGAGCTTAGCTTGAGAGAGATGGATCATAGAAGCCAGTCCAGTAGAGATGGTGGCAGCAATCCTACAGTGCAGCCTGAGAGAAGGGTACACATCCCAAAAGACCTTGTGAGGGATTATAAGAGGGAGGATGATATCTACTTGTGGTTCAAGGGTTATGAGTCAGCTCTCCACATGAACCTGGTCCCTGAAGGTCATTGGGGGGCAGCCCTGTGGAAGCATTTTGAGGCAGAGGGGAGGGACACACTGACAGCCTTAGGGGATGCTCAGGATCTCACCTACCCTGTCATGAAGGAGGCCTTACTCACCAGGTATGGTCTCACCCCTGAGCAGTACAAGGAGAAGTTTAGATCCTACAAGAGAAAGGAATCCCAAACATGGTTGGAATGTGTTGATTCTTTTTGCAGGTCACTGGATGGTTGGGTGAAGGGCAATAAGGTAAACACGTATGAGGGGCTTTACAATTTAATTGCTTGGGAGCACTTGTACAGTTTATGTTTTCCAGAGCTGCGCCAGCACCTCATTGACAGCAAGCTAACTGACCCCAGGCAGCGTGCGCAGGAAGCGGACCGCTGGGAGAGCACCAGGGTCCAGAAGAGGTATGGGGGAGACCACGCCAAGGGTGGGCAGGGTCCCTCTCAGAAGAAAGGGGGGGGTAAGGGCAAACAGGGGGAGTTCTCTAAAGGGCCCCAAACTGATTCCCAAGGTAAGGATTCCCAACCCCCCAGTGAAAAGAAGCCATGGTTGTCCAAAGGGAAACCAGTGGCAGGTGGTCCCCCACGTAAGTGCTATGCATGTGACCAGGTAGGTCATGTGAGGGGGGACCCCAAATGCCCCAAAAGTACACCGGCACCCACTGGTGCACCGTCCCAGGGTTTGGCCAGTGTAGCGCTTGGGGAGGAGATGGTTTCAGGTGTGTGGGAACCAGCAGAAATTACCCTTGTCTCACTAGGGGACAGTGAGATGGTCCAGAGAAACCTAGTGCCTGATAACACTAAGAAGTACAGGCAATGGGTGACCATCAATGGACAAAGGGTGAAGGCTCTGAGAGACACAGGAGCCAGTGTGACTACAGTGAGGAGTCACCTGGTGTCTGAAGAGCAGATTGATCCCCGGGTACTTCACCAAGTAGTTGCGGTAGACAACTCTGAGCGCCTCTGCAGAGTGGCGCAGGTTCCCTTTGAATGGGGGGTGGTCTCAGGTTCCTGGAAAGTAGCTGTGAGTCCAACCATGCCTGTTGATTGTTTGCTAGGTAACGACCTGGAGGATTCCCCTTGGAAGGAGGTGGAACACAGGTCTCACTTGGAGATGTTGGGTCTGCCTGGGTGGGTATGCGTATCCACCCAGTCTATGGCAACCAATCAGGGTAGTCAAGAGCCCCTGGAGCCTGAAACAGTGGCCCAGGGGACCGCCAAGAAGAGGAAGGGCAGGGGGCGCGAGAAACCGGCCTTGAGGGGCTGCGGCAGCAGGCTGCAGCCCAGGCGGCTGGCGAGGTGCCAGGTACTCACCTGATATATTGGGAGGATGGCCTCCTGTATAGTGAGCCTAAGGTTCCTGAGCCTGGGTCAGCTTGTATGCTGGTGGTACCCCAGTGCTTCAGGGCCTTCCTACTGGGTTTGGCTCATGATGTGCCTTTGGCAGGACATCTAGGGCAGGACAAGACCTATAAGAGGCTTGTCTCCCACTTTTACTGGCCCTTGATGCACAAGCAGTCAGCTGCTTATTGTAGGTCTTGTCAGACTTGTCAGGCAAGTGGCAAGAGTGGGGGGAAATGCAAAGCTCCCCTCCAACCTTTACCTGTAGTCAGTACTCCCTTTGAAAGGGTAGGAATTGACATTGTGGGGCCTCTGGATCCCAAGACAGCCATGGGCAACAGGTTCATCCTGGTCTTGGTGGACCATGCCACTCGGTACCCAGAAGCCATTCCTCTAAGGATGGTCACTGCCCCCGTGGTGGGACGTGCCTTGATGGGAGTTTTTACCCGCATGGGGTTCCCCAAGGAAGTGGTATCCGATAGAGGTACAAACTTCATATCCACTTATATGAAGTCTCTGTGGAAGGTGTGTGGGGTAACGTACAAGTTCACCACACCTTACCACCCCCAAAGTAATGGTCTTGTTGAGAGATTCAACCGCACCTTGAAAGGCATGATTCAGGGCCTGTCAGAGCCCTTGAGGCGTAAGTGGGACGTCCTCTTGACATGCCTTCTGTTTGCTTACAGGGTGGTGCCTCTGAAGGGACTTGGCTTTAGCCCCTTTGAGCTCATCTATGGCCACCCTGTGAGGGGACCGCCCAGTCTGGTGAAGGAGGCTTTGGAGAAAGCTCCTAGTAAACCACCCCAGGATGTATTTAGCTACATGCTGGCTCTAAGAAACCAGACTGCCCGCTTCAGGAGTCTCGCTCAGGAGAACCTGGAAGCAAGCCAGGAGGATATGAAACGGTGGTACGACCAGAATGCCACTCTGGTTGAGTTTCAGCCTGGACAAAAAGTGTGGGTCATGGCACCAGTGGAGCCTAGGGCTCTCCAAGATAAATGGACTGGGCCTTTTGAGGTGGTGGAAAGAAAAAGCAAGGTCACCTATCTGGTAGACTTGCAATCCCCCAGGAACCCTTTGCGGGTCCTACATGTCAACCGCCTCAAACCACACTTTGAGCGAACTGAGCTATCCATGCTCCTAGCGACAGATGACGGGGTGGAGGAAGAGCGTGAGCCTCTTCCTGACCTCCTGTCTGCAGGAGAGAAAGATGGGTCTGTGGAGGGAGTGATCCTCTCCCCCTCCCTGACTGAGGAACAGCAGAGGGACTGTCGCCACGTGTTGGGACAGTTCGCCTCGCTGTTTTCCCTGATCCCAGGAGTCACACACCTGTGCACACATGATGTGGACACTGGGGACAGTACACCTGTTAAACATAAGTTTTACAGGGTGACTGACAGGGTCAGGGCTTGCATTAAGGAGGAAGTCTCCAAAATGTTAACCCTAGGGGTTATTGAGCACTCCTGCAGTCCGTGGGCCAGCCCAGTGGTATTGGTCCCAAAGGCTGCTGCTCCTGGTGCTACTCCAGAACTTAGGTTCTGTGTGGACTACCGGGGTCTCAATGCGGTCAGCAAGACTGACGCACACCCCATCCCCCGAGCTGATGAGCTCATTGATCGGTTAGGAGCTGTCAAGTACCTCAGTACGTTTGATTTAACATCTGGGTACTGGCAGATTGCCTTAACTGAGGGGGCAAAGGAGAGGTCAGCATTCTCTACCCCAGATGGGCACTTCCACTTCAACGTGATGCCCTTTGGGATGAAGAATGCCCCTGCCACCTTTCAGAGGTTGGTCAACCAGGTGTTGGCAGGACTGGATGAGTTCAGTGCCGCCTACCTGGATGACATTGCTGTGTTTAGTTCCACATGGGAGGAACACCTACAACACCTCTGGAGAGTGTTAGAGGCCCTGCAGAAGGCAGGCCTCACTATTAAGGCGAGCAAGTGCCAAATAGGGCAGGGTTCTGTGGTGTACTTAGGACACCAGGTGGGGAGTGGCCAGGTGGCACCCCTACAGACTAAGATTGACACGATTCTGGCTTGGGAGCCTCCCAAGACCCAGACTGAAGTGAGAGCCTTTTTAGGTCTCACAGGATATTACAGGAGGTTTGTTAAGGGATATGGTACCATTGTTACCCCCTTAACTGAGTTGACTTCTAAGAAGCAACCCAAGAAAGTGATCTGGACAGAGGCTTGCCAGAACGCTTTTGATGCCCTGAAGGCTGCCATGTGCACAGCACCTGTGCTGAAGGCACCTGACTACTCCAAGGAGTTTGTTGTGCAAACAGACGCCTCAGACCATGGTATTGGAGCAGTACTCTCACAGCTTAATGAAGAGGGCCTAGATCAACCCGTTGCCTTCATTAGCAGGAGGTTACTACCCATTGAACGTAGGTGGAGTGCCATAGAACGCGAAGCGTTTGCTGTGGTTTGGGCACTGAAGAAGCTAAGACCCTACTTGTTCGGGACTCACTTCCGAGTTCAGACCGACCACAGGCCCCTCAGATGGTTAATGCAGATGAGGGGTGAGAATCCAAAACTGTTGAGGTGGTCCATTTCCCTACAGGGGATGGACTTTACGGTGGAACACCGTCCTGGTACAGAGCACGCCAATGCTGATGGTCTGTCCAGGTTCTTCCGCCTTAGTGATGAGAACTCCTATGAGGTGGGGTAGTTGCTCCCCACTTTTAGCTGGGGGGGACACGTGTTAGACTTTTCATCCTTGGCGTGGTCTCCCTTAACTTTTTGCCTCTGTTCCCCAGGTTGTTGATGTGTGCTGGACTCTGATTTTACTGTTTTTGTTACTCTGGGCACTTTACCACTGCTAACCAGTGCTAAAGTGCAAGTGCTCCTGTTTAAAATGCGTACGTAATTGGTTCTCCATGATTGGCATATTTGTTTTACTGTTAAATCCCTAGTAAAGTGCACTAGAGGTGCCCAGGGCCTGTAAATCAAATGTTACTAGTGGGCCTGCAGCACTGGTTGTGCCACCCACACAAGTAACTCTGTAATCATGTCTCAGACCTGCCACTGCAGTGTCTGTGTGTGTATTTTTACACTGTAAATTCGACTTGGAAAGTGTACCCACTTGCCAGGCCTAAACCTTCCCTTTTCTTACATGTAAGGCACCCCTAAGGTAGGCCCTAGGTAGCCCTAAGGGCAGGGTGCAGTGTATGGTTAAGGTAGGACATATAGTAATGTGGTTTATTTGTCCTGACAGTGAAATATTGTTAAATTCGTTTTTCACTGTTGCAAGGCCTGTCTCTCTCATAGGATAATATGGGGGCTACCTTTAAATATGATTAAAGCGTAGATTCCCCTAGAGAGTAGATGGACATGTGGAGTTTGGGGTCCCTGAACTCACAATTTAAAAATACATCTTTTAGTAAAGTTGATTTTGAGATTGTGCGTTTGAAAATGCGACTTTTAGAAAGTGAGCATTTTCTTGCTTAAACCATTCTGTGACTCTGCCTTGTTTGTGGATTCCCTGTCTGGGTCAGTTTGACAGTTGGGTTGTTTTTCATCTCACACTAGACAGTGACACAAAGGGAGTTGGGGTGTAACCTGCATTTCCTGATTAGCCATCTCTGCTAGGAGGGAGGGGTGGAGTGGTCACTCTCATCTGAAAGGACTGTGCCTGCCTCTGACAATGCCGGCTCCAACCCCCTGGTGTGTGTCTGAGGCCTTGCCTGGGCAAGGCGGGATTTCACAAGTAGGTGTGAGTCCCCTTTGAAGAAAGGTGACTCCAAAGACTAAAATGGGTATAAGAAGGGCACCCAAATGGGGGGCGTGGCCTGGGACCAATATAGCTGTACGCTTAGTGCGGCGCTCTCGGACCACAATCCAGGCCCGAAGCTTAAATCCTGCCATAATAACGACCGGAGGTCTTAAAAGTTGGAGAGAAGTGATCGGAGAATATACAGCACGAGTAGAGACCGAGGCGATACATTTTGGGGCAGAGTTTACCAAGAAAACTCCCCCCGACAACTCCGCGGCTGCCGTGACCTAAAATGGCAGCCGCGACAGAGCAGTGAACCCGCTGCAGCCGCGGCTGCGGCTGAGAAGGTACGAAGGTCCCGTGGAGGTGAGGGCCCCCACATCATTCGTTGGAGGGTACGAGGGGCTCAGACACCTTCGCCACAAACGGCGAGAGCAACAGTATGAAGCGGAACATCAGCGAAAGCGGCATAGCGTGGGGCCTTTGGGCCACAATCCAGGCCGAAGTTTAAATCCTGCCATAGTGACGACCGGAGGTCTTGGGGATTGAAGAGAAGCGATCGGAGAATATACAACACAAGTAGGAACCGCGGCGCCCCACCCTGGAGCAGAGATCACCCGGAAAGCTCTCCCCGAAAACTTTGCGGCTGCTGCATCCCAAAATGGCAGCCGCGACAGAACAGAGAGCTCGCTGCGGCCGCAGCCCTCAGTTGTGAGGACACGGGGGTCTCGTGGAGGTGGGGACCCTCACGCCATCCATCGAGGAACACAAGGGGCTCAGACACCTTCACCACCAACGGCGAGAACAACATTACGAAGCGGAACATCAGCGAATGCGGGTAAGGTGGCGCCCTCAGGCCACAATATAGGCCCGAAGCTTAAATCCTGCCATAATAACGACCGGAGATCTTAAAAATTGTAGAGAAGTGATCAGAGAATATACAGCACAAGTAGGAACCGCAGCGCTCCACTTTGGGGCAGAGATCGCCCCAAAAAAACTCCCCCCGACAAGTTTGCAGCTGCCGCGACATAATATGGCGGCCACGACGGAGCAGGAAACCAGCTACAGCCGCAACCCTCGATCCATTGAAGAGCGCAAAGGACTCAGACACTTTTGCCACTAACGACGAGAGCAACAGTACGGAACATCAGCAAATACAGTGTAGGACAGCGCCCTCAGCCACAATCCAGGCCCAAAGCTTAGATACTGCCATAATAGCAACCTAAGATCTTAAAAAGTGAAGAGAAGCGTCTGAGACCTGTTACAATGGTAAAACCAAAAAAACAAGACAAATCACCAGCGGGGACTCCTCGCACACTGAGAATCCACCCCAACGCCAGCCAGAGAATCGCAAACGCGGCACGAACAAGAAACAACTCTGGACACTGTGCTGCTGGCCATTAAAGATTCCCGGGAAGCGCTTGAGCGTAAAATCGATAACCTCACCACAGATCTTTCCCTTTTGCGAGACGACCACCTTAAATTAAAGGAAACAGTGGGTTTGCACGAGACCATGTTGACAGGAGTGTTAGTGGGGCACAAAGGCTCATCCTCAGAAATTAAAGACCTGACCACCCGGCTGAAAACATTGGAGGCAAGGGCGGAGGATGCAGAAAACCGAGCCTGACGGAACAACATCAGATTAGTGGGGGTTCCGGAGGGGGCGGAGGCCTCCGCAGCTAATATAGAAGTATTCCTAGAACAGTGGCTCATAGACACGATAGCATCAGAGGGCTTCTCACCATTCTTTGCGGTGGAACGTACCCACAGGATCCCTGGTGGACCACCCCCACCAGGAGTCAGACCAGGGCCAATAATCGCTAGACTACTCCACCACAAAGATAGAGACTACGTACTGTCACAATCCCGCCAGCTAGGAGAGATTCAATTGGATGGCCAAAAGGTTATGATATTCCCAGACTTTACGAGAGAAACACAGGCGCAAAGGGCATCCTACATCGCAGTAAAACGAGCCATGCGTGAGCATGGTATAAAATATGCCATGCTCTTTCCGGCAAAACTCCGAGTGGAATACGATTACAGAACCCATTTCTTTCTCACACCTCAGCTGGCGATGGAATGGCTTGAATCGCTGAACATCCACTGCAGAGCAACCCGCGACCGGACATTCCGAAACCCCGGGAAGAAACGTAGCAGATCCCGGAAAAAGACCACAGAAGCGGCTCCATCGAAACGTCAATCACAACAGGAGATGCGTGATGCAGTTGAAACAGCAGCAGCATTAAGCGGGGGAGACTTCCACACACGCCAGACCCCAGATGCTACATCAGACGTTGACTCAAACTGCGAACAGTCCTCAATATCCTCCCAGGACACTCTCGTCGGCTTGCCTTTGATCACCCCAGGAACGGCGGACGAGATTATCTGACCTCGCTAAAAGAACAAGTTGGCAAGTGAGCGGACAATTGTGGGGGAACCTCAATCTGTTTAGGGACATTGATAAGACCCAACCGTAAATATAGAGCTATAGGAACCTAGATGTCATTTCTTAACCGGCACATTATATATAATCGGGCCTGGGGGAGAGTCCGGGACGCTGCCTCTTGGTCTCTGGCACGCCTCCCTCCAATAGGTTGATAATTCGGATTACAATAGTTGTAATGGTTTGGACGGGGAGAGTTGTAGGTACCGGTCCTGGGGAGAGGGAGTTACAAAGGGGGTTTGATTTTGGTTGTGTTGTCTTCAGGGTTTATCAGGCACATCTATCTCGTAGCCCAAACGGTTCACACCTTAGATTACGAAACTCAATAGGTTTGTCCAGTAGTAACAATAGAGCGGTGTTAGTGGACCGCCTCCACACCCCTCCCTAAACTATGACCACAGAATACAAGATAATCACATGGAATGTCAGGGGCCTAAATAACATGTCCAAGAGGTACAAGGTTCACAGCTTTCTTAAACGAAGGGGAGTGCACATCTTGCTATCTTACAAGAAACTCACTTGTTGGAGCAGGAGATCAAGGCCTTGAAAAAGCACTGGAGGGGACAAATATTTGCCACAAACCACTCAGCATTTGCGAGGGGAGTGTTGATATGGATCAGACCAGGTGTTCCATTACAGGTTCTTCATACCTTGATCGACACTGAGGGGAGATACGTAGTGATATCTGGTAGATTGGACGTGAGAGAGGTAACTCTTGCGGGACTATACGCCCCAAATCACGAACAGGGAAAATTCCTAAACAGATTATCACTGATCATGAGCACACTTCTCACTAGCACTACATTAATAGGAGGAGACTTTAATTGTGTAGTGGATACCGCAATGGATAGATCGCACCCACCATTGTCACAATTCGTAACTCATAAAACAGCACTGCACTTCCAGCAGTGGCAAAAACACTGGCAATTAACGGATTGTTGGCGCAAACTTAATCCCCCCAATAGAGAATACTCCTTTTATTCAGCAGTTCACGACCTGCATGTACGACTGGACACCGTTTTGGCATCTCCAGAGGTGCTATCTGTGGTGGCGAAGGCCGAGTATCTTGGCCGCACCATCTCAGATCATAATCCCTTATTGATCTCTTTGGCCTGGTGCGGCGAAAGACCTTTGATTCCCACTTGGCGCCTGACAGCAGAGTCACTTGAAGACAAAGGGGGTTATTCTAACTTTGGAGGAGTGTTAATCCGTCCCAAAAGTGACGGTAAAGTGACTGATATACCACCAGCCGTATTACGAGTTCCATAGGATATAATGGACTCGTAATACGGCTGGTGGTAAATCCGTCACTTTTCCGTCACTTTTGGGACGGATTAACACCTCCTCCAAAGTTAGAATAACCCCCAAAGCTTTTAGAACCCAACTGGGCACGCAGATTACGGAATTCTTTGAGAACAATGCTGGAACTGCCTCGTCCAGATCTGTTGAATGGGAATCCTTTAAAACAGTGATCAGGGGATATTGTATTAGCACTACTGTGGGAGTATGGAAGGTGCTAGAGACAGAACTAACCGATCTCGAGAACTCCCTTAGGGAACTCGAACGTAAGCACCCATCACAACCCGACCTCTCAACACAACTAGAAGAGACAAGGACAAGAATAATAGAAACTAACACTAGATTGTCATGTTTCGATTACAAACAATTCTTGCAGAAGCAACACACAGAGGGCGACAGAGCAGGCGCCCTACTGGCATGGCTGGCCAAACCGCCCCAACTTCAAACCATAGTGGTGGAGTTAGAGACCACCCCGGGTATAAAAGTATATGGACAGAAGGAGATCAATACCACCTTTCCTAAATATTACCCAGAGCTGTATGCGCCTCCCTCCGAAGTACTCAGCGATGCTCAATTACAAGATCTGGGGAACCTCAACCTCCCGGCATTGAAAGGGGAAGATAGAATAGCCCTGGCGACTCCCATATCACTTACAGAAATAAAGGCTGCAATCCAGAGTATGGCAAGGGGCAAGGTACCGGGAGCAGATGGTCTCCCTCTGGAGTTCTACCTTACATATCAGGACTCATTAACCTCCCAGCTCAGCATCTTATATGCAGAGGCATGGAATAACAACAGCTTGCCTTCTTCCACTACAGAGGCAATAATGATTCCCCTTCTGAAACCTACCAAACCCCCCACAGAAGTTCGATCATACCGCCCACTATCAATGTTGAACTTAGATTATAAAATACTAAGCAGGGTACTAGCTAATAGACTTCTACCATATATGTCCTCATTAATCCATCAGGACCAATCGGGATTCATCCCAAAGAGAAGCACTGCCCAAAATATCCGTCAATTGATCTCACTCCTTCATGCCCTACCCTCTGACGCAAATAGAGCAGTAATCATCTCAATAGATGTCGAGAAGGCTTTTGATAGCCTACGATGGGACTACCTAGAACGAGTGATGCTGCAGCTAGGACTAAGAGAAGGGTTTGTCAAATGGACGAGGCTTCTCTACACAAACCCCACAGCGAGAGTACGCACTGGCCGTACAATATCCCCTTCCTTTGCCATAGGTAGGGGTACAAGACAGGGATGCCCGCTTTCACCTTTGCTTTTTGCATTGGCAGTTGAACCTCTCACCCAATCAGCTAGGTCCCAGAGGTTCTACGAAGGCATTACAATCAATGCTTGGACGCATCATATTGCTCTCTATGCGGATGACATGTTACTCTTCCTCCGGAACGCAGAGACCGATCTACCAGGAGCAATGACAATGTTAGACAACTTTGGAGCTGCATCTGGACTCCGGATAAACTGGGGGAAGTCGTCCATTTTTCCAGCTGCTAGGGGTATCGAAGAACCAATGGACAATCGGGGTCTTCCGTGGTCCCCGCCCACATTCAAATATTTAGGGGTCAATATCTATCACTCCGCTGAGGATTTACTAGAAGGGAACATTCAGAGCATGATTAGGAGTATCAAAAACAGAATGATATTCTGGCAGACACTCCCGCTAGCGGTTACTGGGAGAGTTGCACTGATTAAGATGATAGTGTTACCTAGAATGTTAAATTATTTTGCAACCATCCCACTCATTATACTGAGGGTGGTATTTAAAACAATTTCGTCCTTGATTACAGGATTTATATGGGGAACCAACAGACAAAGGATAGCATTGCGCACCCTCCAGAGAACAACAGCAGAGGGTGGTTTGGCTGTTCCTGACTTTGAATTATACTATTGGGCGAGCCAACTCCAATGGCTGGCGCGATTCATCCGAGCACCCCCAGTAGGGGAAGCACTGAGAACCCCCCTCTACTGCCCCCGTGATAGAATTCTGGGCATTCTACTAAACCCCAAGAAACAGAATAAAACACTTCAGATAGAATGGGAAGCATCACGTTACTGCTTGGAACAATACCTAAAACGAACACACACCAGAACACCGTACTCGCCAGAGGCCCCCCTGATCTGTATAGGAACTGTCACAGGAAATCATGTAATAAGGGGTATCACCCAATTCATGGCACTTCAGATCGACACCATAGGGGCTCTATATAATAACGGGAAACTGTGCACTTATGCAGAACTGCAGGAAAGGTTCCAGATACCACTGGGGCTGTTCCTAACCTTTAACGCAATTGCTAGGACTCTTCATAGACAATGGGGTACAAGACTAGAAGAGCCACCCAGACATAACACCTGTGACCAAATATGCACTATAGGAGACCAAGGGAAGTTGATTTCAGGGATATATACATCTCTACTAACCAGCATATGTCGTCCCTTAAATAAACTTAAGACCAAATGGCAGGGGGAACTGGATGTTACAATAGATGACACACAGTGGACCAGAATAACCACACACATATATACAGTTTCCAGAAATGCCAGGTTTAAATTAATAAACATATATGTTTATCAAAGAGCTTACTTAACCCCCTATATGATATCAAAGATTTATGGTGTAGAAAATGCCAGCTGCCCCCGATGTGCAGAACTAACAGCAGGGTTGCTGCACATGCTCTGGAGTTGCCCACTAATCGGGGACTACTGGATGGGGATATTTGAAGCACTCTCCACTTGCACGGGCAGAACATTATCCCGATCAGCCATGGTGGCGGTTTTGGGAGATTTCCCTCGCCCCAGCAAGCATAAAATCACAAACAGATTCATAGACCTGGCTTTGATACTTGCAAGGAGAGAAATAACTTCACACTGGAAAGATCTGAAGGGACCACAGATAAATCGTTGGAGAAATGCATTAATCAAGTGGGCGGAAACTGAAGGGACAGTATTACTAAGGGAAACACTCAGGGGCCTAGGAACTAGAGACAATGCTCAGCACTGGAACATGATACTGGACAATTTTAGAACACCTGACACTTCTAACTCTGATGCGGAGGCAGATTTACCAGAATCAGATCATGTATAATTGATCAAGACATTCCTGTTGAAGATCGTACAAGAGACCAAATAAGTGATTCATTTGTGAACCGAACAAATACCTCTGTATAATTGTTGGGAAGTGCGAAAGGGGAGAGGGAGGGGGAGTTACAAAAAGATGGGAAGTTATTTTGTTATTGTATGCGTTTCATGCAAATATAAAGCAATAAAAGAGATCTTAAAAAAAAAAAAGAAGGGCACCCAAATCTACAGACTTGAGAAACACTTCTGGAACCAAGAGGAACCTCTGCCTGGAGAAGAGCTGATAGCTAAGGAAGAAGTGCCGCCCTGCCTGTGACTGTGCTTTGTGGAGCTTTCCTGCAGTGCTGCTTCTGCCAGAGTAAGAGGGCAAAGACTGGACTTTGTGTGCCTTCCATCTTGTGAACAAATCTCCAAGGGCTTGATTAGAGCTTGCCTCCTGTTGTTTGAAGTCTCAGGGACAGCAAAGACCTCTCTCTGCCAGCACCTTGGGTCTCTGGAGAGACTCCTGCTCTGACAAGTGGTGCCCTATCCAGTCCCTGGGCCCTTGAAAGGAAAGCTGGTGGAAATCCAAGGAAATCGACTTCGGACGACTCCGGACCGACGCCGCTGCTGAATCCGGTAACGCCGCCTGCACCCGACGCCGTGACCTTCGCTGGAACGCGACGCTCTTCGCAGGCCCGACGCCGCAGCAGCCCTGCTGAAGTCCGCGACTCCGTGGAAGTCGCCGCACCACGTCGTGACCGACGCTGCTTGAAGTGCACGGATTCAACGTTTCGCACAGACGCTGCGATCCCCGACTTCGCGCATCGGCTTGTTTTCACTCTTCACCAAAGGTACTGTACTTGGGGGTCTACACGACTCCGTGCCCAGCGCCGCTGGTGTCGGCTTGTTGGGAACGACTCCGTCACGACGCTGTGTTAACATCTCATCGAAGCATTTTTTGTTTCTAAACGCTATTTTTGAGTTTAATCTTTAAAAATTCATAACTTGACTTGTGTATGTCGGATTTTTGTCGTTTTGGTCTTGTTTTGTTTAGATAAATATTTCCTATTTTTCTAAACTGGTGTTTTGTCACTTTTTTGGTGTTTTTATTAAGTTACTGTGTGTGTTGGTACAAATACTTTACACCTAGCACTCTGAAGTTAAGCCTACTGCTCTGCCAAGCTACCAAGGGGGTAAGCAGGGGTTAGCTGAGGGTGATTCTCTTTTACCCTGACTAGAGTGAGGGTCCTTGCTTGAACAGGGGGTAACCTGACTGTCAACCAAAGACCCCATTTCTAACACTGCCCCACTGTAATCAGGCATCGCAGCACACTTGTAACACGCTAGCTGTCTCAGGTGGGACCCCGATGATGAAGCATGCCACCAACTTGGTTGGTGGGTGAGGGGTCTTTTTCACATAACCTAAGTGCGTTTCTTTTCACAATTTTAGTGTTTGGCACATCACAGATGTACATGGACACATCAAAATGATATATTACAAAACTACCTGTGTTTGGGGGGAAGGGGACACCTATGTTTTTGGTCCTTGGTGCGGCCTTCATCTAGGAAAACCTACCAAACCCAGACTTTTTTTAAAACCTAGACACCCCAAGGCGTCCAGGGAGGTGTGGCTTGCGTGGATCCCCCAACACTTTCTTACCCAGCCTCCTCTGCAAACCTCAAAATGTGCTTAAAAAAGCATATTTTCCTGACTTTTCTTTGTAGGATCAGCGCTCCAGCACAAAATTCGTACTCCCCAGCTTTCCCCTCAGTCTCCCAAGTAAAATGACACCTCACTTGTGTGGGTCCCAAAAGCAGAGTCAGCCTAAAGTTGTATAAAAGAAAAATATGTGCTTATCAACTCGCTGTGCTATCCCCTCAATCTCTACAGGTGTTTGGCCTTTGTCTGTTGCAGGCACCTGGCCCACCCACACAAGTGAGGTATCATTTTTATCGGGAGACTTGGGGGAACCCTGGGTGGAACGAAATTTGTGGCTCCTCTTAGATTCCAGAACTTTCTGTCACCAAAATGTGAAGAAAAAGTAGTGTTTTTTAAATTTTGAAATTTTGAGGTTTGCAAAGGATTCTGGGTAACAGAACCTGGTGAGAGCCGCACAAGTCACCCCTTCTTGGATTCCCCTAGGCCTCTAGTTTTAAAAAATGCACAGGTTTGGTAGGTTTCCCTAGATGCCGACTGAGCTAGAGGCCAAAATCCACAGGTAGGCACTTTGCAAAAAACACCCCTGTTTTCTTTGGAAAAATGTGATGTGTCCACGTTGTGTTTTGGGGCATTTCCTGTTGCGGGGCCTACCCACACAAGTGAGGTATCATTTTTATCGGGAGACTTTGGGGAATGCTGGGTGGAAGGATATTTGTGGATCCTCTCAAATTCCAGAACTTTCTGTCACCGAAATGTGAGGAAAGTGTTTTTCTAGCCAAATTTTGAGGTTTGCAAAGGATTCTGGGTAACAGAACCTGGTGAGAGCCCCACAAGTCACCCCATCTTGGATTCCCCTAGGTCTCTAGTTTTCAAAAATGCACAGGTTTGGTAGGTCTCCCTAGGTGTCGGCTGAGCTACAGTCTAAAATCCACAGGTAGGCACTTTGCAAAAAACACCTCTGTTTTCTTTAGGAAAATGTGATGTGTCCACGTTGTGTTTTGGGGCATTTCCTGTTGTAGGCGCTATCAGGAGACTTGGGGGAACATACAATAGCAAAACAAGTGTTATTGCCCCTTGTCTTTCTCTACATTTTTTTCCTTCCAAATATAAGAGAGTGTGTAAAAAAAGACGTCTATTTGAGAAATGCCCTGTAATTCACATGCTAGTATGGGCACTCCGGAATTCAGAGATGTACAAATAACCACTGCTCCTCAACACCTTATCTTGTGCCCATTTTGGAAATACAAAGGTTTTCTTGATACCTATTTTTCACTCTTAGGGGCATATTTATACTCCGTTTGCGCCGGAATTGCTTGTTTTTTTTTACGCAATTTCGACGCAAAACTAACTCCATATTTATACTTTGGCGTTAGATGCGTCTAGCGCCAAACTCCATGGAGTTAGCGTCATTTTTTAGCGTGGACACCTACTTTGCGTTAATTATATGCAAGGTAGGCGTTCCCGTCTAAAAAATCGACTCCGAGGCATGTGCGTCGGATTTATACTCCCGGGCAAAAATCACGCCCGGGAGTGGGCGGGTCAAAAAAAATTACGTACGGCTGCTTTTGCGACGTTTTTTAGCGCCTGCAAAAGGCAGGCGTTAAGGGACCTGTGGGCTCTGAAGGAGCCCAGAGGTGCCCTCCCATGCCCCCAGGGACACCCCCTGTCACCCTTGCCCACCCCAGGAGGACACCCAAGGCTGGAGGGACCCATCCCAGGGACATTAAGGTAAGTTCAGGTAAGTATTTTTTTTTTTTTTTTTGTGGCATAGGGGGGCCTGATTTGTGCCCCCCTACATGCCACTATGCCCAATGACCATGCCCAGGGGACAGAAGTCCCCTGGGCATGGCCATTGGGCAAGGGGGCATGACTCCTGTCTTTGCTAAGACAGGAGTCATTTCTATGGGGGTTGGGAGTGAAAAAAAATGGCGCAAATCGGGTTGAGGCGAAAAAATTGCCTCAACCTGACTTGCCCCATTTCTTGACGCCCAAGCCCCATATCCCCCTACGCCGGCGCTGCCTGGTGTACGTCGTTTTTTTTAACGCACACCAGACGGCGCCGGCGGCTAACGCCGGCTAACGTCATTCAATAAATACGGCGCCCGCATGGCGCTTCAGAATGGCATTAGCCGGCGCTAATTTTTTGGAAGCAAAACTGCGTTAGCGCAGTTTTGCGTCAAAATGTATAAATATGGGCCTTAATATTTCAGCAAATGAATTGCTGTATACCCAGTATAGATTGAAAACCCACTGCAAGGCGCAGTTACAGAGTAAAACTTGAAAGAAAAATGGCTGGTTTTTTACCTCAATTTCATTTTTTTTTTTTTATTATTTCAATTGTTATTTTCTGTAGGAAACCCTTGTAGGATCTACACATATTACCCATTGCTGAATTAATAATGTTGTCTACTTTTCAGAAATGTTTTGGTTTCTGGGATCCAGCATTGGTTTCACACCCATTTCTGTCACTGACTGGAAGGAGGCTGAAAGCATAAAAGAATAGTAAAAATGGGGTATGTCCAGTAAAACGCAAAAATTGTATTGAAAAATGTGGTTTTCTGATTCAAGTCTGCCTCTTCCTGAAAGCTGGGGATTTTAGCACCGCAGCCCCTTTGTTGATGCCACTTTTAGGGGTAAAACCACAAGCCTTCTTATGCAGCCCTTTTTTCCCATATTTTTTCGCTGTATTTTGGTTGATTTCTTGGTCTCCATTAGGGGAACCCACAAAGTCTGGGTACCTCTAGAATCCCTAGGATGTTTGGGGGAAAAAGGACGCAAATTTGGCGTGGGTAGCTTATATGGACAAAAAAGTTATGAGGGCCTAACGCGCCCTGCCCCAAATAGCCAAAAAAAGGCATGGCAGCGAAGGGGTTAAAGCGGGGGGTGTTAACTCCGTAAAAAGCAAGAGATTACACCAGAATATTTACGCACCACATGGGCCTGGCAGCTTTGGCCTGTCTCCTCTTGTCCACTACCTCAGTCAGCCACTAAGAGACGTTTCTGTTTTTTTCAGGCTGAACTATGTAGCGAGTCAGGAACCTCAGAAGAAAATGCGACTCGTTGGGATCAGAGACGAAAACAGATGGTACGAAACGTAATATTCTTCTTTTGAGACACCGTGTACAAATAAAAGTATTTTTATGGCAGTACGTTTCCTGTTCCGGAAGCACGGCTCGGCTTAATACCCCACACAACGGAGGAGCAGCGCGGTTTTGGTTGTGGCGTAGATCTAATTTACTTGAAGTATTGAGTTATGTAAAAGAAAAAGTCAATTTTAAGACTCGCTTATTCTGAATTAAATCACTTCTCAACCCATATCGAGGAACAGGTATGGGACAATACAAGTCAAACATGTCCGTTACGTTTACGCCTTTATTAGCAGCAGTCCCCAATATTTCTTCTATGTCACTGTGGGGTATGCTAGTGGCGCACATCCCAGAACCGTTACTACGGTTGGTCGAGCTCGTTCGTCATCTGCTTCGTCTCACCCTGCCGACAGGGTTGTCATTGGTCAGGGTGAGGTGGCGTCACCAAAGAGAAACGCAACGCTACAGGTGCGAAGCATAGTGGGAGGAACTGTGTGAGCTACCAATCGGTGGTGAGCTGCCTAGTTCAAATCGGGATTTCCAGAAAAGTGTAAAAAAAAAAAAAAAAAAAAACGAGAAAAAAAAAAGTTAGCTACTCTCAGCGACGCTTCTCGACCCGCGGAAAAGAGCGGCCGCCAGTCCCCAGAGGTATTACACCGAGAGCAGGCTCTCCACCGGCACTATGTCGCACAAGAACATCTACTATTCTGACAAGTACACAGATGAGCGCTTTGAGTACAGGTAATAAGATTCGCGCGTGCTTCCCGGGAAGAGCGGGCGGTTGGTTCCCTGGCATGCAGGCCTCGTGGCTTCCCAACAGCCCTGCCGTTATATTCTATGGGTATCCTAAGTACTTTAATAATCATATTTATTTTCCTGTGATGTGTGATTATCTCTCTAAGGCGCAGTACTTGATCAAATGAGGTGCAGGAGAACAGTTGTGAGAAGTGTTGTGGTACGTCTCGATAGACCGTCGTCGTAGACTCGCTACCGGTGAACTGGTTGAGGGAGCCTTTGGCTATAAAGGCTTATAGTGCAAGATGAAATCAAAATCACCAGTAGTACTTCGCGGTCTCTGGATGTTCTATTCGCATGTGTTGAGTTGGTGTTAAGCGAATTTGGCCAAGAACAAGGCTTGCCGTGTTTGCGAAGTGGCTCAGATTTCAGTGACAAGCCCATTGGGATTCTGAACGGTTTTACTTGTTGTGACACTTCAGCCATTCGTTTTCGGACTTGTATTCCGCGGTGAAGGTCCGAGTTTAACAAGGATTCCAATTATTGCAAATGGAAAGGCAAGCGACGAGTCGAGTAGCCTTCCTACTGTTACGACGTAGATTATCGTATGTAATAACGCCAAATTACGGCCGTTTGCTGCATCCATTTGCACGTTTGTTCTCTCCACAATCCATAACGGACATATGATAATGGGAGATGGCTTAGAGCTTTCACCTGCTCATAATCTCTGCCGCTCCAGTGTTTCTTTTAGTACTTATAACCCCTCCTTATGTTGACTGGCAACATGTTAGCTTTGTCAGTGCTTGTTTCGTCGTGACTTTTATAAGATCTTGTTGGAGTAGGGTTAGGTTCCTTATAATGTAAAGATGGTTTCAAACATGTTTGGTGGCACTATAGCCATTGCCTTAGTAAGCCCTGGAAAGAAGAGAAGTATTTTTGTGCAGGCGTGTTCCTTGTAAAAGAGCAAAACGCTGTTGCAGTAAAGTTGGCCAGTGGCTGAAGTGTTGACCCTGTTTCCTCGTCCTTTTCACCCCAATGGGCGGAAGAAAAAGTGTACATAACTCCGTAACAGGCCAGTTGATAAAGAGGGTGTCTGGATAAATAAAGTACATGTCAAATTCTAGTAAAGTGAAAGAGTCTTTGTAATGTCAGACTTAAAAAGGGGGCAAAACATGTGCAGAACTAGTTTTCTGGCCTTAGCCTCGGGCGTTTTAGCTTTGCCAGTGCTTATTTTGTCACTGTTTTTTGTATAAAAGTCAATGTATACTTTATGGAAAGGCACACAGTGCACTAGTAGTGCTGGTCTCGGGGGGGAAGCTGTGCATGTGTGCTCATTGAGGAAGCGCAAGACACTGTCAAGCAATTGCTTAACTGCCCCATGAGAGAGAGAGAGAGAGAGATAGATATCTATCTATCAATATCTGTGTGTAGGGGGATAAAATGTAAATCTTTCCACAGCATGCAAATGGGAAGAGGGCTGACTGAAAGCCCCAGTAAGTATGTATAGGGGATATAGTTTTAATAAAAACAAAAGGTCTTGGTTAACGTCAGGCCTAGTAAAAAGGCAGCCAAAGATTAGTCTAGGGTGGGGGGGGGGGGGGTAAATGTTAATTTCTGGATACATCACTGTTAAAACATCGTTATTCTAAATGTCTGCGTTTTTTTTTTTTTTTTTAAACTATTTGTAGAGTTGTTTATTGCAGCTGTAGAGATGAGGTCTGTACTGCAGTCCCACTTCTTAGTTATGTCAGGCTGACGAGAAGTATTTGGCAAAAGAACTGTCCTGCATTGTTACAAATGGGGGTCTACAATTAAAAGTGGAATGCACCATGTCCAAGTATGGTTCCTCAGGGTAAGGGAGTCGCACAGTTGAGAAACACTGCTCACCCCCCTTGTAGCTTGGCTGAAGCAGTCCGGCTTATCTCCGAGACAATGTGTAAAGTATTTGTATTCACGCAGTGAAAAAAAACTACAAAAGGACTCCAGGTCGGTTTAGAAAGATACTCAACATTTAGTTGAGTAATACAAGACCAAAATGACACATCCAAAATACTCACGCTAAGATACCACTTTTAAAAGTTAGAGCAAGTCTTAATGGATGTATCTCTTTAACACAATGTACCTGGGATGCGTCACAAACAAAGACAATGCGGGTTACGAGGGAAGTGAGGCGTCGGAAAAACAAAGCGATGTGTGTTCCTTACTGCGCATCGGAGGTGATGCATGAATTCATTCCCTGCAGGTAAGGTGATTTCAAACCGTTCCTTGCTGCAGGGTCACTGAAAAATTGGCATCCAGGGGCAATGTGTGGAAATTCAGATGCGCTGTGACGATTGGACCAATGTGAAACAGGCGCGGTCAATTCTGCACCCGCGAGACCTGCGCCATGTAGTTTCTTATGGCACGTTGATCCTTGGATTTTCTCCTTCAGATCACCAGACCCTGCCTTTCCCTGCAGAGGCACAGAATGGTTAATCAAGAAAATGCCCACTTGTAAAGTGGCATTTTCAAACTTGAAGTTCAAAAAAACAACTTAACCAGTGTATTTTTAAACTGAGTTGAGAAATTATATTTCAAGGCAATCCCCATGTTACCCTGTGGGAGAGATGGTCCTTGCAGTAGGGAAAAACAAATTTAGTAGTGTTTCACAGTCCGCACTTGTAAAACACACACCAGTACATGCCCTACATTTTCAGTACCCTGCCCATAGGACTACCTTGGGCCTACCATAGGGGTAACTCAAAGCTAATAAAACGGCAGGTTTTGTGACTGGCAAGTGGGTGCACTTGCCAGGTTAAAATGACAGTTTAAAACAGTACACACAGACACTGCATTGGTAGGTCTGAGCCTTGTTTACAGGGCTACTCGTGGGTGGCACAATTGGTGCTGCAGGCCCACTTATAGCGTTTGATTTACAGATCCTGGGCAGACAGTGCAACTTACTAGTAAATCTGATATGCCAATCACCAATACCACTTGTACAGGGAGCACTTGCACTTTACCACTGTTGACCAGTGCTAGAATCCTAACACCAGCCACAACAGGTCTTGGTAAACTGTATGGGGATAACCCTGCAAAAAGGGCCATTTCCAACTTGCATAGATATATTCCCAGTCTGAGGAAGTGGCTACTCTGCTGGGTGAATCAAAACCATATACAAACATTGGAGCAAATTACCAACTTCTAAGAAATTGCTTATCGGCTATCTCCGGCTGGCTTTTAGCCAATTGGATGTAAGCTGTGGCTGTGTAAGAACCAGAGGAGTCCAAGGGTGTTTCCTCCCCCACCCCCCTTTTTTATTTTTTTATTTTTAGCTCGTTGATTGCTGAGGTTCCTGACAACCCAGTGTTTTCACCTATCCTGTTGGTATTTCTTTCTCCCTCTTGTATGTTCGTTGGTCAGTTTTTGCTTGTCATGGTTTTCCGGTTTCTTTTTCTCTGGGTCAGTCTGGTGGAAAAAAAATATATATATAATATATATTTGCTCCAGGAATGAGTGCTAGTGCCTATTACCTGCAGCCACCCCCACAAACCAAGCACTGGCTTGAAGTTTTTTTTTCCCGTTCGGTTCCGATTTTGTAGTGGACATGATTACCACTCTACAACTGTGTACTTCTGAAGTTGAGATTGTAGACCCCCTTGATCAAAAGTGGGCATCATTTATTCGAGATGCCATTCCTAACGGGTAAGCTACTTAACTATCCACAAAACCCACTGGGCTCTTCACAAGGGTATGGACTGCTATTGTACAGCCAAGACCTACCCAGACATGCATTTTAAAATTCAGTTGGGTACCTTAACTTAAAGCACGGAAATCCCCATAGTTTAGATGGGTAACATTATAGTATAGTCTGAATAATTTTCTCCCTCCTTTGGTATTTGCCAGCGTTTACTAATGTGTTTTGGAATCTGGATGTGTGAAATCCTCCCAAAGCTCAAGCACTAGATTTCTTACGAAGGAATCTGTATACAATTGACCTTTTGCGATTTCATTAAGGTGTGAAGTATCATTTTTAGATTTGGCTTATTAGTCTGGTCATGCGCAAGCTCACCAGTTGCTTACTATTGGTTAGCTTTCCTTGTTGAAAAGTAGTTGGAGCATATGGGTAAATCGGTCTTCTACTCAACTCTTACCCAAAGAGTTTCTTTCAGATAAGTCAAGTCGTTCTTTTATATGTACTAGAACACGTTAATGTTTCAACTGATTAAACCCTGACACTGTTCAGATAAAGGCGGGCAGACCATGTGGTGCATTAACTGTTTGGTTCTGTTTTTTTTTTTGTCCCCTCTAGGCATGTCATGTTGCCCAAAGATCTGGCAAAGCAAGTACCAAAGACTCACCTTATGACTGAAGAAGAATGGAGGAGGCTTGGTGTTCAGCAGAGTCTTGGTTGGGTTCATTACATGATCCATGAGCCAGGTAAAAAGGACCCTTCTCAGATGAAAAGGGGTGCAGGGGGTTGTTAACAGTTGGGGTGGGGGGATTTCTGCAGTCACAAAGTAACTTAGAGATGCTTGTATTGGAGTATTAGTCAATAAACTTGACCACATCTATACTTTCTATGCAGCACTAACACCCTCGGAACAGTGTATGGCTTTACAGCTGTTCTCTACCTTTTTGTAACTTAACACTCAAAGAACTTGGCATAGTGCTTAAGACTGTGCGACGCCAGATCTTGTGCACAGCAGCAAATTCAGCTTTCTTCCATAGTAACTCCATCTGAGCCAAGTGATGGACCAGAGTTTTCTTGGAACTCAACCTGGGGGGGCGTGTGTGTGTGTTTACCTGACTTGCAGCATCCCTTCCTGCTTTATTGGAACAGAATCAGTCTGTTGGCCACATCGTATCACATTGAGGGTTTAAAATTCCCAAGGAAACGCCCATGTCTATTTGCCCTATTAAAGGTCGCAGCATTGTCAGGGCTCTTATTCCAGCCTCCCATTTGTACCTTTTTATTGGGACTTCTAATCTCTTGTCAGATAATTGAGGTAATCAGAGTGTCTTGATTTTGTAGGGCTTAATAGTTACCATTTTTAAATTTACTGATGGTTTCCCGTAGGTCTTTATGTAGTTAAAGATGACAAGTTTAATTTGTAACAGTCATTCTGGTGGTAAAGTTAAAACTACTCTGCATGCATCTATGAAATCTGCAATAAGACATGTATTGGACTTGATCAATAAACACCCACTTACAGTGTGTGCGTACCCGTTGACTTAGTTATGCTTTGATCTGATAATTGTGTTTTGTTTTACAGAGCCGCATATACTGCTGTTTAGACGACCCCTTCCAAAAGAACAATAAACCGCCTTCTGGAATCTTCACATGAATATTTTGGGACTATAACTGTATATATAGTAGTATTCAATGAATACTTGATTACTGTGTAAAATTCTCATTCAGACCTGCGCATGAGCTGTATTCTTCACAGCAAGAGCTCAGTAACCTGCAGTTAACTTGACTGCTTCGATAAAAAAAAGTTTGCTTTCTGTCTTCTAAGTTCCGTAATTTCTTCTAAGTCCTTGTTAATAAAGTTTACATGTTGCATGTATCCCCATATCCAGTAGTGTAGTACGTTTTGAATTGACATTTTACATATACTTAATTTATGGCTTAAATATTTTGTTATATTTTCAGTTCACGTGGTCACTCCTTCTACAGTCTCTCACCTGTCTCCATGAAAATGATTATACCCATATTTCCACTGGGGCCCCAATTTTAATAAATGTTTATCTCTATCTTAAACTGTTTTATTTTGGCTTTTTAAACCTATTTTTGTTTTTTAACCCAATGCCTAAAACCAGAACAAAATCTAAGTGCTTTTGACTTCTCTGACTCATATTTAGTCTTACTTCTCTTTGCTTGTAGCAGTAGGACATGGATTGGCTCATAAATCAGTTTTGATTCCTTGAGTAGATAGTTGACTGGTACAAAGAGTTAAGTTGCTAGATTGAGGGTCGACCAGATTGGTATTACTCCATGTTAGTCGGATGACCTTAAGATACTGTATTGAATTAAAGGCAAGTGTGATTCCAGGCACGTTGGAGGTCTGTCAGCCCCACCCTCTGTTTTTGTATACTTCACAAAATACTTACCGTCAACCATAGTTTTTCACCCCTTTTCATTGTGCCCCATTTTAATCTAGGAATATTTCAAGATCATCCTAAAATTGCATAATGGGGGTCTTTGCACATATACAACTATATATGTCTGGGTCATGGGAATTATGTGGCCACAGCAGTCCTGATTGTGGCAGTTTTTGGCTAAATTGTGAAGCATATGTTGCCTCTCACCATTTTAACATGCCTGCATGGCAATTTTAAAGAGATGCATTCTGCAGTTTGCTAGAAAAGGAGAATTGTACACTTGTAGTAGATCCTATTCAAAATATTGTTCACAATTGATCTTGCACGTAAGTCCAGAAAAAGCTTTCAGATTAAAATAACATATGGTAAATAACCAGCAGTGCATCGGTGCTAACCCAGTCTTCTAGCCAAATTTAATAAATGTTTATCTTACACTGTTTTATTTAGTGTATTTAAACCCACGGGTGTAAAAATAACAGGTGATATTTCCCCCTCCAGTCCCCGTTATGATTTAACATGTTGGGCTTACCGTATGGTCTCACTGGACATAGTAATGCGTATTACACCCGTATTAAGTGCCTCGAGGAGATTTTTTTTCTTTTTTTCTAAACCCCAGAGTGGTCTCTTTGTACAGTTGATGCTTCGAAAAGTGTCTGGAGTTAGACGTATTTGGAGGAATAATGAAAAGTCTAACCTCAGGCAAAGCTGTGTGCTAGGAATCAGTTTTTGAGATTTAAGGTTTGCAATTGAGCATTGAATAAACAGCCTTTCGTACTTTGTATCCTCCAAATGTTGATCATGCACAACCTTAAAATTATACTAATCTTACTTAAATACTGATACACGTATAATGTAAACGTGTCTACCTTATTAAAATGTTTGCCACAACAAGATGAAATCTGGGGAAAGAGCTATCGTTTTTTCTTACTTGTGAACTGTTAAGAATAAGATTAAAAGTGCAGATATTTTTCATTTGTCTCCTGGTAACTGGACCATCACACAGGGCTTGTAACAACGGCTCATGGTTTGCTGACACGAGCACCCCCACACATTTCACATGTATCTAATCTGTGGCCATCATGGGTGGTTAAAAGCTTTGTGTTTCTGATGGATATATCTTCCTGCTGTTTCCTCGCTTTAGAACTGCTCGTTCTATGCTTGAAACGGTTGTGGAAAACGATTCCCCAGTAATGGCCTCCTAATGCTGCTAGTTGCCACATAGCTTCAGACGCCACGTCTGTTCCAGAACTGGCTTCTCTGAAGTATGTCTGGCACTTCACAGCTTGATGGTATTGCTATATTCTTTCTTTGTATCTGTTGTGTCAGAAGTGATTATGATGTTTTGTTGACATTCTTAAGCTGTTTGACAGTGGCTTGGAGCAGATTTCTCCCCAAAAGAATGCCCCCCTTTTTTATTTTTAAATATCTGGGGTTAGACACATGACTTGAGACATTTGTGCCTCTGCACCCTGAGGAGAGGCGCACATATGTGTGTGTTGTAATAGTATTTATATAGCGCTTACCCCTGATGAGGCACCAAAGCGCTTTTTGGCGAATAGCACGCTACTCCGGAACCCAAAAGGAATTCGTGGTGGATTAGTATAGGGAAATATGAATACAGTTTTAGTATTGTTATGAGTTAATTTGAGCCGCGGATATGTGAGTTTGTAAGATTGACTGGAGTAATGGAGGGGTGGAGGAGGGAAGAATCCAGAAGTGTTAATTGGGAGTTCATGGTAATAGGATTTAGGCTTGGTATGAGTAAAGGGGGATGGAGGAGTCTGTGGAAAGGGTTATGGAGATCATAGTAGCAAGGTGAGCTAAATAAGGGAGAATATAGTAGGGTTGTTTGAGAGAGCATGGTTGTAAAGTGGGGTTTGGGTGAGTTAGATGTGGAAGCGGAGGGAAGAGCTTAGGCAGAGTTATATAGGAGATGAAAGTAGTAGAGTGGTTTTGGGATGAGAGTGGGAATGGAGGACAGATTGATAGACATGACATATGGTGATGGGTAGATAAGTGTGATATAAAATGAGAGCAGAGATTCATAAATATCTAGTATAACAACTTATCTGGGAGTTATGCAATGACCTATGAACATGCTAAGCATAGAATACATACACCCATATATCTACACGCACACATGAATAAACACATCTGCACACATGTACATATTTAAACCATGAGTAAATATACATTAGTGTGTGTAGTTATGACATAGTAGCGATACATATTTTCTATAGAACTAGAATATACACATAATCAGAAAAAAATATTTATCAACATAGGCATATGCAGTCCATAGTTGTTTCAATATAGTGGTTATGAAGGAAAGAGCCAACTCTGTGGCTCTTATAGTTGTGGGGGTAATGAATTCCATAGTTTGGCTGCTTCAACGGAGAAGGATGTACCACCTATAGTCTATTTCTTGTATGGTGGTGTTCTAAGGCAGGGTGCCAATCTTAAGCGGAGGTTTCTTTGAATGTATGTGGTTATTTTGTTTCTGGTTAAAAGCGGTCCTGTTCCATGTATAGCTGTGTGGGTGATACAAAGCAGCTTGGAAGTGCATCTTCTGGTAACGTGGAACCAGTGTAATGCTCTCAAGGTAGGGGAGATGTGGGCTTGTGGCCTGGCTGCGTAGTTTTGAATACGTTGTATTTTTTTCATAATAGATAAATGATCCGTGGTGGAGGCCATTGCCATAATCCATTTTGGATAGTACAAGCGAGATAGTAGCTTGCACCTTGTGTGGAAATATGAGGTGGGGGAAGATGTCGTGGAGTCTTCAAGGTGATGAAGCTTGTTCGTGCTAATTTGTCCACTTGGGCATTCATAGTTAACTTGGGTCCATGATGATTCCAAGGTTTTTAACTTCCTTGGATAATTGAGGAGGTGGTCCGAGTTAGTCGGGCCAGACACACAGAGGGTCATAACTTTTCCAGTCACCACATATGAGTATTTCTGTTTTGGAGGCGTTTAATTTGAGATGGCTCCAGGTCATCCACAGATCAACGGCTCTGAGGCAACTGAAGATTTGAGTTTTAAATGTTTTTGGGGCATTCTAATTTAAGTAGTATTTGTGTGTCATCTGCCTAGTTGTAGCGTGTGAGATGAAAATCATTGATCAGTTTTGGTAATGATATGTAGATGTTGAAAAGCAGAGGTGAGATGATTGATCCTTGGGGGGACCCCTGCTTTTGTGAGGTAGGATGTGAACGAGAAGGGATGAGAATAGATATTAGATCTTTTTTTGAAGGTAGAATGTAATCTAGTCGCGAGCAATCCCTTCTATGCCGGCTTTGTGAAGTCTTTGAATTAGGGTGTCATGGTCAACCGTATCAAAGGCAGCCGTGAGGTCCAAGAGAAGTAGTGCAGCAACTCCATTGTGGTCGAATGTGTTTTTAAGATCATCCCAGATTGCTATGAGTGCCTCTTCCTGGGCAGAATCAAGTTTGGAAGTCAAAGTATAGAATTGTCTTCAATGAATTGTGACATCTGGGCGAATGCTGCTCTTTCTATCAGTTTGCCCAGGAAAGGTCCATTTGTGATTGGTCTGTAGTTGTTGGGGTCTTGCGGGTCTAGGTTTGTTTTCTTTAACAACGGTTGTATGTATGCCTTTTTCAGGTCTAAAGGAAAAGTTCCTGTAGTTAGAGTTGTTGCTGATTCTTCTTACAGCTGTGGCAGCAGAAGTAGATCAAAGAATGTTCTTGAAGATGTGTGGTGGGCAAGGGTCAGAAGGGCAACCGGAAGGTCTGCTTGCTTTGACCAAATCCATAAATTCACCTTGGGATATTTGTTTGAAGGACTGTAGAGGCTGGGTTGGTTTATTCTTAGAGGGTATTTTAGGAAAGGGTTGGTGATGATGGTTTTCTTCTGTTTTAAATGGGAGTCCAGTGTGTCTGCCTTGGTTGTGTAATGAGTTGCCAGTTTGTGAAATCTTGAGTAGTGGGATGAATTCCATACATGTGGGTTTTCGAAATTCATTGACAATTTAATAAAATTCTTTGGTTGCAGATTTAGCATTTAGAATTCTGTCGGAGTGGTACTTTTTAATTTTTTTTTATTTTTTAGCTTTTTTGATTGATTTGTATATTCTGTTAAGTTTGTGTAGCTGCAGTTTGTCTTGACTGTTTGATTTGAGCCAGGTCCGCTGTAACTTTCTGATTTGTTGCTTTATCTTTTTAGGTTCTGTGTTTCTCCAAGATGATTTTCTTTTGTCGTGTTTAGTTTTTCTGAGTGGTATTAGGATATCAAACGTTTCCTGTAGCCACTCAAAGTTTTGGCACAGAATTAATTGTATCTAGATCTTTGTTGGCTGTTAGTTGTGTTTCTAAGTCTTCCAAATTGAGTTTGCTCCAAGTTCGATAGGTGCGTGTATGTAATTAGTTGTGGGGGGTGTTGATTTGTGGAGTTTTATGTCAGAAAGTTATCAAATGGTGGTCTGACCATGTGATTGGTGTGATGCTATGAACAGTAACTAGTTCAGGCTTAGCAAAAATGACATCTAGGATGTGTGGGATTGTGTACAATCTGATGTAGGTTCAATGCGACTAGACCAGTGGTGATAGCTTTTGGATGGAGCCTATTGGTTTTGTCAAACCAAATGTTTAGGTCCCCAAGAATGCATACTTTTGAGTATAATGTAATACTTTATATATGCACACACACACTACAAGGATGCCCCAAATGGATGCTCTTTCAAAGACGAGTATTCTTCAAAGAAACTGGCTCCTCAGATCTTCACACACATGCAAAGCCCTATAGCAAGGAGGTCATGTCCTTACCAGGGAAGATCGGATTCTGAACAGTTTTCCCAAATGCCGAACTTGCTGCGTCCATGCCAGTATAAAAATAAATGACACTAGGTCCCTATTCCTTTGGTTTACCCTTTGCAGATTGAGGCTTTCTAGGTAATTATGCTGAATGTTTTTACTTTAGGTCGACTACTCTCTTGGCTACTCACCAAGGGAGCTGTGACGTACCTCCTTAGGCTTTGCTTCAAAGGTGAAACTTAAAACTGTTAAGGGTCTGCTTCTGGTTAGTTCTCTTTGGTGCTGATTAGCAAGTCAGTAACTGTAATGCCCCGGAAATGACTGGTGCCAGCCAGAGAGTTGGTTGTGGGAGAACACGAGAAAAGGAATGTTACAGTGTACTTAAATAATGAACCATTGTGCCAAAAGGTTCACCAACTTGGAGATGTCTGGTTTAGATGCCTTAGCTGTGTAGTTTCAAGATTCACTAAACACAGTAACTGCAACGGTTCCTTTCACCTAACAATACTGATGCTGGCGTAACCTTGCTGCAAGGCAGCCGCTTGGGTATATCCCCAGAAGGGAGACCTTTCCTAACACTTTGGGTTGACTTCAGGGTAGATATCATGTTTCGCAAGGGTTAATCAGAAGGCAGCGTATACCTTGGATCGCACTTTGCCTTCAGCAGATGTGAGACTCTGCATTGTGGTGGTAATCTTAGTTTATCCGCGTGTTCTGCCGAGTATTTGCTTCCATTCGACTCCCTAGACTGCTAGACCCTTTAATTGCTGCATGAGGTGCTTTTTGGGCTCAGCAGCTCACAGGCAGATTCTCTAGAGCCAAAAGCTTTGTCCAGATGATCTCTACATTTTGCCCTCACCATCAGAGGGTGGGTTGTTCAGTCGCCCCCACCGATAGGGAGTCTGATAAACTAAATGCTTTGGGTTACACAGCTTTTGTTTCTGGCAGTGTGGGATTCTGTGCAATATTGCTACCTGCCTCTTAAACCGATGTCTATGCAGCATGGGAGCGAGCAAAATTGAAGGTCAAGCTGCCAGAACAGGAGCCGTTTCGGACCTGGTATGTGGTGACATAGATCTAGCAAAACTTACATGTCTAGCTCGGTGAGCAACTTTGCTCGATCTGTGGGTGTAACTGTTAAATGCTTCTTTGGCATGCTAGGATGTGGTTCATTCGATTTCAGTAGACTTACATGTTATACTTCTGCTCTTAACATGTGGTCCGGAAATCCATAACGGCTTAAATTTAATGTTAACAGATTACTAAAATTTATGTTAATTATTTAAAATTGACCATTTTAAAACGTTCTGTAAATGTGTAGGGACTTTAAATTGAAAGTTTAAATAAAGTTATCATCTCCTGTCATTAGTTAGTGGAGCTACTAAGTGCATTAAACCGTACAGTATAGACAGAGTATACAACAATGGCGTTTTTAAATAATTAGACTTGCCACTTAATCGTCATCTGCATGATTGCAGGGTCTAACCAAAAGTTTCTAGCTCAAACGATTCAGAAAGTCAATAAAACGCAAAGAAACGTGGTCGAAGGCCCTTTGCCAAGGTCGACTTGCCTATTGCAACTTAGGGTGTTAAATTGATGCTAATGACGTACAACCAACGCCCTGGCAGCGTCAACAAGTATGAAAATTATAAAATGAAGTAAAAATTACATAAAATGTGCCGCATAAGATGGCTCTCCTCTGCTGCAGCTTTCCAGTGGCCCCGAGTATTGCCAATAGTTGAATATTGGTTGAATAAAAAAAAAATCAGGCCCATTAAAATATTTTGTTTAATTGAATGCAATATTTCATTTAATTGAATGCTTGTTTCTGTGTGTATTTTTAATTTTATTTATAGAAATATGTTTTGCGGTTCAAAGCATCAAAATTGGTTATGCTAGGGTCCTCTGCTTCGAGTAAAATGGTGGATTGGAGAAGTGTGGCTCAATGGTTAGAGCGGCAGACCCTGAAGCAGAGATCTGGCTCAAGACCAGGGTTCAAGTCCCGCTTCGGCAGGTCTTGGGCTCAATTCCCCTTGACCAGATAATTCTCGCCTCGGTGCCTAATCTAATTCATGGGTCCCACTCTGCAACTCTGGGCAATAGCTTGCTTAATCTCCACAACGGCCCCAACAGCGCTTGGATGCCTGGCTTCACCCTGGGGGTGCTCAGGAGTGGGCGCCTCACAGGGAAAAGCCAGGAGGGGTTCCATAGCGGTATGAGTACAGCGCCTTGAGACCCTAACGGGTGAGTAGTGCGCTATACAAGTGCTAATTTACATTTTACATGATTAAGTGGGGAGTCTACGGAAGTCAAAAGGCTAGGAACCACAGTCTCCGAGGATGAGGTTCTGTCAAATGCACATATTTGCAGATACTTACAAATGCATTTACAAAGGAGTTTTTGACACGGAGAGCCGGAGTGAAAAATCAATGACCAAAGGTCTGTTTATTTTTGCTGCAGCAAAGAGGACAGGTTTACCACTGGCATCCCAGGCCCGAAGTAAAGTGTGCTAGCATAAAGCGTTTAACAGTGATATTTATACTCATACATCAAAGGATACATAAAATGTGTAAATAATGATATACGTCATACAGATATTTTAAGGAGTTAATCAGTTTCCACACACTGGTTCCATTCCCAGCTTTGTCCTTGCCTCCCTTCTGCAGCTGCCTGACTCCCCACATTCTTGAGACCCTTCAAAGGATTACGTGGTTCAAAGGTATAGATATCAGCCTTTCCCTCCCCAAAATACCACAGCCGAGGTCAGTTAGTTATTTGAACACACAATTATAATGAGTACAGTGCCCCAGTTAGGGAAAGAAACCAGCTGCAAGCCTATGGCGTGGAACCAGGCTTATTTTACCTAAACAAATATACATAAGATAACATATGTGATAGACAGTGCGTTCAGAGACAACAAAAGCTCAAACTTACACGTGTAAAAAGAAACGAAGCAATTCAAAATGAATTCTAACAGTTCTTGGCCCTCCACAATCGGTCATAGCCCACCTGCAATTTTTAATCAGCAAAGCAGTTGAAGCTACTTTTGCTATAAGGTAGGTCCCTCCTCTATCTGAGAAAAACAGGGTTGTGTCAGAGGAAGCAATGCAATGGAGGGTCCGATATATTCAGAAGGTTGAAGTGAAAGGTCATTAGCCTCTTTACCAGATGTTCCAAAAGAAAGGATCATTATCCCACCCCACACCAACTCCCCCGATCTGTAAGCACACAAGGAGCCTAGTTTCCCTCCATAGTGCAATTAGTGGACTTAACTAGACAGTGAGCAGACATGGAAAAAACAAACTTTCCAATAATTTTTATGGCCGTTATTCCTGAAGAAATATCAAGAAGAGTATCTGATGACAGGCCTGGGGGGGGTCAGCGTCAGCATTTTGGAAGATTCATCTCTGTCACCAAGGAGAAGGTTGAATGAACTATAAAAGTGCGTATTTTGCATTCAACTTCACAATAAGAGCAGGAACTTATGCTGTACTACCGCTTGTCCAAGATGTTCAAAGCATTAGCAGAGGAACACCAGCAACCAGAGGATTGCGCTGCCAATGATGGAACAGATTAGGTTCTTCTCAGGGTTTTCATTTGATAGTCTGTGTGCAGTAACATCTGCTTCTGCAGTGTCCGCTCGGATGAACATTTGGATAAGGTTGTGGCTCGCTGACTGCCTAAAAATCAGTCTTCAGCCAACACCCTTTCAATAGGCAGATTTGTGGTGGTTGAGGGTTACTGTTGGACAATGATCATTGTTTAGCTTCCTGCAGGAGTAAAAGCAGCACCCTTAAACAGATATCCAGCATACTCCTGGACTCTCCACTAGGAAAGCTAGTTATTGGCAGTGACTAATTTGATAATTAACCCTGACCTGGATGGATGTAGCAAGGGCCTGGTGTCTTATGAGCACCTATGGTGTTATCTCCTTGTATTAGGTCCCAGGTATCCTCTATTAGTGAGGTGTAGTCTGTATCTAGGAGGCCTGGCTCTCTAGAGGTAACTGTGGATGAGCAGCCATGACTGCATGCAAAGCTTATACAATACCACTGTAGTTACACAGCACTTACATACATGAACGTACCACACAGTGTTACAAAAAATAAAGGTGCTTTATTATGGTAATGCAATCACCAAAATACTATGTAGGCAGTAACCCAACTGGAGGTAAGTAAACACACTATTATATGTACATTAGAAGTCATGAATTAGCATAAAAGGTCATAGAAAACAGTGAAAGCAAGAGTAAGTACTGAAGGCCGGGGAGGGGAGAACCAGACCATATACTAAGAAAGTGGAATGTGAAAGTCGGGCCCCCAACCCAAGGAAGTGGAATCAGTAGAGGGGAGCTGGAGGAACTAGGAACCCCAAAAGGTAAATACCAGAGTAACCCTCCGACCAGACACGAGGACCTGGTTCTCCCCAAACCCACCAAAAGGACTTCAGAAAAGGATAATACAAGACTGCAAGAAACCAAAGGTGGATCCTGGTAGAGGAAAGGAAAGGAGGACCAAGTCCAGTTCTCGTTGCAGTGTCTGTTGGTGGCAGGAGCCACTACCCACCTCTCTGGCTGCAGGACACTGTGAACAAAGACAGTCTGCAGGGATGCTGAAGAGTTCCTGAAGTGACGCAGTCACTTCCCATGCCGAAAGAAGGATGGCAGTCGGTGAGTGGTGTGGAAAAGCCACCAACACGCCTTGGCAAAGACAAGTGTCGCTGGAGAAGAAGTGTAGAACTGCTGGAGACCAGCAAGGTCCAGGAGGACTCAACACATGGAGGGGAGTTCTGGGTGACCCCCAGTAGTGAGGAGAGTCACAGGAAGGGGAGGCAGCAAGCACAGAAGTAGAGGTGAGGCCCACGCAGCACACCTAGAAAGGAGTCCCATGTCGCTTGAGAACCACGCAGAGGGCTGTGCTTCGCAGGGAAGAGTGCGGGGGACTGGGGCTTCACAGAGCCTGAAGTTCCCTTGGAGGAGATGCCAACAAGCCTTGGCAGCTGCAAGATAGGTGGTGCATGGGGGTTCTGTCCTGCGTGGGAAGGCAAGGGCTTACCATCTCCCAGGTTGGACAGCTGGTAGAGTGGACCACTCCAGACCACCACCTGTGCTGCAGGATCCATGCAGCTGGTCGTTGTTGCACTTGGTGCCTGCAGATGTGGGGGGGTGAATCCTAGGCAGATTCCTTCTTGCTTCTCGTGCAGACTGAAGACTTGCCACCCTCAGAGGATGCACAGCCAGGGAAATGTTGCAGTTGCTGGAAGGAGCCAGAGAAACAATGTTGCAGAGCAGAGTCATCGCTGTAGATGCAGATTGTCGGTTCCTGGGGGGTCCAGTTGCAGTGGCCAGAAGACGAAGTAAACAATACAGAGGAGTCCCGCTGGAATCTTGCACATTGAATCTGAGGGCCCACCTACGAGGGAGAGGCTAGATAGCCCAGGAAGGGGGATTGGCCACCTAGCAAGGTTACCACCTATCAGAAAGGGTCTGTAACGTCACCTGCCTGACCTGGCCACTCGGATGCTCCAAGAGCCCTCTGCTCATCTTGAACTCAAGATGGCAGAATCAAGTGGCCACCCGGAGGAGCTCTGGGCACCACCCTCTGGGTGGTGATGGACAGAGGAGTGGTTACTATCCTTTCCATTGTCCAGTTTTGTGCCAGAGCAGGGACCGGGGTCCCTGGACTGGTTCAAACTGGTTTATGCAGGAGGGCACCTACTGTGCCTTTCAAAGCATACCAGTGGTTTGGGGATGCCACCCTTCCCAAGACATGTAACACCTATTTCCAAAGGGAGAGGGTGTTTCCTCCCTCTCCCAAAGGAAATCCTTTGATCTGCCTTCCTGGACTTGAGCTGGTCAAGCAGCAGGAGGGCAGAAACCTGTCCGTAGGATGGAAGCAGCGTGGGCTGCCTGGGAAAACTCTGCAAACTGGTAGGAGCAAAGCTGGGGGTCCTCTAATGAGCTCCCAGAGTGCATGGAATCATGCAACCAATACTGTCAACAGCTTGGGGTATGATTCTGACGTGTTTGATACCAAATGTGTCCAGTACACGGATAAAATGGCTTCCCTGCACTCACAAAGTCCAGGAAAATGGAGCTGGAGTTTGTAGGGGCATCTCTGCTTATGCTGGGTTGCCCTCACACACAGGGCTAGGTGGGTCTACCATAGGGGTGACTTACAGCGACCTGGTGCAGTGTCCTGTAGTGAAAGGGTGCATGCACCTTTTCACGCAGGCTGCAATGGCAAGTCTGCAGACTCATTTTGTGTGGGCTCTCATGGGTGGCATAAGACATGCTGCTGCTCCAATGCCCCGGGTACCTAGGTACCATATACTAGGGACTTATATGGGGGCACCAGTATGCCCATTGTGCGGTGTACTAAGTCCGGAACAAACAAAGTTAGGTGGAGGGAGCACAGTGACTGGGGTCTTGGTTAGCAGGATCCCAGTGAACACAGCAAACACACTGACAGCAGGCAAAAAGTGGGGTTACACACGCCAAAAGATGGTACTTTTCTACAGCGAACACGTCTGTTCGCCTAAATGGGCCAACTAACTGAAACATGTTGTGATGATACAGGGCATCACAGTAGTATACACAATACTTTAATGCCAATCAGTCAAGTTACATTGATTTGATATTTATGGCAGCAGTAGATGCCACTACCATTTATAGAGGTGCAAATTCTCCTGAGGGGTCTCTCTGGCCACCCCCCAATGAAGCTACGATTTAGAAAGCGGCTTGGGGGCAAATGGGGGTGTAGAGACTGAGTGCTTGTTAGCTGCAAGATAAACAGCTACCTGTTTACTGTGGGATGATACAGCTGAATACTTTGAGTTGATCTAAGTTCAGCCTTTACTGTTAAACTGTTATTTTGCATCCTGAATCATTTCTGCCAGCACCTCTGCTGCGGAGATCAGGGTGTTGTTAATGGCCTGCAAGTCCTCCCTGTTCCTCTGATACTGTCCCTCCTGCAGCCGCCCGTTCTCCTGCACGCTGTCAAAGATCTGACCCATTGTGTCCTGGGAACGTTATTAGGCTCCCAGGATCTCGTAGAGTGCCTCGTGGAGAGTTGGTTCCCTGCTCTTGTCCTTCCCCTGGTGCACAGCAGTGCTCCCAATGTCCCTGTTGGCCTGTGCCCCTGTCCTCTGAATGGTGTGCCCACTGCCCCTGACCCCAGGTCCTTGATTGTCTTGTGGATGAGGTGTGGCCTGGGGTCCCTGTACAGTTGGGCACACTGCTGATTGACGTGTCCGCTGGACAGAGCTGTGGGTACGCTGGGTGGGTGCTGTGGTGTTGGTTCCTGATAGGGGGGAGGCTCTGTGGTGGTCTGAGTGGGCTTTGCTGACCAACTGTACAGTGGTCCCTGATGGGCCAGGTGGGTCCTCCAGATCCCGAAGTCCAGAGTTACTGTCATCACTGGGGGAATATTCTGTTGGGGGGCTGGATAGTGGTGGCACCTCCTCTCCACTGACATTGGCGGGGGTACCTGTGGGGATGTAAATGATGTATTATGCTTCAAGTGTATGATGTAGCTTCCCCTCTATGGTTGGTGCTGCCCTACCACCTTTTGCGCGTGTATGGTGATGTTTTGTGGTTATGTTAGTTTCCCTATGCTGTACATGCTTTAGTGATGGGTGTCCATGCAGGGCTGGGAGGGCTGTCAATGCATTGGTATGGCATGCAGGGCTAGGCATTGTGGTTAGTCATATGTGTAGGTGCAGTGTGTGGGATGGTGTGGAGTGATGGGCGTGAGGATTAGGGGATGTAATGGCATGCAGGTATGGGGGTGATAAGTGGTAAATGTTGACTTACCAGTGTCCAGTCCTCCGGCTACTCAAGCGAGTCCCTCAGGATGCAATATTGCCAGTACCTGCTCATCTCATGCTGTGGAGGAGGAGGTGGGGGTCCACCGCCAGTCATCTGTATGGCGAGCTTGTGCTTTGCTGCTATGGAACGTACCTCTCCCCGTAGGTTGTTCCACCTCTTCCTGATGTCATCCCTTGTTCTTGGGAGCTGCCCCACGGCGTTGACCCTGTCCACGATTCTCCGCCATAGCTCCATCTTCCTTGCTATAGATATCTGCTGTACCTGTGCTCCAAAGAGCTGTGGCTCAACCCTGACAATTTCCTCCACAATGACCCTTAACAACTCCTCTGTGAAACGGGGGTGCCTTTTTGGTGCCATGGGTGTTGTGTGATGTGTGTTGGTGAGAGTGTATTGAGTAATGAGGTGGGGTGTGTGATGTGGAGTGCGTGAGGGGTGGGTGGCTGTATGTGGTGTGTGTGTCTAGTTGTGTCTGTGCTCTTATTCTCAGTCTCCTGGCAGTAATTGTTATTTGTAAAGAGTTGTGGGTAATGTGTCTGTGTGTTTTATAGCACTGTGGGTGAGTGTGTGTGGTGTGTGTGTGGTTGTCATGTGTGTATTTTTAGTATTGGCCAATGTGGTGTTTTGTATGTGGGTGTCCATTCTGCGCGCGGTGGTATGTACCACTAATGGTTTACCGCTGTTGAATGTCCGCTGTGGTGATTCGTGGGTCATAATGTGATGGCCGTTGTTTTGTTGGCGTAACGGTATGGGTTTTGGGTCTGCCACTTTATCACTGACCTTTGGTCTGACGGATTTGTGTATGTGGCTGAATTCTGTTGGATTGGTTTGTGTGTGTCATAATATGGTGAACGAATATCCGGTAAGTTGGAAGCCGTCAGCATGGCGGTAAGCAGGATTTACCACCAGTGTCATAATGAGGGCCTTTATGTCCATTCTCAGCCAGGTGGTTCAACAATGCAATGGTGTCTTGTTTACAAGCTTAATCAGTATTCCACACCACCAACAGGTCTCTAATGTATTGTACCAGGGCTGATTTGCAGGGCATGACTAAGTATTCCAAATTCTTTTTGAGAATCTGGTTGGAAATGGATTGACTCTCCATGGACGCTTGTGGGTTTTGGCACCATAAAAAAATACAGTTCTGTAATTGAACAGCGAAGAGGAACTGGCTTTCCTGACCCAACGATATAGAAAAGAATGACTGGAAATGACAGTGAACCACTCAGCCTCACATGAAATCTATAAAAAAAATCAACGCTGGATTTGGTACCATATGACAAGATGGAACAACAATGTTGTTCACTCTTCTCAAACCCTGAACAAGGCAGTACTTATTGATAGGTTTCTGCAAGTCCATAATGGGTGATTTACATGGACTTCCCTTGATCTCCTTCAAGATTGCTTTTTGAATCATGGATTAAATTACGGGAGTAATCCCAAAAATCATCTTTACAATTATACTGCAGTGTTCTTGGTCGGGTAAGCCTCAAGCCAAAGTAAGAAGATGTGGTGTATTCATTGGGTTCCTTTGTGTGTGTGTGTTGCACAGATACTTTACACATTGCGACTTTAGATAAGCCTGGTTTCATGGTGATATGAACAGGTTAAACACCTTTTATCAAACCTATGCCCTTCACTGAAAAATCCCAAACTTTAGACTTAACTGTCTCTCTAAGTTCTGGTAGTAATTCATCAATGGTCATCATAGTAAACAATGCAGTGCAAAGACCATTACTCACCAGCTTAAATGCAACATCTTCATCATGATTTTGCATTTCCACACCTTTCAGCATGCAATAGATGACACAATTAAGCTTGCAAAGGAGTTCTCTCCCCCAAATGACACACTGGACTGGAATCACACACCACAAATTGGTGAGTCTTGCCAGATGACCCCATTTTCATGGGTACTTCTGCTGTTTCTGGGGTTGTAAGTTGCTTACTCACAACTCCTAGAACTTGGATAATTTTTCCCGAGAGGGTTAGGTATGGGGCTTCTACTGTTCTCAGAGTAGAGCGTGTAGCACCTGTGTCAATCAGGAATAACACAGGGTGGCCATTCACCTCACCCTCAACAAATGGACCACTCTGGTCTACCTCCACTACTGAGCCAAGTACACAATCATCCTCCCCCTTCAGGCTCCAGCAGGCTGACTGATTGGAGCCATAATTCTAGGATGGTTCAAACACAGGATACTATTGGAATGGATTATTGATCTGGAAATCAGTCTGATTCATGTTTGGAACTTGATTAGAGTTCAGTCTGGGTCCTTCAAATCTGCTGTGGCATCTGAGGTTGTGGAAACTGCATCACTGGAGTTTGTGGCACATTGAATCTCTGTACAATCTGTGACTGTACTGGATTATTATTCAGGGGCTGTGCAAACCCTGAATTTTGAACCTGATTGGCTGGACAGCATTCCTGCTTCCAGTACGCCACCGTACTGCAACAGTGACAAGGGTTGGTCTTCTTCAAACTGACTACATCTATTCCAGTATTGATGCTGCAGGATGGCAGGCGGACTCTGAGCAAGATCCCACCGCCTGACTCTCGATCCAATGATCCCTGTTGCCGCCTGACGGCAGAGACCAACATGCATGGCAGAGCGCAGTGGCATAGGAGCGGGGAGCACCAGGAAAGCACGAACAAATGAAGCAATACTTCCCCCGTGCACTGTGCAGACCGAAATGCGCTGACTGGCCACTGCACTGCAGAGAAGGCAGACTGGGACTAAGTGCGGCAGGACGGCTCATGACGAGGTGAGGGTTGGAGGCTGAAGGGGCAGAAGTAGAGGTGAATGACCCCCCCCATCCTGCTCTCTTTTGCTGTTACCATATCCTCCCCATCGTCCCCATTGTTGAAGGACTACGAGGGGGCCCCTGCAAGGAGGAGGGGTCCCAAGCAGCGGGGTCTGCCTGATGTGCCGGTGCAGGAAGAAGAAGGAGGGAGTGCCATAGGCGGAGTGGAGGCTGGGCAGCGGCTGGAGGCCTCCTCTCTCTTTCCCTTCCCCCCGCTTTTACATTACCGTCTTGCCCCTCTCCTCCCCCCTCAGCTGCAGGCTCACACAAGAGCATGGAAGGTAGGAGTCTAGAGGAGGGGTGGAGGCAGTGAGGGGAGTCCTTGAGCGAGGAGAGGATGATGGCTGGATGGATCCCACCCCTTTTTATGCGGGGCCTTCAAGCGGCATACGGACAGTACAGAGGCGGGCCTCCTTGGTGTGACGGCAACCCACACAGATTGAAGGGAATTAAAGTAGAGAAGCGCATTGGCCCTTTGCCAGCCCTCCCCACCTGGCTTGCCCCTGGACAGGGTTGGCCGCCTGGCATACGTCCTCTGATCCAACTGAATATAGCGTAGTTACCGTGCCTGGCCCCGGGGAGCTGAATACTGATTGAAGATCATTGTGTGATAACCCCCACTGCCCTAACCCCCCATGAGAGGGGCCACTATGAGTAGAAGAGGAGGGTCTAGCGCTTGCCCACTGGAGTGGGATTCGGAGCCAGGAGGCAGCCCCGGCTCCCACCAACCATAAGGACAAGCTGGACAAAATCCTGGAAGCCATTGAAACCACAGGTCAAGGCCTCCGTAAGAGAGTGGATGCAGTGGTGAGAGAGGTCACCTTACTCCGTGAAGACCAGAAAAAAACTGTCTGCAAGTGTGACAAGTATGGAGATTGATCTCAGAGACTTGTGACCATCACAAGTGAACACGGAAGAGATGTCAGGTCTCTCACAGACAAGGTTAGAGGACTGGATCCCAGAGCAGAGGATTCGGAAGGCCGATCCAGACGGAATAACATTTGTGTGGTGGGGTTCCCGGAAGGGGCAGAAGGATCAGACACTATCCACTTTTTCGAAACTTGGCTGGCGCAAAGTGTGGGGAACGAGGCCTTATCCCCCATATTACCTCGTAGGATACGTGCACAGAATGCCAGCTCGCAAACCACCGGCTGGAATGCCACCCCAACCAGTATTAACTACAGAGACAGAGAAACAATACTGAGGAAAATAGGCTCGGAGACGCTGCTCCAGTATGAAAACTCCCAGGTCTATTTATTTCCAGACTACACAGCCACGGTCCAGCACCAATGAGCCTTCTTCACGAGGGTTAAGAAAGGCCTGCACCAGGTTGGCCTCACATACTCCTTACTGTTCCCAGCTAGACTCAAGATAATAGCTAATGGGGTTGGCCTCTTCTTCACTGAACCCACGGATGCCTGGGACTGGGTGGAGCAACGCAGATATGAGACCTCCGTGGAGACGTCACCAACTATGCGGTCTGATCGAATCAAAAGGAAAAAGCATACTGGAACAACCCTGAAGGGCACCAGTGACGATAGAAGGAAAGGTGCCCCCATCCCGGCACATGCGCAGCTGGAACAGAGACAAGCACTTTCAGAAGCAACAGCACTGTGACATGAAGGCAGACGTGCCACACCACAGCTCAATAACAGGCGACAAACTGACTCTGAATCTGAGGCATCTGTCAGTGAGACCCTCTCCAAATCCTGCCGGGGGGTAACACCACAGACAGAATAAAGCATGAAACTTGTGATCAATACAAAGGGCGCTCTGACCGCCCCCTGGCCCGTTGGGCTGCTTGCCCCTGCTGAGTAAGACTACTGACTAATGTTCAGATGATAGAAAGGGGATATAGCAATTGGTTATATATATCATTTATTATGAGTCAGGTGGCGCAACTGCAATGAGGCAAGACCAAATGCACTATCACAATCTAGCCAGCCCCTCACCCTACTCATGAGTGCCCCTAAATCACCCTGTAGGGCAAAATGGAGACCCCATTGTCTAGGATTATGTGTGGTTTGGGTGTTCCCCTATGTTCAGGGCCACCCTGGGATGGGAGTTTTGGGTGTTAGTTTAAGCTATAATCAAGTTCAAGGAAAACGCAAGACAGGCGCAAGCAAAGACATAGGCCTGACCCAGCAACGAGTAATGGTTAAATCCATTAATATGCCCTCTACAATTCTGTTCAAATAGCTGACATTAAAATAATGACTTGGAATGTCCGGGGTCTGGATACCGCCTGTAAAAGACATGTGGTACAACAATGTATTCAGCGCCATGGGGCGCAGATAGTGCTGCTGTAGGAGACACACATAGCTAGATGCGAGGAGGTGAGGCTGAGACAGAGATGGTGAGGGCAATGCTACTGCACCACATAGAGTTTGCATGCGGAGCTATGGTATGGGTCTGGGCGGGGGTCCCTTTTCAATCCACTGACACAGACATAAACCCAGATGGCCGGTGTGCCTTTGTAGAGGGATCACTAGATGGTAGACCTGTGTTACTGGGAAGTGTTTATGCCCCTATCTTCCACCAAGCTGCATTCTTTGCACGCCTGTCGGGTGTATTAGTTAAATGGGCACACCTTCCGTGGCTGGGGATTTTAACAGTATATTAAATATAGACTGTGATCGCTCACATCCCCCACTACCAATGTCACCAGTGGTACCGGCAGCAGTACAGTTCCAGTGGATGGCGAACACTACACCCTGATGCAAGGAAATTCTCCCACTATTCAGTTCCACATGACCTACTTGCCCGGTCGGACTATATGTTGTGCCACACCTCCCTACAGTTATTGCAGCAAAATACCTTGGAAAAACCTTCTCTGATCATAATCCATTAGTGGTCAACTTCTGATGCGGCAGCTGCGACCGTCAGCCCCTACATGGCGACTACAGCCGGGGGCCCTAGAGGACCAAGGGTTTCAGGAAAGCACACGAGAAGCTCTAAAAAGATACCTAATTGACAATTGGAACACAGCAACCTCCCACACTGTAGAATGGGAGGCGCTGAAGGCAGTAATGCGCGGACACTGCATTCGCACAACAGTGGGGGTTCATGCAACGCTACACAGAGAGTTAGTAACCCTAGAGACTAAACTTCAGGAGCTAGAATTGCAGTCCCAGGACTACGCGAAAGCGGGGACCTACTGCTTGCAGCCACGGAAACTCATGCCCGCCCCATAGAACAACTCTGCTGCCTTGACTTTAAGGCATATCAGGCGCGGATGCATGCTGAGGGAGACAAATCAGTGAACCTACTGGCCTGGTTACTGCGTAGCTCGGTACGCAGACCACAGCAATCAGAGTGTCTCCCACATGCTTACTTACCAATCAAGTAGACATACATGATGCATTCACTCCCTACTACCGAGACCTATAGAATCCCCCACTACTGAATAGAGCCCAGAGGATGCAGAACTTCTTGCAGAAAGTGTCACTAGTACGATCTGCTGACGCAGAGGTCCTAAATGTGCCTTTAACAAACAAGGACATCAGCGAGGCTGTACAGGCGACTGCCACAGGGAAGACTCCGGGGATGGACAGATACCCCATTGAATTCTATAAAACCTATTTACCATTACTAGCACCTAAACTGCTCGAGGTTTACCAGACGGCTCTACAAGAGGGTAAACTCCCCCAGACATTATGAGAATCTTTAATTATATATCTTCCTAAGCCGGGGTAAGACCCACAGGACATGGCCTCCTACCGTCCCTGTCAATGCTTCGGTCCGAATATAAAATACTGAGTAAACTCATAGCCTCTAGGTTATTACCCCAGTTGCCCCGACTAATACACACAGACCAGAACGGATTTATAATGCTAACATATATAGGTTATATCAAATCATGGAACAGGCCCCAAAACACTGGCTATATGCAGCATGTCTAGTGTTGGACCTGGCAAAAGTATTCAACACATTGGACTGGAACTACCTGTTCTTCACCATCACTGCCTTTGGCATAGCTGGCCGTCCCTTATAACTTTATACAACTTTTATATGCAAACCCCACGGCCCGTGTAAAAGTAGGGCAGTGCATCTCCCCCTCTATTCCAGTGACGAGGGGGAATCGCCAAGGCTGCCCGTCTCCACTGTTGTTTGCCCTGGCTATAGAGTCCCTAGCTCAGAAGCTTAGACAGCAGGGTGCAGAGTGGGGGAACCTGCTGTGCAGAACCATGCATGCAGTCTGTTTGTATGTGGATGACGTACTAATTTACATCCGGGATATAAGACAAGGTGTAAATGCTATAACCAAGATATTAACTGACTTCAGTGCGTCGTTGGGCCTAGGGGTCAACTGGTCCAAGTCATGTCTCTTCCCTTTACATCCCGGCTGCCAGGTACATCATTTCCGGGCAGAAACTCAAGATATGCACTGGGAGGCTACCACTGTTTGCGATCTAGGCATAAACCTCTACCATGCTACGCAGGACCTAACTTGATGGAAACCTCACATGAGCTATTACAGTCATATGCTCACAGATGTCCTTCTGGAGCACTCTGTCGCTTACAGTTCAAGGCAGAATTGCGCTGTCTAAAATGGTCATGTTGCCGCGCCTGGTGTATTATTTTATAATCTCCCCATAGTTATACCCAGAAAGGTCATCCGCATGCTGCATGCTGTGTTGCAGGCCTTTCTCTGGAACAAAGGCAGATGCTGAGTGGCACTTCGTAAGCTGCAACTCCCGGTTGAGAAAGGGGGGTTGGGAGCCCCCAACCTTAGGCATTATTACTTAGCAGCACAGCTGCAGTGGCCGGCATATTGGTTGGCGGGGAGACTAATGGACAAGCTGGGGCAGCGTACTATTGCGGATGCACATCGCTTGGTCCGAGAAACTTTCCTTCCATCTGCTACACTGCCTTTACAGTGCAGCGCGCTGTTATCAGTGGCATATATAAGTTATAAATGAAGCATTAAAATTATACCTGCGCTACAGACGTATTCCCCCAAAATTAAACTTGCGGCGTTTAGATCCTTCCGGTCAATGATAGGCCTGGCGGGCATGCAAGGGTGGGAAGCGGCATGGGTAGACACAGTGGGAACATTATTCCATGATAAAGTACTTAGGTCTTTCGATCACCTGCATAGTGAAGAAGGAATACCGAGAGGGCATTTCATAGCACAAGCTAGGATAACTGCCATACTGACTGAGCAATGCTGCATAATTGACACAGAACCAGAACCTCATCCGTTGGTGCATGCGCTCCAAGTTACGGGCAGTGGGAAGTACCTAATCACTTGGCTCCACCGGGCACTCGTACACACAACCAAAGGCCCCCCACAAATGTTGCGTACAGGATGGGAACAGGATGTGGGGAGGGAGTTCTGAGATAAAGAATGGGACAGAGTGCTGATATACTAGAAAAAAGTTTCCAGAAATGCTAAATTCCAATACATACAGTACAATATATTACACAGGGCGTATCTAACCCCGGACATGCTAAATAGCATGTTTGGGACTTCATCAGCGTGCCCTCAGTGTCATGATCCAGTTGGCAATATGCTCCACATGCTCTAGTCATGTCCGGAATCGGTCTGTGTCTGGCAACAAATAATAGGGGTCATCACAGAGTTAACCCAACGTACGGACGTATGGGCCTCTTTCACCTCACTGACCTAGGGCTCATTATAGGCAGAAGAGCTAATGCCATGAGTTGGAAATCACCCACGCTACCAACACTCTCCCACTGGGGTGCCGCCTTGTTAAAATGGGGCAGAGCGGAGGAGACTGCACTTAGGCGGGAGGAGTCCAGAGGATTACGCAGGGTTCCAATCGCAAGTGGCTGGAGCATGTATATGCAGGAGCTGCATGAGTATTGCGTTCGAATGCTGCCTTAGTGGAGGTGTCTTTATGACCGAGAGAAGGGATACAGAGTCCTAATTGATAAAGGTATTCACCCCCAACCACTAGCACCCACATCCCCCGGACTGCATGTCGACTCCCGATGTTGGGGCCTGCAGACAGTGGACGCCTCACTATTACGAACTGTAAAACGTAGAGAATCAGAGGCCTGGGGACACCATGAAGTTGTAGACATACCACCATACTATTTTAACAATACACAGAGATTCCTGTGGGACTGCCTGCTCCATCCTTCTTAAGGAATGTAAAGTGTCTGTTTGTAATGCTGATGTCACTCAGAACTATAAATATTCTGTCTGTTTTGCTTACGTTAAGGTTGCTTGTTAGTTCAAGGTTGGAACCAGAAACCCCTGTCTCAACATAACAGCATGTATGTACTTCTGCCTGTGCATTGCTATAATCACTATCAGCTTTATACAGTACTATTATGAATGTTCTGTATGTCTAATTTGGAAAATAATAAAATGGTCCAAAACTACATCTATTTCAGTAGTAGGGTCAAGAGGGACACCTCTACCTCTACCTTGCATGGCAGGAGCTCCCTGCTGATACACTCGTAGCACAGGACCGACATTCCCTACCAAAGGCCAATTATGACTGCTTTTCTGAGAAGTTTTTATCTTGTAATCATCAAATTCTCCTTCAATTTCTTCTGCTTCATCTCTATTCCATCACTGGAATACTTTGCATATCTCAAAATCTCATTGACCAAATTATTCTACCAACAAATCAAATGCTGCTTGATCATCATGCTCATTACAGGTCTCAATCCTGTCACATATTGCCACACAAAATGAACTATATCTAGTGGCTCAAGTAACTCCATTCAATTATACTGTTTGAATGCTTGTAACAAAGCCTCATAATAAGCATGAATCGATTCTTTAGGTTCTTGAATTGTTCTCTCAATCTTAACCCAATCAGTATCTCTGGGCGACACCTTTGATTTCAGAAATGTCATTACCTGCTGATACTTTTTCATCATCAGTGGTGACAGGCCTTTTATCACTGGGTTTTTCATTGGTTCTTTCTGAGGCCATTCTATGGCTATTTTACATTCTGCCCACAAATCACTTGGAACCACAACAACAGTCAAGACAAACTGCAGCTACACAAACTTAACAGGATATACAAATCATCAATCAAAAAAACTAAAAAAAGGTACTACTCAGACAGAATTCAAAATGCTCAATCTACAACCAAGGAATTTTATAAAATTCTCAATGAATTTCAAAAACCTACATGCATGGAAGGAAGTCATCCCACTACTCAAGATTTCACAAACAAATTGGCAACTCACTACACAACCAAGGCAGACACATTGGACTCCTATTTAAAACAGAAGAAAAACATCAGCACCAACCCCTTTCCTAAAATACCCTCTAAGAATAAACCTACCCAACCTCTACAGTCCTTCAAACAAGTATCCCAGGATGAATTTATGGATTTGGTCAAAGCAAGCAGACCTTCCGGTTGACCTTCTGACCCTTGCCCACCACAAATCTTCAAGAACATTCTTCTATCTACTTCTGCTGCAACAGCTGTAAGAAGAATCATCAACAACTCTTTAACTTCAGGAACTTTTCCTGTAGACCTGAAAAAGGCATACATACAATCTTTATTAAAGAAAACAAACCTAGACCCGCAAGACCCCAACAACTACAGACCAATCACAAATGGACCTTTCCTGGGCAAATTGATGGAAAGGGCAGCATTCGCCCAGATGTCACAATTCATTGAAGACAATTCTATACTTTCAGACTTTCAAACTGGATTCCGCCCAGGAAGAAGCACTGAATTGGCACTCATAGCAATCTGGGATGATCTTAAAAACACAGTCGACCGAAATGGAGTTGCTGCACTACTTCTCTTGGACCTCTCAGCTGCCTTCGATACGGTTGACCATGACACCCTAATTCAAAGACTCCACGAAGCCGGCATACAAGGGATTGCTCTCGACTGGATTACTTCCTATCTTCAAAAAAGACCTAATATCATCCACTCGCCCCCCTTCTCGTCTGAACCCTACCTCACAAAAGCAGGAGTCCACCAAGGATCAATCATCTCACCTTTGCTTTTCAACATCTACATGATATCTTTACCAGAACTGATCAATGATTTCCATCTCACATGCTACAAATATGCAGATGACACACAAATACTACTTAAATTAGAATGCCCCAAAAACATTGAAAACTCACAAATCTTCAGTTGCCTCAGAGCCGTTGATCAATGGATGACCTGGAGCCATCTCAAACTAAATACCTCCAAAACAGAAATACTCTTATATGGAGACTGGAAAAGTTATGACCCTCTGTGCATCTGGCCTGACGATCTCGGACCACCTCCTCAATTATCCAAGGAAGTTAAAAACCTAGGAATCACCATCGATTCCAAGTTAACTATGAATGCCCAAGTGGACAAATTAGCACAAACAAGCTTCATCACCTTGAAGACTTCACGACGCATCTTCCCCCACCTCGGATTTCCACACAAGGTGCAAGCTACTATCTCGCTTGTACTATCCAAACTGGATTATGCCAATGGCCTCTACCATGGAACATCTCTATCTATTATGAAAAAACTACAACATATCCAGAATTCCACAGCCAGGCTACTATTACATGTAAAGCCACAAGCCCACATCTCCCCTGCCTTGAGAGCACTACACTGGTTACCCGTTGCCAGAAGATGCACTTTCAAGCTGCTTTGTATTACCCACAAAGCTATACATGGAACAAGACCGCTTTTTATCAGAAACAAAATAACAAAATACATCCAACAAAGAAACCTCCGCTCAAGATTGGCACCCCACCTTAGATCACCACCATACAAGAAAAAGACTATAGGTGGTACATCCTTCTCCGTTCAAGCAGCCAAACTATGGAATTCATTACCCACAACTATTAGTGCCACAGATAACTTTCTTGTCTTCAGAAAACTACTCAAGAGTTGGCTCTTTCCTTCATAACCACCATATTCAAACAACTATGGACTGCATATGCCTATGTTGATAAATATTTTTTTCAGATTATGTGCATATTTTTAGTTATGTATAGTTCTTTAGAAAATATGTATCGCTACTATGTCATAACAATAAAATACCTGTTTGACTAAGTATATTTTACCCATGGTTATAATTATGTATTGTATATGCATATGTGTGTGTATTCATGTGTGTTTGTATGTGTGTGTGTATGTATATATATATATATATGTATGTATGTGTATATGTTGTTTCTGTGCTTGGCATGTTCGTGGGTCATTGCATGGCTCCTGGGTGGGTTGTTATACTAGATATCTATGAATTCCTGCTCTCATCTTATCACACTTATCTACCCATCATCATATGTCATGTCTCTATCAAACTATCCTCCATTCTCACTCTGACTCATCCCAAATCCTTTCTACTACTTTCATCTCCTAAATAACTCTGCCTAAGCTCTTCCCTCCGCTTCCACATCTAACTCACCAAACCTCACTCTACTACTGTGACCTCCCACACAACCCTACTAAATTCTCCCGCATTTATCTCACCCTGCTACTATGCTCTCCCTAACCCTTCCACATACTCTTTCCTCCTCCATCCCCCTTTACTCATCCCAAGCCTTTGGGTTGAGTAAATGAAGGATATACTCCCAATTAACACTTTTGGAATTCTTTCCTTCTCCACCACTCCACTACTCAAGTCAGTCTAACTAACAAACTCTCATATTCGCGGCTCAAATTAACTCATAATAATACTAAAACTGTACTCATTATTTCCCGATACTAATCCATCACTAATTCTTGTTGGGTTCCAGAGTAGCGTGCTACTCACCGAAAATCGCTTCGACGCCTCGTCAGGGGTAGTAAGCGCTATATAAATACGATTACAATACAATACAATACAATATCAAACTAAGTTTTGAAATCTATCAACAAAAATTGCAAAAACTTCAGAAATTGTTGAACCTGCTTGTACCATTCTATTGGCTTTTCCCTCAATTTTGGAAAGTCGTTAGTAAATGATGAAAGGTCACTACTACTCCAAGCCACATGGACATAATCTCTGCTGGGCACCCCTCAATGGAAAATTTGAAGTACTCACTTATCCTTCTACTGGAGGGGGGTTCCCGTGTATATCCCTTCGGTTCTTTCTTTCTCACCCATCTACTTTCCCAGTTATCTCGCTCATTCCATTTCCGAATATTTTGAATTAATTATTTAATCTGTATCTTAATTCCTGAAGTCCTCATACAGGCTATATCTTCCTCATTGAAACATATGTGATAGCTCTTCTGCAAAGCCTTGGTCTTATTCAAATCTACCTCATATTTTCGGGGTAACTCAAATAATCTGTCATAAAGTCGTCCTGCACGTCTGGTGACATCCTTGCACATGAATATGAATTCATTTTCTTGATATGAATTTAAACAAGCCAATTCAAGATTCCCACTAATCATTTAATCCAATTCCAATTTCAATTTAGCCACATCCACCAAATGTGTTCTCACTGGTGACTGAATTGCTCCCTGACTCAACTCAGAGATTTTGCTGTCACTCGAAGGAGTATTAAAAGCCTTCACTGCCTCTTCGGTTTACTTAGCTCTAAGACTATATTGCATTAGACATATTCCCTTCTCTATGGATGTTGCTAGTAGCATTTAAAGGCAGCTCCAATACAGGCATATCAGAATTTGTCATCCTCTTGGGCGTTCCTGTAAGACCACATCCTGTCAGATTCAGAGTCGAATCAGCACTTGCCGCACACGGAGAACTTGTGTTTGTTGGGATCAGAGGAACAAATCCACTTGTATTGGGAATTACTGCAACATTGCTTAAGGCACTTACTGCACTAGGGACATCCAAATTATAATTTGTTTTTCCTGGCAAATCAGGCTTGTACATACGAACCACACGAGCAATGGTAACTGGAATAGTAAGAGAATTTGGAGTATTAAGGGCTGTGGAGTTAACAGGTGCACTGTTAGACCTGGCATCCTTAGGGTGGTTGTACCCCAGACTTTTTGCCGTTCACCTCTTATTTTTCACTGTATATTTTTGTTGGTCTTAGTACTCTGAGCACTTTACCACTGCTAACCAGTGCTAAAGTGCATATGCTTCTCTCCTAAACATGGTAGCACTGGGGTATCCACAACTGGCTTATTTAATTTACTTATACGTCCCTTGTAAAGTGGTATACCCTATACCCAGGGCCTGTAAATGAAATGCAACTAGTGGGCCTGCAGCACGATGGTGCCACCCACTTCAGTATTAGCCCTAAAAAATGTCTCATGCCTGACATTGCGGAGCCTGTGTGTGCACTGCCACTGCCACTTCGACTTGACATTTAAAACCTCTTGCCAAGCCTTTAGCTCCCCCCTTTTTTTTTACATATAAGTCACCCCTAAGGTGGGCCTTAGGCAGCCCATATTGCAGGGTGCCATGTAAGTAAAAGATAGGACATGTACTTTTAAGTTTTAAGTGTCCTGGTGATGAAACACACCCAAAGTCATTTTTCATCACTGTGAGGCCCGTTTCTCTCATAGGCCAGCATTGGGAATTCCTTAATATACTTTTAAGTTGTAATTCCTGACCAGAAAGGAGTAGCTGCACCATGTTTCATATCATTGGAATGGTAATGATAAATCCTCTTTACTGGTAAAGTTGGATTTATTATTACTATTTTAGAAATGCCACTGCTCTGTGTGCCTGACACCCTGTCCCCAATACATGTCTGGTCTGGGCTGTGTGATAGCTACTTTTGTGCATTCCCTCCAGACACCCGCAACACAGGGCACTCCATCTGCATTCATCTGCATAATGATGGGTCTTCCTGGGCAGGGAGGATGGGAAGAGCTCACACTTACACTTCAAAGGGTAGTGATTTCAGCCCCACACAGAGCTCACAGTCTGGGGCTGGGCTGAAAGGGGCATGTGCGCAGTTCAGAGGGATCCTTTGAAGTCATCCCCCACCTCAAAAGCACTTTTGGGTATAAGTACTGGGGCTTTGACCCCCTGAAATCAGTACACTAGTGGACCTGGAGAAAACGCTCCAGGAGTAAAGGCTGCTGCGCTGTGCTGGAAGGATTGCCACTTTTCTGTGATTGACTGTTTCTAGGAACTGCTGTCCTGCTTTGTTGAGCTGCCATGCTGCCTGCTGACCTCTGCTTGGCTAGAGGACTAAGGCCTAAACACCAGAGCTCCAAGGGCTAGCTGGCTTGCCCCTGTTCTCCATGAGGTCTCAGGAACATCAAAGACCTCGTAAATCCAGCTCAAGCGCTCCATGTTGCCGGAGCACACCTGCTTTCTGCTGACACGTCTGAGGAGTGAGTGTGGCATATGACCATAGCCCCTCGCACTGTTCTACAAAAAGGAACCTTTATTTATTCCCCAGGCATCTAAAAGAGAGCACAGTGCTTCATCTGCGTCCTTACATCGCCCTACAGAAGGGAGCCTTCCACTTGTTTTTAGTTGTTTACCCCATGCGATGGAGAAGTGCCTCCCTGTTTCCGAGAGCCTGCAAAGGTGTCACTGGGCACTTTGATCGGCAGGAATGCCCCACCCGGTTGCCCTGACACACCACAACTCGCTGAGTGCACACTCCTTGATCTCTACAGGGGCCATCAGCTGTGAGCTCCACCTTCATTGAGCCGTACTGCAGTGCAACTGATTGCCCAGCGCTCCACTCATATACAAAGGCACTGTGAACACAGGGGTCATTTTGTTCTTCCTGATGACCATGCAACATCGTGGGCAGCTGCAAGGAAGTTATTTGGCAGCGTTTCCGCACCCCCTTTAATCCACCTAGGAACCTGCTGTGTCCCGTTTTTGCAAACCTTGACATTGTCTCGTTCTCACATCAAAGACTTACTACAAAGGTTCTAAAAGGAGCCTAGTTGAATTAAGCGCTGCTTGGATGTATGTAAATGAAAATAACTTATGATCATCGAATTGGATTTTTGTCATTTTGATCTTATTTCATTCATATAAATATTCCTTATTTCTGTAAACCTGTGTGGAGTGTTTCTGTTGTGTATTCACTGGGTCACTGTGTGTATTGCACAAATACTTTGAACATTGTCTCTTTAAATAAGCCTGACTGCTCTGTATCAAGCTTCCAACAGGGTGAGCACAGGTTATCTGAGTTGTGTATCTGACTTACCCTGTCTAGAGAGGTGGTTCTTGTCTGGCCTGGGTGTATACCTCAGCTGACCAGGAATCCCAATTCTAACAGACACAAATTTCTGAACTCTTTCTTTCCCATTGGGTTATGGTTCACGTTCACTGGGGTGAGTCCCACTAAACCAGAATTTATGTTAGCTGGTGTGGCAGCTACTCCAATGTTCCCACAACTATTTCCTCCATCCACTGTAAAGAACCCCCAAATTTGCAATGCTTTGACTCCTGTGAAGAAGGGGAGAAGAGCAAAATATTTGTAACTCAGAAGATATCCACAATGGCAGAGATGGCTTCCTTATTGTAGAATTTTGTGTCAAGTGATATTACAAGTATTGCATCAAGAGAGGCATCCAAGATGGCCGTCAGGTTGTGCCAGCATAGGTTACTGATCTAGTGTTTCTTTGTCACAATCAAGTTGTGAAAAGGCACGTGCTGCTCGAGTGCCGCAGCCCTTCAACTGAACTCTGACAGGAGTCCGAAGGCAAAATATCAGAGCGCATATCTTGAAGTAATAGTTCAGCAAAAGCACTAAAGTACTTCAGAATCCTGAGGTAAACATCACCGATGAAGGCACCCGAGTTCACAGGAATCAAAGGTAAAAGGTATCGACTAAGGCATCGTCGTTTATAGAATAAATGAACAATTCAAGTGAGTCTCAGACAAATTTGACAATGTAAAGTCAGCAATGGCTTTTAAGGCTTCATGCTGCATTCTAAGAGTTTTGTTTGGAATTTATGTAACTACTTGATGTGAACAATACCAAAAGATATGTTAGAGAGCCAATGCAAAATAGTATTTTGATGTTCCAGACCGCAAAGTGGTTGGCAGGAATTTAGTGAGAGAGTTGTTGGCTAGAGTAACAGAGCAACAGTATAAAAAATACTCGAAGACTCTGTAGAAGATTTTGTCAACTGTTTGATGTCGATATGGTCCAGAGACCTTTATAGATTCTGGTGATAACGTAATGAAAGAGAAATCTCAACCAAAAGCATTATACCTACAAGGAATGTAAAAAGACAGTCAATAAGAATTCCAGTTTTCATATATAGCAACACAAGTTACAAAAGGAAATAAAGCAATAAGAAACTATAAATATTTGTCTACAGAGACATTGATATTCAATAAGAAACCATCAAATTGACTATACCTCAAAAGAATATCAAATAGTTTTTCATGCAATCTATTTATTATAAATACTAATATATATATATATATATATAAGTTGAGCGAAAGAGAGAGGCAAATCTGTCAGAAAGTGCAGGTAAAGAGTGTGAATATTTATATAAGAAAAAGTTTAATTAATTGTTGGAATGTTTATAGGTGTAAAAGGAAAAAAACAATGTGTCCCTAGTAATTTTGTTTGTATTTTTTCAGGTGTTGCTTCAGGATAAATATAGAAGAGTTTAGCAGACTGGCATAAGAAGAAGTGGACCTCTGAGGCAGGCTCTTATCCCATTCCCCTTTCCCCTTCCAGGGTGCTCAAAACAAGAATTCAATTTGTTGCGAGTAGCTTGGGTTGGGAATTGAGGATTAGACTTTTGCTCCTGAGGAAATCGAATCAAGGTACTCTGACATCCACTCAGATCTCATTAGACGGAGATGGGTGTTCTGACAGCAATGAATCCAAAAGGCTGACACTGGAATCAATATCACTGATCGCACTCATATAGTCTAGCTCCATTGACTTTCCTTTTTCTTTTACTTCTCCCTCTCAAATGCTTCACTCATCAAAGCCAGATACAATCTAACTCCCGCTATCATGCCAGTTCTCCACTTCTTTTGTTCATCATCCCATTGAACATCAACATAAGTATGAACTGCCTTTCGGGCTCTTACCTGATACTTTTCTTTTTCTCTAGCATAAGCTGCTTGCTCCCAAGTATTAAGCGCTTCAAACTGTGCAAGTTTAGGGGGTGGTTACATCTCATATAATATTCTTCTCTAATTTTCAATGATTCTTAAATTAAATGTGCCATAGCCCGGAAACCTCAGTGAGTCTTCTTTCTCTACGATCCTGTGCCATTAATCAAGCCAAATGCATGTATGAGGCCCTACACTTATTGTCACATAATGACCTGGGGTATCTTCTGATGGTGTCTCCTCTCCCTCTCTAACAGGTGTAGTCACATCTCCTCTAATTAGATCCCATATAACATTAAAACACTTCATTTTTCAATCAAAATATCAATAATCACAGAAAGATCTTCGTTATGGACCAGGAACGAACTCCTTACCCACATTTCTCAATCTGCAACAATAACCAGTAACAGGGTGATACCTTGTGATGTAAACAACCAATACCAACGCACGACCACACCAACACCAGCGCGGTACACTATGACGTCAATCTCGCTCCTTGCAGCCGTTCACTCTCCTTTACTATCTTCACACATGCACTCTTTTCACCACCAAACATGTGGAACAAAATACAATACAAATAACTTTTGCCTACCCTAATCAACAGTATTCAATCACCCAAGATTCAAAGCAACCAAGCACTAGAATGAAACCTCGACCCGCGGGTATCACCCGAATTGATACAGATTCTCGCTGTGCATTAGGATCCACTACACCAACTACACCTTACATTCACACAGAGATAAATGTCCCTATCTCAATTATACCATCGACAAAGTCTCACGAAAAGTGCCACCAAACTTAGCAATTACAATATAGTGTCTTGTACACTCTTTAATATTATCCCAGGACCTTAGGTCATGTCGGGCCCAATAACAACTTTAACTTCTTTGTACTAAACACCACACTCACAGGACATTCAAAACATCTCCGCAAAACACCATACAATCTAAAAAAAAACGCAACCTGGCATAAGTTACTGAACGTGCAACCCAATTAATACTCACAACTCTGGTGTTATGGCGCTCTCCCAAATTTCTGGAACTCTGACAGTCCTCGAAAATCAAGACAAGGGACTGGGCTCTAGAAACTAATCTAGAGTGAAAGGTTCCAACTACCCTTACTTCAAGACCTTGCCATCCTCACTTTGCTACCATATGATAGAGCGTGGGTCCTTATTCTTACTATTCTTCTTGCAATAGATCTTTTTAGGATGCTTGAGTGGTAAAGGAGAGTTAATTCGATTTCATAGTCTAAATAAAAGAGTACCACATTTAGCCACACATTAAGGACCAAGACAATAGTCGTAAAATTAAATGAGTTTTATTACAAATTAAGGGCCAAACTAATGTAAATGAATATCATCAACATGCTATATGAGTACAGAATTATTAAAGCTGAACCAAAGTGTTGAATAAGGTTAAATTGCAGTTTCATAAGACATACAAGAGTGTCAGTGACCAAACTAAACTAAAGTTAGGACACCCTAATTAGTTCTGGGAAATTATGAAAGTGTCAGCATAGCAGAGTCTTCAGTAGAAGTTCTCCAAGAGAAGTGTTGCATAGCGTAAATCCAGAGAGGTCTGTACCCCTCAGAGTCTAAATGGAATCTGCTCGCTACTAACATTGTGAATACCAATTAAACTGACATAACCTTCAAGAAATACACATCACCAACACCAGTAGTTTTCTAACTTTGGGACAACCTTGAGTGTCTCCATGCTCCTGATACACAAACACGAGTATTTTCTTCTTAGTTTGTTAATGCCTTTCCTCCTTGCCGAAGTATCCTGCCAAATTTCACTATTTCTAATACACAAAATGCCTTTCACTAGCTATGTAATCACACAAATGTACCTGCAAGAAAAAGAACATTGCAGTGCAAGCAAAACTTCACGTTGAAGGTTAAACACACAAAACAAAATGCTTAAGGCCTTTGGTTATGCTAACTTAATAAAACAATCAATGCACATTCAGAGTACATGATTGTAAGTGCACCTTACAATTACAAAATAAATTCAACAATTATAAATGAACCATGAATATACATGAAAACTTCAATAAAACGATATACTTTAAAATAAATAGGGGTAAATGTGAATGAGAACTACATGTGCATTGTTGAAGTTCAACATTAGAACACATGCACATATGAAGCTCTAGTCTTCTACAATGAATGCACCTTCAATAATTTGTTTTGGTGCTTCACTTTACATTAGATATGTTAAGGTACACAATATATATGATGTCAGTTACATGTTTATATGTTTTTTGTGACGTCCAAGGGTGGACAAAATTAAGCCTTTCAATTAGCATAACAGTAAATAAACATATGGCCGACACCAATACAAATCACAATAGGTTTAAGTGGTTTTGTATTGTGCCATTGTTGCATAATTCCTGCAGGCTGTAGATTGAGGGGCTGCTTACTGTACAGGATGGGCTGCCATACCCCAATCATAACACTTAGCCCTATTCTTGTAAAGGCTTAGTCCAGTGTGAGGCTGGTGTGAACATTTTAGCCAGGTTTTATTCTTGTTTCAAAGTCCACCCTGCTGGCAGTGAAGTTGCCAGTATTGTTTGAGAAAAACATTAGCTACGCTTGGTTACACTATACTGCTGAACATTCTATATCCACAGTTCGACATTCTATCAAATCCTGTCAAAGATCATAAGGCATTACTCAATACTGTTAACATAAAACACGTTTGTGTTTGTGGATTTATGGTGCTCATACCTTCTCATCCTCTCTAATATCAGCACCAATGGCAGGGTGACACATGACAGTGGTAGAGAAGACACTCACGTCCATGGCAACACTTGGTCTGCTCAGGCTTGAAGCTGAGATGTAAGCATGCTTACTCAATCGATGTAAATGCTGTAACTGGCAAGAAAAACTTAAATGTTGCCTCTGTGTTGCCAGGTGTAAGCTATGTCTGTTGTATGTCCTATCTTCAAGTTCACCATGTGGTTTTTTTTAGTATGTGTATTGTTCACATTTGTCACTGGTGGGTTTGGGTGCAGCAAATACCAATACAAACTGGGGGGCGTGGTGATGGAGGCCCTTCTCTAAATCCTTACAGGCCATGAATTGCTACTATTTCTAGGACCCATCTTTGACTGCCTCCAAATGTCAAGTGACGAATGGCAGGGACACCTGCTGCCTGAAGGTGAGCTTAGGAGCAGACCGTAGTCTCTCTCTAGTCCAAAGTAAACATTAGCAAGCAGTGCTGAACAAAGTAAGGTGCACAGCCCTCTCAGAATCAGATCATAGACAGTGACTGGCAAAACTGTGGCCCAATGGCCCAATGGTAAAATGTATAGACACATGAACGTATCCAACGAATCAAATGCAGCCAAAAAGATGAACAGCTGAGTTGTATAATGTTGAGTAGTGCTTAGCAGGGAGATTGTTGAATGTCTTTTAAACTTTCTACTGTGGTAAACAAAATGGGTATTTTTCAAAACAGTGCTGTGGGCTTCTGGAATGCCATGAATTTGGGTCACAATTAGCGGACCATAAGCAAATCTGTTTAAGCAAGGTAGGTTTCCTCTTGAAATATATGTATACTGCCAAGATAGGTGACCAAGCTCCAGGTGTGACTAAACTTAGTGGAACATTGCAGACACCATCTCCGGGTGGAGCAAAATCATTTGGTACATTAGATGAACAAAATTACGTGCACAAAAAGCAGCTCTTACTGACATTATTCTTGTAATCCCCTTCAGAAACGTCCACAAGTCTATAATATAAAGGCTTCTATTGTGCGTAACTGTTATCCATAGAAATTGAAGCACTGTTGTGTAAATCAAGTTATGAAATAACTACATCAACTCACATAATGCAGTTCATAGTTTAAAAGCTCTTTCATCCTACATTTTAAAGTTAAAAGTCCTCCGGACCTGTTTTAAACAGTCCAGAAGTCTTTATTTATGCACCGGTATCTAGATACTGACTGCAATTCGTGATAATTGAATCCGGGGAAAAGTACTGCACATTTCAAAGGGGCTTGAACTGTTGTTATATTTGAAGAGGGAGGGGTCCTCATATGTCTCTCCAGAGGGAGAAACATGAATACACGCACATAAAGATTGCCTTCATGAAAGTTTAGAATGGCGGGAGACGAGGGAGGGGAGGCAGACTTAGCCCCTTCTTCCTACTTGCACTCGCTTCAGCTACCAAAACACTACCAGTAGAGACCTAGGCAGCAATTCCTGCCCTCAAGTGAACTTTGATTAAAAAAAACATTAAGAAAGGAAAACTCCAGCTGTCGAGAGCATGATGATCGTGCTTCCGCTTGTCTGCCAAGAGGCAGAAATAGTTAACAGCCTAATTGCGATAGGGGGACACGTCCTACAAGTCCAATCAGAGATCATTTACTTTGTACTGCTGAAACTTATGGACAAACGAAATTCATAACAGGTGAAGCTAGACTTCACAGACACAGCACAATAATACTGGATAGTCTAGGACAGGTGGGCACGCTTTGAGAAGACAGTCAAAGGAGAATGGCACAGTTTATCTTGGCACATAGGACATTGACTGACTGGACCTGCAGTTTATTTTCCACTTATACCAGACTGGGATGTTTTCATGGGAAGTTTTAGATGCCGGCAGGCAGTGAAAGAAGTTGCCATAGGGAGGCAGTTTAGAAAAATAGGGCCTGTTAAAAGCAGGCATGTGCAGTAAGTGTAAAAGATGCACTGCATCTTGTGTGGCAAAAACACCATTGGTGGGCAGTGGAAGAAACATGTACAGGTGGACAGTTTAAGAGCTGGCATTGGCGAAGCAGTACGAAACGCTAGCAGTGGCAACCAGCGGAAAGTGGCATAATGAGGAGTTAACACTGGCAGGAAGTGTGAGGAAATTGAAATGGCTGGCAGTGCAATCCATTCTAGAGGGCAGATGAGCAGCTGACACTGCTAAAGTTTTAAAGCACTTGTTGGAGCCTCAGCTACAACCCCTTAAACCCATCTTACGGACTGGGAATGATTCTATTAGTAATTAATGCTATAGAAACACACAAAACCTCTCACTATAGTACGGGATGTCAAAACACCTAAGAAAGTTTGAAACGGAGTGGAGAAGCTTCTCTTTATACAACATCATGTACCCGGCTGAGCAAAGAGCAATCCTCGGAGATCCAGTACAACTGCGACCCCTGCTCGTACAAGACTGCAGCACAGGCAAAGAGCTGCCAACACCCTAAAAGGACAACTTCTACAGATTAGTCATTCTGGGGTTGGCATTAAAGAATGCCTCACGCATTTCCGTAGGCCTTAGGAGAGCCCACGAAAAAAACACATTTTCTTGAAGTCAGATAGTCGGACAAATTGTTTAATTCAGTTTTCTTCCAGCTCCAAGAGACGACTCCCTAGTCTCTCCTATTTCAGGAAAAATTAGGAGAATGTTTGGCCATTTCAAATAAGTTTGCAGGTGCTGGTTGATGTGGTAAGGTGGCGCCACTGTTCTTCTGCGAGCCAAATCATTTCCTCTTCAGGGTACACCATGTGTTTCATATGTATTGTAGGCAGTAGAGCGCTCCCGTGCCATCAGGATGCCCATTTGCGCATGCTTTTCTCCCTTTACTGTACTGCCAGGGTCAGTTGATCCTGTCTGTACCTTTTGGGGGGCATTTTATCTTTATATTTATCGCTGTTGTAATTATTTTCTTACCTGTATTAAACGCCACTTTAATGCTGACTGGCACTTCTAAAAACGCCATGTTCAATGTGTATTGTGCTGAACCCAACTTTTGACGTGCCACCATTTCCGGAAGTTTGTGTTTTAGTTTACCGCAGGGGTTGTCTTTCAAGAACTTAAGAAAGGATGGGGCGTGGACGCGCTCGTAGGTCAATTGACGCTGTTGCTACAATTTGGGGGGAATTTTATCTTTGAGTGTTTGCTGTTTTGATTATTTTCTTACCTATTTTAAACCTCGCTTTAATGGTGGCTGGTACTTCTAAAAATGCTGTGTTCAGTGGTATTGTACCGATTCTCACTTCTGGTGTACCGCCATTTCTGGATGTTTGTGGTCTAGTTCACTGCAGGGGATTTCCTTCAAGAACATAAGAAAGGCCGGGGTGCGGGCAAGCAGAGGATGGACGAATGCACATCAAAAGTAAGCCCTTCTGCGCTCATCCACACTCGGCATGTGCTCAGCGCCAGCCATACTGCCCTAGTTTCTTCCCAGCATGCCCCTTGTAGAAGTAGAAGCTACACTCCTGCTGCGATCCACATGTTAAATCGCAGTCCTCCATGTTCATGTCAGTGTGACCTGTCTACCTCTTCTCTACCTTAGACTTGTCGCCGCTGTATGCTTAAGTTGCCAACTGGTTTACCACTTGTGAACGCTCCCCAGGCTTCGGCAACCACTAGAAAACATGACGCTAATTTATTGCGGATACATGCAGTACTAATCAAAGTTTGGTCCCTCCATAAAAATGTTCTGCACGTTTTCGAGCTCCTCAGGCTAGAACACTTGGATATTATTTTCCTTACAGAGACCTGGATGAGTGATCGCTCTGCACCAGATATTGCACATGCTATCCATACCAATTACTCTATTGTCTACCATGACAGAGTGGTTATATGATGTTGGGAAGTGTTTAAAGTCACCAAACGTTTTCTAAAGCTCACCTCCTTTGAGATCCCGGAGCTCCAGGTGGCTGAATCCTTGGGATTTTGCATCTCCCCCTTAGCAAAAACGTCTTCGGGAAATAATTCAGTGACAGCTGTTTTAGTGTAAAAGGTCATTTATTAGGACAGGATTGCATAAATAACATAACCATTAACTTTCAAAGGTAACCGTAACTTTAATAACGCCCTCCTATTAACATCTCCTCGCTCATCCTTCTTCAAACCCTTATCTCGTTTCCATTCCCCTATGCACTCCCCTTTTCCTTTCATGCCCCATTTGGTTCGTGCGTACCCCCACCCAGAGCCTTCACCTGCTTGTTTATTCCTTAGAAGGGTGGCCAAGCCCGCATCTGACTCACCACCCTCCCCCATCTACTGCTCGCTCACCCCTGCAACCTGCCCTAACTGACAATTTCCCTCCCCTCCTTGCTATTCGACTCTAACTTCCGTCCCTCCAATCGCTCTTCCAATTGCCGGGTGGGTGGGAGGCCAAATTAAAACGCGCGATGTAAGCGCGGAAAAGAGGCCGGTCCCTCCACCCCCAACCCCTTTTATTTCCTCCCCCTAGACCCGCCCCCACTTACCTTTCCCAATCCCTGTCCCTCGCCGTCACTTCCTTTCCCGAATTGACCCGCGGGAAGACTAGAGCGTTGCTCTTGCTTCCCGCGGGCCCCTCCATCGGGAAATAATTCAGTGACAGCTGTTTTAGTGTAAAAGGTCATTTATTAGGACAGGATTGCATAAATAACATAACCATTAACTTTCAAAGGTAACCGTAACTTTAATAACGCCCTCCTATTAACATCTCCTCGCTCATCCTTCTTCTTCAAACCCTTATCTCGTTTCCATTCCCCTACGCACTCCCCTTTTCCTTTCATGCCCCATTTGGTTCGTGCGTACCCCCACTCAGAGCCTTCACCTGCTTGTTTATTCCCTAGAAGGGTGGCCAAGCCCGCATCTGACTCACCACCCTCCCCCATCTACTGCCAACCAGCACAAACCCATTTGGCGTTTTGCTGCCCCACCCCCCCAAAGGCCACGCTACTGCGACCCAGTACTTCTCATTTCTTGTTTGTAATCCACCAATTTTCTCCCCACAAATCTTCCACCAGCAGTCTCAGATTTGTCAGATATTATGCGTTTCCCATTGTGTACAGGTGAACACCATCGTTTCTGAACAGTGCCACCTCCTGCTCTGTAATGTTCTCGTGTTTCATTAATTTTTTGCCCTTGCGCCCAGCAAAACCTTTACTCCTTCGAGCCCGCTCCATGGCTCCATACTTAACTGCCCCTCTCCACCCTCTACGCGGAACAAATTCTGTCCACCCAAGTATGTACCATGCCATTTTTTGCTTGAGAATCTCCAAATCCCTCTGCACGTGTTGCAGTAACGTGAGTTCTGACAATTTCACAAGGCCATCCTCTCCCAAATGTATGATTAAAAATTCCGCCACATCCCCAATTCCATAAATTAGCAGTGATGAAAGGAAGCAGGTTACCCCACCGCCTTCTGCTCTTCCCCCACCATAGCACCTCGTGCCGCCTGCTGGATAGTCCCAGGCCCGACCATATATCTGTTTTCTCCACGAACTTCGCTGCCCAGTGGACAAATGAATGGCCGACCAGCCATGTAACCATCTTGCTCTGTGATGGACCAAACGCATCTCCTGCAATGGAAAAATAACTGTAACCTGTGTTGTTTTTTTTTTTTTTTTTTTTTTTAACAGAACAAACCCCCCCCCCTTCTAAAACCCCCTCCAACTGTATCGCCCCACCTTTCAGGGTCTTAACTTAAAGTTCACAACACCTTGATCGCTAGCGGACTCTCGCCTTGACCTTTTGCCCAGTCCCAACCCAAATGCGCTGCGGCCGTAGCTGCCCCAAACCTAAACTAAGGTGTACCGAAAAAACCATGGCCCGGCGGCCCACACGACCCAACGCCATCCTCAACACTCGTAAGAGCTGAAAACTAGTGAGCTTGGACCTTGATCTGTGCACAAAAACCCCGGCTTCCTTGTTTGACAACCGTGAGGATTGACTGAAAGCTCCAAAAACATCCACCCTGCCTAAGCGGAAAAATTGCTAGCTCGTATTCATCTGCGCAACATACCGGCAATTCGTGTAACAAATCCAGTAACGACTCAAAAATTGGGTTCCCTGGCCGTTCTACCCCCCACCGCTCTAATTCTGCCCCAACCTTTTAACATTCTTCCCACAGATCCTTTCTTGCTGGGTCGTGATCAAAAACAATTGCCATAAAAAAGGTCCACCTGCCAGTTTACCCCCAAATAGTGGCCGCTGATACCCTCTCTGAAACATGCACCGTACCAGAACTCAAAACTCCTGATGCTCTAACTGTTTGTCACTCTGCCCCCAAACTTTCCTGTAACCGCTCAAAAACTGAAAAAACCCCAACCAGGCCAGCCGGTAACTTCGCCGATTGGAGTCCGCTAAAAACATCACCACCCACCCGTGATCATCATACCCCCCATTCCCAATTGTCTGCCGGGACCGCTGTCTTGGTCCGCTCCGTTCCTGACCCCAGGTTGCTGAAACGCTGCCCCTGTGAAAGGGACAGGGAAACCGCAATCTCGTTGACAACTCCTGGTATATGGACAGCTTTAAAGATCACAATTCCGAGATAAGCCCTGCAACATGAATCGGCGCAACCAGCGCAAAAAACCTTCACATCCCTCGCTTCCTGTCTGTTCCTCAATCCACGACAGCCATGTTGTTGGTTCTGAAGAAAACTGCCCTATATGCTAACTCGCGCCCCCATACTGCCATGGCCACCAGCAAGGAAAATAATTTCCAGAAAAGCAATGCTCCTCCTAAGTTGTCACCAAAATGCTGGCCTCGCCTCCGAGCACCATCTGCCATCCCCGAAAATCTCTAAAACCATGGGCTCCTGCCGCATCTGAAAATATCTGCACCTGCCATGCTGTCTCTTCTTCCCAGAACCACCTGGGTACCCCAATTAATTGTTTCAGAAATATTTCCCACCTTAACATCTTCCGAGTCCCCTTGACCCTCTTATTCTTTGGTGTGGCAAAACTGCGCCTGACATGCACGACCCTAATCACCTGCAAAAACATCCTCCCCCCTTTAACTGTCCTACAAGCAAGGTTAAGGTACCCCAACCGCTTCTGGGCTGTCTCGAATCGATTTTCCGTGCTTCCTATCACCGTGTCCAAGAAAAACAGCATCTCCGTTACTGTCTGTGCCGGTAATCTGTCCGTCATTATACTGGAGTCTTAAATCCCTACCCAGAAAGGTAAGAAACTATGAGGGGCTTTTGGTCTTTCTGGGTGCCAACGGCACTCCCATCTGCTGTGCCATATCCTGAAAACCTTCCAGAGCCGTCCGGCACTCCCCGCGAACCCTTCCTTCCTACAAAAGAAGTCATCCAAATAATGGGTCACCGCATAATGCCCACTACTCTTGACAAAGACCCACTGCATGAAGGTGCTAAAAGCTTCGAACAACGCGCATGAAATCGCGCGACCCCTGGGCAGGACCCTGTCCACATAGATTGCCCCTTCAAGCTGCATTCCCCAGCAATTCAAAAATCCCTTGTGTGTATCGGCAATAACCTGAAAGCTGATTGTATATTGCATTTTTCCAGTTCTGCCCCATGTCCGCACGCCCTGACCAATTTTACGGCATCATCCACATATGCATACACCAGTCTGGTGTCTTCTGCTGCCATGAAATCGTTAACAGATGTGCCCTCCGGCCATGAGAGGTGATGTATCAACCTGATTTCACCCGGGGCCTTCTTCGGCACGACTCCCAGCGGGGATATCATCAAAATCTGACTTGGCCGCCCATAAAAAATGGGCCCGCAATTCTGCCCAATGCCCGTTCCTTGTCCAGCTTTTCCTTACCACCTGTGGTAATTCCCTTGCAGACTGCACTTTGTCTGCCCAGTGTCTCACCCGTGAGCCGTGGTCACTGACCCTCAAACCTTCTTGAATCCCTTCTGCTAACTCAAAGCAGCTGCCCTATCCGTGTATATACGCAGCCCTGGTAAGATAAAGACTAACCTAACTGGCGTAGGCCCCCTTTTGGAGCAGATAGCGCCCTGTGTCCCTCTGCCTTTTGCCGCCCTCCATTGTACGGAGGGACTGAAGGTGAAAAACATTGAGTAACCTGATGACGGCCCCCGCACTTGGAGCAGTCCTGTTTCCTTTTTACAAGGATGTCTGGATCAGAAACCTTTGGTGAAAATCCTGCACGCTCCTGTCGTGTTAAATGTTGTTCTTTGTCTCCCCCCCCCCCCCCCGGGGCTGGACGTGCCTGAAAAGGCTTATATACCACCGGTAACCCACTGGCCGTATGTGTCGCTACTGCGGATTGTGATGATGTCATCCCCTGCATCCATAATTCTGGGTCTACATCCCCCCCATGGCTTAATGATGTCCATGTATTTAAATAGCGCTATAGCCTATGTCAGGGTATTTCTCACAATAAATGCTTGCAAAATTAAAAACGCTGACGTCCATATTAATTGGCACCCTCTGCCTACGGGCCAACTCCTACTCTTCTTCCTTAGACCCTCCTTTGGCTTGTATGTCCTTATGAAAGAGTTTAAAAACGTCTACATAATCAGGTCTCCATATTCTTGCCTTCGCTTTTTCCGCTACGTGTGAGCACAATGGCATAGCCAGACCCATATAGGGTAGCCTCTTCTTGTGTCCTCCCCCTTCCTACTCTCCTGTGCCTGACTTCTCTCCTGCTATCTTGTCCCCGCCCTCGCCCTCAGTTGTAGCTCTGGCTCGCAGCAGTGTGTCAACTGTCGAAACTTCCCCCACCCCAACGGACTTGTAAGTTGAAATGACATCCCCTTTTCGCCGTCCCCCAAACCTACCACCATTGCCCTTTACCTCTTCCACGTGTGGTCGAAAGCTGCGAAAACTTTCCGGGCCCCTCGGCCCCGTGCTTGGTCCTGCCTTCTTTCCTGTGGACCCATGCTGTTGTCCCGCTCCTAAAAATAGAAACAGAGAGAGGGGTTGCGCCGCTCCTGCGTCCTCTTCCCCTCCCCCTTATGCTGTGTACCTCTGTTTCCCAGATCTCCCCCTTTTCCCATTCTTCCAGAAACCTATTCATAGTCCAGTTGTAGCACTTCCTATTCGCACACATCCGTTTGTCAAACACTCCCACTCATCCTCATGCATTTATTAGACATGTCATCTTGCCCCACATGGCGTCCGCCATTCTGTGTTGTCCCCGATCCTGCGAAGTAGAGAAGGCCGCCGAAGACCCCTCTAGCGCTTCTGACCAACGTGCCGGGGCCGTATTGCGCCCCGTTGGTATCGCCTTCTTTCTACCAACCTCTTGCGTTGGCATTGACCTTCCGCGCGCCACATGGCCGTATGCGCCACTGGCTCCCATCTTGCTACCTAAAACACTATCCTCCCCGACTTCCTGTCCCCTTCCGCTCGGGACCCGTACCCATCTGCCCCTTCCTCTGTCTTGGGGCATGGTTCCTACGTTGCCTGTACTGTCTGCTGGCCTCTCCGGCTGCCGGCCGCATGGCACGGACATGTCCGGGGCGGGGGTCCCTCCTACACTTGCCTGCCTGTGCCCCCTTGCTGCGGCCCACAGAGGGAGTGTTGATAAGGGATACGTGGCCTTTGCGTAACCTGCCGCCTCCCAGGGTCTTGACGTGGGGCCTGGACAAAGGGGAGGGGGCCTGTGAGCGCGTTAATTTTTCCCTGCGCAATAGCCTTTACATTTTTTTTTTGGGGGGGGGGGCGCCTGTATTGGCCCTAACTCGCTTAATTGGGCCCTGTAAGCCTGTGGCGAGGGCCCCACGCCTTAATGTGTGATCTCCCCCCACCTATTAATTATAGTTAACCAGCCTGTGCCTGAAAACATAATGCTCTAATTTAAACTTACCCTTGTCTACTTACTGATAATTTTATTTTTATTTTTTGAGAGCCCCCACGCGGTCGGAGCCAGGCAATCTGGACCGCCGCTGAATGAATTGAAAATGTTGGGCCCCCCGGAAAAAAGGGGGAGGGGGCCTGCTGTCGGGGCCCCCAGGGGGCCGCAGTGGCTCAAAACAGCCACTTGCTACTGCGGTGGTGGAGCTGCGAATGCAGGCCTGCTGGCCAGCAAACGCGTGTCTTGTTCCTGAAATGGGGGGGGGGGCGGCGCTCGAAAGGAGCGCATAGCCACCCCCAGTAATTGTGAAAGGGGGCCGCGCGGGCTGAAAGCGTGCCCCGGCCCCCTAGTATTAAAACCAAAGGACACCAAAACTCCCATATACCGCTTCCCTGCCCTAAACCCCAGCCTACCTGCACCACAAACTCCCACTATGAAGGATCCCCAGGGACCGGCCACTCCAAATTAAAACGTGCGATGTAAGCGCGGAAAAGAGGCCGGTCCCTCCACCCCCAACCCCTTTTATTTCCTCCCCCTAGACCCGCCCCCACTTACCTTTCCCAATCCCTGTCCCTCGCCGTCACTTCCTTTCCCGAATTGACCCGCGGGAAGACTAGAGCGTTGCTCTTGCTTCCCGCGGGCCCCTCCATTGGCGAGAATTCTAATCTACTGCCCTCCTGGTAATGCTACTGATTTTCTGTCCTCTTTAGATGACGGTCTTTCTAGCCATTTAATAAACTAAACTAACTTTTCCGTCCTCTGTCATCTGAATGTTCACCTGGACAGCAAAGATGACCACCAAGCCTTCTCACTCCTGAACACAATGACCGCTTGGAAGCTGAAGCAATTTGTGGATAAACCCATCCACTTTGCTTTGACCCCATTGGAAGTGGCCGTACTCACAGAGATAGTTGCTTGCTGGAGACAGCAGACCACCATGTCTGTGACTGCTTTTTAAATAAAGCAGTTTTTTTAATGCAGTTTGTTTTCCTTAAAGGAAAACGGACTGCATTTAAAACGAAAAAAAGGAAAGTTTTCTTTTATTTTTTTTCAGAGTATGCAGTGGTCTGTGGGACCACTAGCTGCTCTGAAAAAATATTTCCTCTTCCAGTCACAAAAGGGAAGGGGTCCCTTGGAGATCCCTTCCTGTTTGCGAATGTGCTACCACCAATTTGAAGTTGGTGGTAACTGCAATTGTTTTGCGACTGCATTCACGGTTGCAAAACATTCTTACATCCCCCTGTGACTCGCTATGAGGCAGGGAGGCCTTTGGCATGCCCCTTGCTAATAGCGACTCGCAAACCTATTCTGCGAGTCGGTAACAAGTTACCGACTCGCAGAATAGGACTGTTACAAGGGGAAAAGGCTTTCATACATCTGGCCCCTAAATCTCTAACAGCTCTATTGAGGTTACTGACGTTTTGAGTAACAGCTGGTCTGGCCATTCCACAATCCACTTCTGTTGGGTTTTGGAGCAAGTCTGAGATGCAGAGGTCCTAAGCCACCAGTTCCTCATCGCTCCTGGGCCAATGTTAAATCAGAGGAAATATCCATGCCCCTATGCTATCAGGTAGAATAGATGAAGACGCACTGGCAGTCAATACTTGGCTGAGTAATATGTCAGACCAAGTTGCACCCATTAAGTCAGGCTCTGGTGACCTGTGCCGTTCCTCCGCTCCTAGGTTTGAGGAGGCGCTCAGATCCATGCCACACAACTGTAAAAGATTTGAAAGATCTTGGTGCAAGCTTTACCAACCAGAGGATAATGAGCCCTATAAAAAGGAGCTACAATCCTACCACAGGTAAATAAAAAAGGCTCAAGCGAAGTATTTCACCAATGAAATGTCGTTATCTGACAACAAACTTAGAGAGGTGTTTAATATAACCAAAACGTTAGTCAATTTGTCTTCCCTAGCTCAGCCCCTGGAAGCTTCCCAAAACTTTGTTTGCAACTTTCTGACTTTTTTGAGGGTAAGATCTCAGACATTATAGAACATTTAAAAGCAGCTTGCTCCTGTAACCACACTGACTCTTCTGGACTTGAAAGCCAGATCTCCCTTTCTGCTAGTAACACTAGCAGGTTTGTCTCATTCAGAGACCAGCCTTCATCCACATCACCCCATTATCTCCCCTTATGGAGAGAATGTACTCCCATTTCTTTAAAGGACTCTGAAAATACCCTTATAGCCTGCAAGTCTGCCCCCCCGACGACCCTGCCCTCCTCAGATTTTAGCCACCAATGTGGCAGCCATTAATCTTACCCTGAATGCCCTTTTAAATTACTCTGCACCAGGCTACTGTCCCAGACTTCTGGAAAATGGCCAGGCTAATTCCATTGCTAAAAAAGCCCTGGGCGGACAAAGCTGTCCTGGCCAATTATAGGTCGGATTCCTTATTGTCAGCATTCTCTAAGATCCCAGAGAAGCTGGTTAGCAACCTACTATCTACATATCATCTGCTGCATCCTTCACAATCAGGTTTTTGCCCAAGATACAGGACTGAATCCACACTGGTTGAGATCTCCGATGTTATTAGACTGGCGGTAGACAAAGGGATGAAGTAGCCTTGCTGTTATTACATCTTTCAGCAGCGTTCAACCCGGTATACCATCCTATCTTGATGCAACGTCTTTGTGACATAGGTATAGATGGGACAGTGTTGACTAGGCTGAGATCTTTCCTTTCCAGCAGATGGCAGTCTGTATAGATGCCGCCTTTTGCTTTGAACCCCCAAACCTCTTAAATGTTGTGTTCCCCAGGGCTCTTCCTTACGCCCAACATTTTTTTATGTATATATGTCCCCCTTGGCAACTCTGGTGGAATCCTTTCATGTGCAGGTTATCTGTAATGCTGACGACAAGCAGATTCTGATTTGGGATGGTCACATCTCTGTCACCCAGGACAGATTTTCTGCATGTCTATCAGTAGTATTCCAATGGATGTGACAGAGTAACCTTCAGTCCAACGCAAGTAAAACAGAAGTGCTGGTCTTTGGTTCCTCTCTCCCTCTTTGGGACGGTGGGATATGGTCTAGCTCTGCCCCTTCTCCAACTCCGAGCACAATGGTGCAGAATCTGGGTTTGAAGTTTGATAACAATTTGTCCTTCAAACCTCAGACAGAAAGTGGTCTCCTTCGGCTCTTGAGAAAAGTTTTGTTCTTGCTTCCAGCTTCTTGCCAGAAGATGGTAATCCATGCCCTTACAACATCACGGTTGGATTATGCCAATGCACTATACTGGGGGACTGTCTTTGTACTAACTCAAGAGACTCCACTTGGTGCAGAATGCTGCAACCCCCTTAAGATCCCACGACCCACCCCTGTCCAGGCTTATTTGAAGCTGGTAAACAGCCTACTATCTAGATATCACCTGTTTCATTCTTCACAATCAGGTTTTTCCCCCAAGATACAGGACTGAATCCACACTGATTGACATCTCTGATGTTATTAGACTGGTGGTAGATAAAGGGATGGAGGTAGCCTTGCTATTACATCTTTCAGCGGAGTTTGACACAGTATCCCATCCTATCCTGATGCAATGTCTTTGTGACATAGCTTGTGGGACCGTGTTGACTTGGATGGGATCTTTCCTTTCCAGCAGATACCAGTCTGTATGGATGCCGCCTTTTGCTTCAGACCCCAAACCTCTCACATTTGGTGCTCCTCATGGCTCTGCCTTAAGCCCTACATTGTTTAATGTATATATGCCCGCCTTAGCAACTCTGGAGGAATCCTTTTATGTGCAGGTTATCTCTTATGCTGATGACATGCAGTTTCTTCTGATTTGGGATGGTCGCATCTCTGTCACGCAGGACAGATTTTCTGTGTGTCTGTCAGTAGCATTCCAATAGATGTGCCAGAGTAACCTTCAGTGCAACACAAGTAAACAGAAGTGCTGGTCTTTGGTTCCCTCTCTGGAATGGTGGGATATGGCCTAGCTCTGCCCCTTCTCCTCCAACTCCAACCACAATGCTGCAGAATCTGGGTGTGAAATTCGATAACAACCTGTCCTTCAAACCTCAGGCAGAGAGTGGTCTCCTTCAGCTCCTGAGAAAATTTCTGTTTCTGCTTCCAGCTTCTTGCCAGAAGATGGTAATCCATGCCCTTATAACATCACGGCTGGATTATGCCAATACACTATACTGGGGTCTCCTTTGTACCAACTCAAGAGACTCCAGTTGGTGCAAAATGCTGCAGCCTGCTTAAGATCCCCTGACACACCCCTGTTCAGGCTTATTTGAAATAACTGCACTGGTTACCCGTCCGGGAGAGAGTCAAATTAAAGGGCTTAACAGGGATGTGAATTTAATAAAATATCTACTTGTCCATCGGAGAGGTGGCTTCTTAACTCTACTTGTTCTGTTACAAAATCTACGTGTCCCTTTGGTGCCATGTAGTGTGGCGACAAATTATGGCAGCAGATTTTATTTAAGAGCTCTGATAATACCCTCTCTGATTATGTCAGGGCTAATACTATAGTAGGACTTGAATACTGGCAATTTCAAACCCTACTGTAGCAATTTCCTTATTTTGCCACCCTTCCGCAGACCTACATACTAGGGCTGGAGGAAGCAATAAGCAATAGTTCCAGGGCTGTAATGCCTATAAATCTTTGCAAACCTACTAACTGGTATGTTTTAAGCATTTTCACAAGCTCTTCCCTAATCTTTTCTCATACTTGGAAAGACTGATAATTTATTCCTGGTAAGGGCAGAAGCAGAAGTTCTTCTGGGGTTTGGAACAAAGTGGTTGAAGGGAAAATGAACTTGTAAACGCTCAATAGATTTTCGCATGAGCAAGTCTACACATCCATATTTGCTTCTGCTAAAATACAGTTCACGGATATTTTCTAGGAGTACAATTTCCTGGACTATTTCTGTAAATTTCTCTGAATTCATGAAAGCCGCTAATGTAAAGAAATATACCATGGGTGCACTTCTGGGGCTTTCTTTAAGAATTGGGTCTGGCAGTAACCAAGGCATTTTGTTTTTATTAAAATTATATATCTCTCTCTATCCATCTATCGGCTGGCTTTACTGTGAGTGACAGCATTCTGCTCTTCTAAAAGGAGCATATTAGCACACAAAGTTGTTTTGTTCAGTGCTAGGAACTACTGTGACAATGTGTGTTTTTTGAGACCAAAAAACTTTTTTGCTTTTTGCCAATGTCTGTTACAATGGCGAGGGCCTGTCAGTTCCCACAACAATAAAGTGTTGCAAAAGCCATGTCAAAACAAGAATGCATTGACAAAACCAAAAGACTGAAAACCAATGTTGGATCGGTTGGCTTTGCCAGTACTTCTTTATTTTCAAGTTTCCCATAATCTTGCTGAAAATGATTACCATGATTTTCGATTATGAATATTTTTGGGAATACTACCATGCATCAGCACATTTGATTAAATGATGCTTCAAAGCAATAGTACCTAAAATTTCACAGCAATGTAGCAAAACTTTTTTCCTATGTGCATTTCTCTTCTGAATATTTTATTTTGAAAGCAAAGAATCGTCAATCTTGCTTACAAGCCTCTGCACATATTTGCATCTAATCAGAAAGCATTTTAGGACCATTATATGTAGCCTCATATTGGTAAACCTTTCAAATGTTTGTACACTGGAACCACTGTATAGTGGGACAGCTGTCAGTAGTGCAGTGTGACTTTACAATGTTTAGAGTGCTCACCCTTAATGAACCATAAATACAAGTTTGAACAGTATTAACAAATGGTAACAAATATTACTTCAAATGCAGACACTTCCCTTCTCTGTAAACTGGCAATCAAATGGTTTGTGCTGCAGGGGGTTGGGCCTACTTGTCCCAAGGACAAAATAAACCTGCCAACTTGGGGTCCTTGACCTCAAACAATATGTCCTGGGTGTCGGGCTAAAGGAATTCCACACCCTTGCTTAGTGCTCGCCCACAGAGCCTACCATGGCCTATGGCCTGGTTATCTCACCAAGCGTCTCTCACACTATGTCCCTGCTCCTCCTCTGCGCTCTGCAGATGCACTGCTTGCTGTAGTGCCCAAATCTAGTCGGAAGAAATGGGGAGGCTCTTTCTTCTCTGTACTGTCCGCAGCAGGTTGGAATTCTCTTCCTTTGCACCTTCATGCTACCAAGGATGTCTGTTCTTTCAAGTGCAGCTTAAAGGCTTCGCTATTTAATGCTGCCTTTTAATTCTTTTCTTATACAGTGGTCACAGTACCTACAGCGCCAGGACACTCTCAGAGTAGCTGTGCACTTTACAGGTGCCATTTGATTTGATAAATATGATGTGGGGCAGAGGGTAAAGGAAGAACTCCAGCTACAGGGACTTGGAGCCCATGTTTATGTTATTATGTGGTGGGGGGCAAGCAAGAAGAAGGGACAGAGGGGCAAGGAACAACACAGAGCACTATGGAGGGTAGGGGGGCAAGCAACAAGACAGGCATGGAGTGGGAGGGTGAGTGGGGACAAGAAACAACATGGAGCGGGACAGGACAATTAGCAACACAGCACATTGGATCAAGCAACAACACAGCACAACAGAGAGTGGGTTGGGGCAAGCAACAATACAAAGCACAATGGAAGGTGGGCAGGGGACAGCAGGTGACGCAAGCAACAACAGAGACAATGGGGGGGGCAAATAACGACAGAGAAGGGGACAAAAGTACATGGGTAAGGGAGAGCAACACCGGGCGGAAAGTAGCATGAGGGAAACAGTCTGCAAACACATGTAAACTTGAGGATTTCTTCACATAAAAGAAAAAAAAAGTGGCTCTGAAATTGCAAGCAGTGCAAGGACACAAGTCCTTGGGGCATGCGCCAACACAGGAATAAACACACTTAGAGGAAGTGAAGGTGGTTTGTACTGACCAAAAAGAAGTAAGGACATGAGAGCAACGATGAAGCCAACCAGTTGTAAGCAATGGGCAGGCTGTAAGCCCACTGAAACCTAACAAAATGTCTTCCATGTGACAGCACACGCTCTGTTTCAGATGAGAGCTTAGTTCTCGTCACTGTCGCTGATGAATCATCCATTCGAAAAAGATGGTAAAGATGTTATGCTCCATGGAAGTGACAAACACAAGAAAACGAAAGGAAACTTTTGAGCATGAAGCAAGTAAACAAGATAGACTAGCAAGGAAATGAGGAAGGAAAGCCACTGATAAAAAATGCCACTGACAAAAAAAGCCAATCAATGGTATCAATTGGCTGGCCCAAAGCCCAGTTTAAATACTCGTATTATCCACAATAGGCCTTCCAACTAGACCTAAAAATAAGCATGCCTCTGTAGATTTCAACAGGGCCATACTCTCTGAAAACCTATAGCATCCTCGCACAAGTATTTTTATCAATTTAGTTTAATGGTGTCATCCTCCTAAATATCGGACATCGTCAGCATGTTGACAAATATGCAATGAGCGGTTCTAGTCCTACCACACTGCTCAACGCTTTTCTGGGCACCTCTGTCAAGCAGAAATGTCGGGCCGAAAGCAAGATACCAGGCGGTGTGCATCATGTACGTTGCGTGACTAGTGTTAGCGCGTCAGACCTTAATAAGTAAATTTACAAGGGGACGCAAATAGGTAGATGAATCTTTTGACTCGTTTTAAGAAGTTCTTACCATAGCTCCAATAATCAATAATCAATAAATAATAATCAAAATCATAAGTAATCAATAAAATCAATAATCAATGGAGTCAGTAAATGTCACGCACGATGACCTCCCAGTCATGAATAACCACACCTTTAATAAAATTTAGCAAGTTTATTTCCCTCATATTAACAATGCTAAAGTCATGTAGATTAATCTCAAAATCAAATGGAACACATATAGCAACGACATTGGTTGTCCAAAGCGGTGAAGGAAACACATTCTAATCAAAGCTTGGATCACGACACATTCTAGTGCTACAATGCAAATCAATAACAAAGTCAGTTGCAACAAACTTATAACATACATAGAATTTCAGCAAGATAACTCATCAATCATTAGTCCCTGAAATTCGGCAGTCAATTTGAGTGCCCTCAACTGACGTCAGATTAGCATCAGCATGTTGGGCTTCATGCAAAACAATTTAGAACACAAATTTAGGAAAACATCTAGCTATGGATCTATCAAAACAGCACAGTTGGTACCTAGAAAGAAAAGGCATAAAATGCAAAATAGTCACATTTCGTCATATCTACCTATCCACGGTATGGGTCAGCAAACAGAATTAATCTTTGTCCTCAGGTCATCAATCGATCAGCAAAACATCAGGACCTCAGTCAGAGAGTATGAGCCCAATGACAGAACGAATCTCTTTTCTCTTCTAAAGTCTCTTCTATCCCAGATTCTCAAAATCTCTAGTCTGCCTAATTCTCCTTTGTCGCGTTGTTATATCAAAGTCGCCTAAACTATCCCCTAATCCCCTATTGGTCAGTTAATCATACGTTTATACTCTATCCAATAATATTTCTATACCAAATCTATGAATTCTAATATTTCATTCTTCTCATGAAGTTGATTGGTTCAATTTACGATGTCCTCATCATCCGGCTTGTCAGGTAACAATGTTGTTGCATCTTTAGCTCCAGTCAGTGTCTTCACTTTTCTCGTCCTGGGAAAGTACATCTTACACACATTACACACAAGTTGTTACTCTAGCGGGAACATCATCACCTGTTAGTCGGTTCTCACGAAAACCTTCCATTAAGCACTTTTAACAAGACAATGGACATTTCACAGTTTAGTTCACTCGGTCAGCATTTTTATTAACCGCTTAGAAACACAGCTTCTGCATGAGGCCTGGCAAAACTACGCAAAGACACTTGCTAAGTTAAGGCCTGCAATTAATAAAACTAGAGCATACTTCATAACCCTTAATATGACATATTATTACATTAATCTAGTTCAATTTTCAATATTTCATAAGTATTAATCATCAGTTAGTACATTTCGTGAACACTGGTGGCCATTCTTCGAGGTCACATTTTCAAATGTGTGCATTCTTTTTCTCTACGTTATTCATTCTCTACATAATTCATTATTCAAATTACATAAACACTCATTAATAATTTCTAGTTAAAACACCTGCTCTAGCAATCCCTCCTCTGATGACTAAATGTGTCATCACACTAATTTCTACCCACAACTTTTATAATTTGATTTCTTTAAAATGTTGTCTTCTCCTTGAATTTTCCCTGTAATTTTTACCCTTTTCTTTTCTTCCCTCCTCTAATTTTTTTAGACCTTTTCAATGTAATCCTTTTGCATAATTTGCATTATTCCCATATGCCAATTTCGACAAACCACGACAATTAATATTCCCTGTAATATTTTCAATATAACCCCATTCCAAATGCAGCTAATTCAGTATCTATCAGGAGTATACCCCCTGAAACATTTGTCAGCATGTTATCCACAATAGTAGACAACTTTCAAATCTTAATTGAATTCAGGATGACTCCCACTGAAGGAATCACCGCACCAAATACGTCTCCCACTATCACAGAAGAGGACTCCCTCCTCTGTCTCTTATGATGTAATTTAGTCAATTTCTGAAACTTTTTCAAATCCTCCATCTCTTTGAGAAAACTATCCTGAAATAACATGTCCTATACCATCCTCTTGGAAGACGGTAATAAGCAGTAAGTCCACAAATATAGTATATCTCTGGAATTGCAGGGTCCTGCCCATTCAACATAAATGTCCATTTACTCTGAAACAAAAACACATGCCTGCATTCACTCGTACCAACAAATAAAGTATCAGTGCGCGATTTCGGCCTATATATACAAAGCTTCCCTACGTGTTGCGCATCTAAAGCGAATTTTCTTTGTGTTTTAATTGCACTATAAGCACAATCATTCTTGTAAGTCCTTTTCTCTAAGCCTTTTTCTAATTTCTCTTTTAATGCCTTTCTCCTGTCATCGGTGTGATCTAAGAAGCTCTTCTCTAAAGGTGTAAGCAAGCATGTCTGATTATTCTTATGCACATAAGCTGTGCCAAATGTCAATGTAGGTTCAAAGAATCCTCTAACTAATACTATGTCATTATCCTTAGCTATTTTACTCAAATATCTAATTATAGGAACAAAGAAAAACACAACATCATGGTTTGAGTAGAAGTACTGAATAAACTCCTGGTTATAAAACCATGTTAGTAACAGACTACAACTTATTCCATGAGTTAAGGGCAAACTATGACAGGTGAGTCCTTCCTCGACTAATGAAGGAATATGCGTACACACAAAAAAATCTTCACATCCATTGTCTCAACATACTCACTCAATAAGCGATAGAAAACATTAGAAGAAAGTTCTCCCTGCACATTAGTACAATCATGTAAATATTTCTCATCTGACTTAAACTCCCAATGCTGTTAGTACAGTAGTCACCTCAAAAGCAGACATATGGTTGGCTCCTTTCGCATCAAGAACAGGCATCCCCCCAATCGATACCATCAATCAATCAATATATTTATAGAGCGCACTACATACCCGTTAGGGTTTCAAAGTGCTGAGGGGGGGGTAAGCTGCTACTGGTCGAAGAGCCAGGTCTTGAGGAGTCTTCTGAAGGCGAGTAGGTCCTGGGTCCGTCGCAGGTTGGTTGGGAGAGTGTTCCATGTTTTGGCGGCGAGGTTGGAGAAGGATCTGCCGCCGGATGTCTTTCGGTGGATGCGGGGGACGGTGGCGAGTGCGAGGTCTGCGGAGCGAAGCTGTCGGGTGGGGGTGTAGAAGCTGAGTCTGTTGTTGAGGTAAGCAGGTCCGGTGTTGTGGAGTGCTTTGTGTGCGTGGGTGAGTAGCTTGAATGTGATCCTCTTGTCAACGGGGAGCCAGTGGAGGTTGCTCAGGTGGGGTGTGATGTGGTTGCGGCGGGGTACGTTGAGGATCAGTCGGGCGGAGGCGTTTTGGATGCGTTGGAGGCGCCACAGGTGTTTTGTCGGGATGCCTGTGTATAGTGCGTTGCCGTAGTCTAGCCTGCTGCTGACGAAGGCCTGTGTCACTGTTTTTCTTGTATCTGTTGGGATCCACTTGTAGATCCTGCGGAGCATGCGGAGAGTGTTGTAGCAGGAGGAGGAGACTGCGTTGACCTGTTTTGACATGGAGAGGGAGGAGTCAAGGATGAAGCCCAGATTGCGTGCGTGGTCGGTCGGTGTTGGTGGGGTTCCTAGAGATGTTGGTCACCAGGAGTCGTCCCAGGCGGAGGGGTTGGGTCCGAGAATGAGGACCTCCGTCTTGTCCGAGTTCAGTTTCAGGCGGCTGTTTCTCATCCATTTGGCAACGGCCTGCATTCCCTCGTGGAGGTTGGACTTGGAGGTGTGTGGGTCCTTGGTGAGGGAGAGGATGAGCTGGGTGTCGTCGGCGTAGGAGATGATGTTGAGGTTGTATTGGCGGGCTACTTGGGCGAGGGGTGCCATGTATAAGTTGAATAATCTTGGGCTGAGGGATGAGCCCTGGGGGACGCCGCAGATGATTTTGGTGGCTTTGGAGCGGAAGGGAGGGAGGCGGACTCTCTGGGTTCTGTCGGAGAGGAAGGATGTAGTCCACTCGAGGGCTTTCTCTTGTATTCCGGCTTCGAAGAGGCGAGTTCTCAGGGTGTGATGGCATACCGTGTCGAAGGCGGCTGATAGGTCCAGGAGACTGAGGGCTGATGTTTCGCCGTTGTCCATTTGGCGTCTGATGTCATCTGTGGCGGCGAGGAGCGCGGTCTCGGTGCTGTGATTTTGTCAGAAGCCAGACTGGGAGGGGTCCAGAATGTCGTTGTTTTCGAGGTGGCGGGTCAGTTGTGCGTTGACGATTTTCTCGATGACCTTCGCAGGGAACGGGAGTAGGGAGATGGGTCGGAAGTTCTTAAGGTCCTGGGGGTCTGCTTTGGTCTTCTTAAGGAGGGCGTTGATTTCGGCGTGTTTCCAGCTTTCAGGGAATGTACCATAAACGATATCCCACACATAATAGCCTATCCAATGCTCATATATTTACAGCACTTAGCATTTCTAACCCTCTTATCTAAGTCAGCCATGATCTGTAAAGAAGCAGAAAGAATTTAGAAAAAACTTGCATCAAAAATAACCAATTCTTCTTTCGACAGTTCAGTTTCACTTCCAGGAACCATTCTTCCTTGTCAAAATCAGTTAGCAGCTTTGTCAAATCAGGTTTCAAAAAGTCAAATCAGGTTATCAATGTCTTTTCCAGTTACTTTCAACAGTCTCTTTCTCAAAAATATTTTCTCTCAGATTGTTTCAGCAGTTCAGTTCATCAATTCTCTTCACGTCACCTCAAAATATTGACTTGGAACTTCCTTATCAAAACAAAAAGACATAAACTCTTATTGCCATTTGTTTGTAGTTGCATACGCCCATTCAGGACCTGCGTATCTTCGACTTGCTATTCTCTTTCTCTTCAATTTTCGATCACCATTCAACTCTCTTTCGCTTAATTCTTCTTTTCTCGTAGTATCTACCTCTTCCTCTATAGTTGGTTCGACGACCACCTATTTCCTTTTCTCCACTTGCGATTTCGGCCACTTATCTCCTTTCAGTGAGCCTTCTGTCAGTATTCTCTTCAAGACTGAACTCAAACCCTCAGTGTTTTCTCTTGACGGACCTGCAACCGGTTCAGGAGGAGTCAGATCACTTTGACTTTGAGCCACCTCAACTCCTTTCCCTTCTTGGTCTGACACTTGCTCTGCTTGTCTCTGGAGGTCTCCACCCTCGTCTCTCACAGGAGTAACTAAACCATCCTCAACGAGCTCAGATCAGCCAGACCCTTGCAGTAATCCAACACCATATCATCTGTAATGTTGACAAGTGCATTTGCTGGCACCGCTGGTAATCTCATTGCTCTGACCATGAGCATTTCATGAGGCGACAGTCCTGTCTTCCTGTCACGTGTGTTTCTCACTGACATCAACACTAAAGGCAATGCATCAGGCCATTTCAAATTCGTAGCTGCACACATTTTTGCAATTCTTAACTTCAAGGTACCATTCATCTGTTTCACTAGTCCTGATGCTTCGGGCGGAAACTGCAATGCAACTTCTGCTCAATGTTCAATGTTACACACAATAATTGAATCACCTCGTTATTGAAGTGACTTCCCTTACCTGATTTTAAAGAGATTGGAAACCCGAAACGCGGTATCAGTTCCCTAAGCAGCAGTTTCACTACTGTGAGTCTATCATTTCTTCGTGTAGGGTACGCTTCAATCCAGTGACTAAAGATGCAAACAATCACCAGCACATATCTCAAACCTCCACACACAGACATCTCAATAAAATCCATCTGCATTCTGCTGAATGGACCTCCAGCTCTTCCAATGTGGCTCAATTTAACCACTGTCCGTTTCACTGCATTTAATTGCTGGCAATAACACAACAATGGCAAACTGCTTCAGCAACTTGTCTAAACTTGGGGTTGAACCAAACAATTTTGAACAGACAAACCATGGCATCCCTCCCAATATGTGCCTGACCATGATAGTACCTTGCCGTTTGAGACAACAGGCTATTTGGCAAAACCAATTGACCCTCCTCAGAAACCCACAATTCATCTTCTCTTTGAACACATTTCATTTTACTCCATTAACGTTTCTCCTCTTTGTCGACATTACTCTGCAAAGATTGTAATTTTTCCAAAGTGTCAATTACCCTCAATGCATAACTCGTACAAGTTGTGTCTTCTTCAGGTAAGAGTTCCCGCTTGTCCTTGAACGATATACAGTTCAATGCGCAAAACCTTGTGACTTGATCCGCGTATCTATTTCCCAGTGACACGTAGTCCTGTGACTTTAGATGTGCACTGCATTTCACCACAGCAATCTTTTCGGGCAATTGAATTGCATATAACAATTCCTTTATTCTCTCGCCATTTCTCACTAGTGATCCAGAATCAATCAATCAATCAAAAAATTTATAGAGCGCGCTACTCACCCGTGAGGGTCTCAAGATGCTGGGGGGGGGAGGAGGGTCACTGTTCGAACAGCCACGTCTTGAGGATTTTTCTGAAGAGCAGGAGGTCCTGGGTCTTGCGGAGGTTGGTGGGGAGGGAGTTCCAGGCCTTGGGGGTGAGGTAGTAGAAGGATCCGCCTCCTGTGGTGGCACCTTGGATGCGGGGGACTGTGGCGAGAGCGAGGTCTGTGGAGCGGAGGTGGCAATTGGGAGTGTGGAAGTTCACTCTCTCGTTGAGGTAGGTTGGGCCGGTGTTGTGGAGGGATTTGTGTGGGTGGATGAGGATTTTAAAGGTGATACTCTTGTTGATGGGGAGCCAGTGAAGGGATTTGAGGTGTGACGAGATGTGTTCATGGCGAGGGAGTTCCAGGATGAGGCGGGCGGCAGTGTTCTGGATTCTCTGGAGTTTGCATTTGAGTTTGAGTGTGGTGCCAGCGTAGAGGGCGTTTCCGTAGTCCAGCCTGCTGCTGATGAGTGCGTGAGTGACGGTCTTTCTGGTCTCTATGGGAATCCATTTGAAGGTTTTTCGCAGCATGCGGAGTGTGTTGAAACAGGAGGAGGTGACGGCGTTGATTTGCTTGGTCATGGAGAGGGAGGGGTCCAGGATGATGCCGAGTTTGCGTGCGTGGTTTGTGGGGTAGGTGCGGGCCTAGGGCGGTGGGCCACCAGGAGTCGTCCCATATGGTTATGTTGGGGCTGAAAATGATTATTTCGGTTTTGTTGGAGTTGAGCTTGAGGTGGTTTGCTGTCATCCATGTGGCGGTGTCAAGGAGTGCAGCGTGGAAGTTGGTTTTGGCGGTTGTAGGGTTACGGGTGAGGGAGATGATGAGTTGGGTGTCGTCTGCATAGGATATGATGGTGATTCAGTGTGGTCGGAGGATGTTGGCGGGCGGGGTCATGTAAATGTTGAAAAGGGTAGGGCTGAGGGAGGATCCTTGGGGGACTCTGCAGATGATTTTTGTGGCTGTGGAGTGGAAGGGATGGAGGCAGACTTTTTGGGTTCTATCGGTGAGGAAGGAGGTGAGCCAGTCTAGGGCTTTGTGTCGAATCCCTGTGTTGTGGAGGCGTGTGCAGAGTGTGTGATGGCAGACAGTGTCAAAGGCAGCGGAGAGGTCCAGGAGGATGAGTGCGACGGTCTCGCCATTGTCGACTCTGGTTCTGATGTCGTCAGTACATGCGATGAGGGCGGTCTCCGTGCTGTGGTTCTTGCGGAACCCAGACTGGGAGGGGTCGAGTGTGTTGTTTTCCTCAAGGAAGTGGGACAGGCAGGTGTTCACTAGTTTCTCAGCGATCTTGGTGGGGAAAGGGAGGAGAGAGATAGGGCGGTAGTTGGTGAGGTCATCCGGGTCAGCTTTGGGCTGTTTTAGGAGTGCAGTGACTTTTGCTTGCTTCCAGGGGTCTGGGAAGGTGGGGGTGTCGAAAGAGCTATTGATTATGTCGTGAAGCTTGGGGGCGATGGTTGGGCTGGCTTTGTTGTAAATGCGATGGGGGCTGTGGTCACAGGGGAGCCAGAGTGGATGGAATTCATAGTTTTTTCAGTTTCTTCGTCAGTGGTCGGGCCCAGGTGATTAGTGGGTTGGGGGGGTGGTGTGGGGGGTCTGTGTTGGACGAGTCAGAGGTGTGTGTGGTTTGAAACTGTTGTGTATGTCTAAGATTTTGCGGTGGAAATGATTTGAGAGGGAGTCGCAGAGGAGTTGTGTGTGCGTGGGGTCTATGTTGCTGGCTTTGGGTTTGGAGAGCTCTTTGATGATGGTAAAGAGTTCTTTGCTGTTGTGAGAGTCACTGTCTATGCGTTCCTTGTAGTATGCTCTTTTGGTGGTGCGTATGAGTTGGTGGTGATTGCAAATGGAGGTTTTGAGGGTGGAGAAGTTGGTGGTTGAGGGTTCCTGTCGCCAAGCTTTCTCTGCTTTGCGGCATTTACGCTTGGAGTCTTGGAGGTCAGTGGTGTACCAGGGGGCCTTCTTGATGTTGCGGGTGGTGATGTTTTTTCTGAGAGGGGCGAGTGACTCTGCGCAGATTGTGATCCATTTTGCGAGGTTGAGAGCAGCAATGTTGGGGTCGTTGGTGTGGGGGTGTTATGCACAAGTTGGGAGTTCAGGTGTTCTGTGGGGATCTTGTCCCACATGCGGTAGGGTGTGGTGTGTTGGTGGTGGTGTGTGGGAGGTTTGGAGAAGGAGAAGTGGACGCAGTGGTGGTCAGTCCAGTGGAGTTCGGTGGTATGAGTGTAGGTTATATGGTGGCTCGAGGTGAAGATTGCGTCTAGTGTGTGTCTTGCTGAGTGGGTGGGTGCTGTGACCAGTTGTTTGAGTCCGAGGTTGGTGAGGTTATCTAGGAGGGGTGAGGTGTTGTGGTCGTGCGGGTTCTCCAGGTGAAAGTTGAAGTCACCGAGGTGGATGTAGTCTGTGGAGGTGAGGGCGTGAGGACTGATGGTGTCAGCGATGGAGTCACAGAAGGGGGGCGAGGCCCTGGTGGTCTGTATATGAGTGTTCCTCTGAGGGTGGTGTTGTTGTTTATGTGGATTAGGAAGTGCATGTGTTCTGCGCAGTCTAGGGTGTCGTGTGTGTTGGTGGTGACCTTAATGGTGTCTTTGTGCAGAATGGCGATGCCACCTTCTGGTTTGCTTAGGCGGCCTCTGCGATGGAGTTTGTACCCATCAGGGGTGGCTGTGGCTATGTCAGGTTCAGATGAGTGGTTCGTCCAAGTTTCCGTGAGGAAGACGATGTCAGGTGAGTGTGATGTGATGAGGTCCCAGAGTTCTATGGCATGCTTGTGTAAGGAGCGGGTGTTTAGGAGTAAGCAGTTGAAGTGGTTGTGGGGGCTTTTGTTGTTGTGGTGTGCAATGGTGTTGGTGTGGGGGGTTATGGTGTTGCTGTGGGTTGTGGTGGTGTTGTTGTGGAGTGTGTTCGGGTTGTGGGGCTTTTTGGGGTGGGGTCTGTTGGGGTGGATGGGGCTGTGTGGGAGTCTGCTGTGTTGAGATTGTGGTGTTTGATGTGGGGAGCGTTGGGGTTGGTGTGGGGCGAGTGGGTGTTTCTGGTGTAGAAGGTGGAGCAGGTGAAAGGTCCCTGTGTGTGTGTGTGGGGTTGGCTTGGGTGCAGGCGGGGCGTGGTCCTGGGTTGAGGGAGTGGAGTGTGTTTGTAGAGTAGTGTTGCCGGGGGGGTCTGGGTTAGGGAGACCAGGGGGACTGGCGCTGGGCACGGTCCAGGCGCGGACGGGCGCAGACGGGCTTGCCTCTGGCCTGCCCGCACAGCGGCTGCCATTAAGAGGGTGGGGTGTGAGGGTGGAGCAGCTGGGAGGAGGGAGGGAGGGCCAATGGGTGTGCGCTGGGGGCGTGGCCGCAGGGGAGGCAGCGGCACGGTAAACAGAGACCGTCCGGAGCCGGTGTTGAGAAAACGGGCGATGAGAGACCAGGAGAGCAAAACGAGAACTAAAAACAGGGGGGGCAGGGAGGCTGAGACGCGCTGAGCAACACAGCAAAAACAACTAACGGCAAGAACTAAGGCAAAAAACGAATGGCAATATAGAAACACAGAAGCACAATGTAAAACACTGAACACGGCAAAAAAGACTAGAAGCAATATGAAAACACAGAGCAGATTAACCACTTCTGTGCCTTGGACGAGATGATCTTGTCCAAGGCTACAGTTCCCCTGTGCCTTGGACGAGATCATCTCGTCCATGGCACAGGGGAACTTGGGGGCGCGCTAGCGCGCCCCCCGTGCACCCCTCCTCCCCCCCCATGTCGGGGATGGAAGGGGAAGACCTTCCCCTTCCACCCCCGACCCCCCCCCACCCCCTCCTGTGACGTCAGCGCACGCGCGCGCGCGCTGATTAGTCACAGGGGCCTCCCTCGTCGCGCTGGAAGCTCTGCTTCCAGCGCGATTGAAAAAGAAATGCAAAAGCATTTCTCTTTCAATCACTTGGGAGGCCCGGAGGGGCTTCAAAGGGAAGGAAAAGTATTTCCTTCCCTTTGAAGTCTCTCCGAGGGTTTCAAAAGCCGGATTGCTTGCAATCCGACTTTTGAAACCCCACTAGACACCAGGGATTTTTTTTTTTTTACTAATCTTCACATAAGGGAGCTACCCCTTGGGCAAGGGTCGCTCCCATGGGGGGCATTTTTTCAGGAAGGCCTTTTCTGCTCCCCCTGGGGGCAGACCGGCCTATGATTAGGCCGATCTGCCCCCAGTGGGGGCAGAAACCTCTAGGCACCAGGGACCATTTTTTTTTATTTTTTTTTTTATGTTTAATTTTTTTTTTTTAGGTGGTGAGCGACCCCTTAGGCAAGGGTCGCTCCCCTTGGGGGAAAATTATATTTAGGCCATTTCTGCCCCCCTTGGGGGCAGATTGGCCTATTTTGATGAGGCCAATCTGCCCCCAAGGGGGGCAGAAACCACTAGACACCAGGGAGCTTTTTCTTTGCGTGAATTTCACGGAAGGGGAGCGACCCCTTAGGCAAGGGTCGCTCCCTGGGGAGGGCAAAATTATTTTAGGCCATTTCTGCCCCCCCTGGGGGCAGATGCCCCCAGGGGGGGCAGAAACCTCTAGGCGCCAGGGCAATTAAAAAAATTTTTTTGTTTGTTTCTTTTTTTAGGGATGGGGAGCGACCCATCAGGCAAGGGTCGCTCCCCAGGGGGGGGCAAATTGTATTTAGACCATTTCTGCCCCCTGGAGGCAGATTGGCAGAGTTTAGGTCAATCTGCCCCCAAGGGGGCAGAAACCACTAGGCACCGGGGATTTGTTTTTTGGCGCCAATGTCACGCAGGGGGAGCGACCCCGTAGGCAACGGTCCCACCCGTGGGGGGGGGGGTGGGTTGGGGGGCAAATTTATTTTAGGCCATTTCTGCCCCCCCCTGGGACCAGGGGAATTTTTTTTTTTTTTTTTTTTTTAGAGATAGGGAGCGACCCATCAGGCAAGAGTCGCTCCCCTGGGGGACAAATTGTATTTAGGCCATTTCTGCCCCCTTTGGGGGCAGATTGGCTGATTTTAGGTCAATCTGCCCCCAAGGGGGCAGAAACCACTAGGCACCGGGGATTTGTTTTTTGGCGCCAATGTCACGCAGGGGGAGCGACCCCGTAGGCAAGGGTCGCTCCCGGGGGGGGGGGGTTGGGGGGGGGGGAGAAATTTATTTTAGGCCATTTCTATTATTAGGCCGATCTGCCCCCGGGGCGGCAGAAACCTCTAGGCGCCAGGGGAATTTTTTTTTTTTCTTTTTTTTTTTCTTTGTTTGTTTTTTTAGAGATGGGGAGCGACCCATCAGGCAAGAGTCGCTCCCCTGGGGGACAAATTGTATTTAGGCCATTTCTGCCACCCTTGGGGGCAGATTGGCTGATTTTAGGTCAATCTGCCCCCAAGGGGGCAGAAACCACTAGGCACCGGGGATTTGTTTTTTGGCGCCAATGTCACGCAGGGGGAGCGACCCCGTAGGCAAGGGTCGCTCCCGGGGGGGGTGGGGGTTGGGGGGGGGGAGACATTTATTTTAGGCCATTTCTGCCCCCCCTGGGGGGGGCAGAAACCTCTAGACGCCAGGGCAAATTTTTTTTTGTGTTTTTTTTTTTTGTTTGTTTTTTGAGAGATGGGGAGCAACCCATCAGGCAAGGGTCGCTCCCCAGGAGGGGGTTTGCAAAGGATTCTGGGTAACAGAACCTGGTCCGAGCCCCGCAAGTCACCCCTCCTTGGATTCCCCTAGGTCTCTAGTTTTCAGAAATGCACAGGTTTGGTAGGTTTCCCTAGGTGCCGGCTGAGCTAGAGGCCAAAATCTACAGGTAGGCACTTCGCAAAAAACACCTCTGTTTTCTTCCAAAATTTTGGATGTGTCCACGTTGCGCTTTGGGGCGTTTCCTGTCGCTGGCGCTAGGCCTACCCACGCAAGTGAGGTATCATTTTTATCGGGAGACTTGGGGGAACGCTGGGTGGAAGGAAATTTGTGGCTCCTCTCAGATTCCAGAACTTTCTGCCACAGAAATGTGAGGAACATGTGTTTTTTTAGCCAAATTTTGAGGTTTGCAAAGGATTCTGGGTAACAGAACCTGGTCCGAGCCCTGCAAGTCACCCCTCCTTGGATTCCCCTAGGTCTCTAGTTTTCAGAAATGCACAGGTTTGGTAGGTTTCCCTAGGTGCCGGCTGAGCTAGAGGCCTAAATCTACAGGTAGGCACTTCGCAAAAAACACCTCTGTTTTCTTCCATAATTTTGGATGTGTCCACGTTGCGCTTTGGGGTGTTTCCTGTCGCTGGCGCTAGGCCTACCCACGCAAGTGGGGTATCATTTTTATCGGGAGACTTGGGGGAACGGTGGGTGGAAGGAAATTTGTGGCTCCTCTCAGATTCCAGAACTTTCTGCCACAGAAATGTGAGGAACATGTGTTTTTTTAGCCAAATTTTGAGGTTTGCAAAGGATTCTGGGTAACAGAACCTGGTCCGAGCCCCGCAAGTCACCCCATCTTGGATTCCCCTAGGTCTCTAGTTTTCAGAAATGCACAGGTTTGGTAGGTTTCCCTAGGTGCCGGCTGAGCTAGAGGCCAAAATCTACAGGTAGGCACTTCGCAAAAAACACCTCTGTTTTCTTCCATAATTTTGGATGTGTCCACGTTGCGCTTTGGGGTGTTTCCTGTCGCTGGCGCTAGGCCTACCCACGCAAGTGAGGTATCATTTTTATCAGGAGACTTGGGGGAACGGTGGGTGGAAGGAAATTTGTGGCTCCTCTCAGATTCCAGAACTTTCTGCCACAGAAATGTGAGGAACATGTGTTTTTTTAGCCAAATTTTGAGGTTTGCAAAGGATTCTGGGTAACAGAACCTGGTCCGAGCCCCGCAAGTCACCCCATCTTGGATTCCCCTAGGTCTCTAGTTTTCAGAAATGCACAGGTTTGGTAGGTTTCCCTAGGTGCCGGCTGAGCTAGAGGCCAAAATCTACAGGTAGGCACTTCGCAAAAATCACCTCTGTTTTCTTCCAAAATTTTGGATGTGTCCACGTTGCGCTTTGGGGTGTTTCCTGTCGCCGGCGCTAGGCCTACCCACGCAAGTGAGGTATCATTTTTATCGGGAGACTTGGGGGAACGCTGGGTTGAAGGAAATTTGTGGCTCCTCTCAGATTCCAGAACTTTCTGCCACAGAAATGTGAGGAACATGTGTTTTTTTAGCCAAATTTTGAGGTTTGCAAAGGATTCTGGGTAACAGAACCTGGTCCGAGCCCCGCAAGTCACCCCATCTTGGAGTCCCCTAGGTCTCTAGTTTTCAGAAATGCACAGGTTTGGTAGGTTTCCCTAGGTGCCGGCTGAGCTAGAGGCCAAAATCTACAGGTAGGCACTTCGCAAAAAACACCTCTGTTTTCTTCCAAAATTTTGGACGTGTCCACGTTGCGCTTTGGGGTGTTTCCTGTCGCCGGCGCTAGGCCTACCCATGCAAGTGAGGTATCATTTTTATCGGGAGACTTGGGGGAACGCTGGGTGGAAGGAAATTTGTGGCTCCTCTCAGATTCCAGAACTTTCTGCCACAGAAATGTGAGGAACATGTGTTTTTTTAGCCACATTTAGAGGTTTGCAAAGGATTCTGGGTAACAGAACCTGGTCCGAGCCCCACAAGTCACCCCTCCTTGGATTCCCCTAGGTCTCTAGTTTTCAGAAATGCACAGGTTTGGTAGGTTTCCCTAGGTGCCGGCTGAGCTAGAGGCCAAAATCTACAGGTAGGCACTTCGCAATAAACACCTCTGTTTTCTTCCAAAATTTTGGATGTGTCCACGTTGCGCTTTGGGGCGTTTCCTGTCGCTGGCGCTAGGCCTACCCACGCAAGTGAGGTATCATTTTTATCGGGAGACTTGGGGGAACGCTGGGTGGAAGGAAATTTGTGGCTCCTCTCAGATTCCAGAACTTTCTGCCACAGAAATGTGAGGAACATATGTTTTTTTAGCCAAATTTTGAGGTTTGCAAAGGATTCTGGGTAACAGAACCTGGTCCGAGCCCTGCAAGTCACCCCTCCTTGGATTTCCCTAGGTCTCTAGTTTTCAGAAATGCACAGGTTTGGTAGGTTTCCCTAGGTGCCGGCTGAGCTAGAGGCCAAAATCTACAGGTAGGCACTTCACACAAAACACCTCTGTTTTCTTCCAAAAATTTGGATGTGTCCACGTTGCGCTTTGGGGTGTTTCCTGTCACGGGCGCTAGGCCTACCCACACAAGTGAGGTATCATTTTTATCGGGAGACTTGGGGGAACGCTGGGTGGAAGGAAATTTGTGGCTCCTCTCAGATTCCAGAACTTTCTGCCACAGAAATGTGAGGAACATGTGTTTTTTTAGCCAAATTTTGAGGTTTGCAAAGGATTCTGGGTAACAGAACCTGGTCCGAGCCCCGCAAGTCACCCCATCTTGGATTCCCCTAGGTCTCTAGTTTTCAGAAATGCACAGGTTTGGTAGGTTTCCCTAGGTGCCGGCTGAGCTAGAGGCCAAAATCTACAGGTAGGCGCTTCGCAAAAAACACCTCTGTTTTCTTCCAAAATTTTGCACGTGTCCACGTTGCGGTTTGGGGTGTTTCCTGTCGCCGGCGCTAGGCCTACCCATGCAAGTGAGGTATCATTTTTATCGGGAGACTTGGGGGAACGCTGGGTGGAAGGAAATTTGTGGCTCCTCTCAGATTCCAGAACTTTCTGCCACAGAAATGTGAGGAACATGTGTTTTTTTAGCCAAATTTAGAGGTTTGCAAAGGATTCTGGGTAACAGAACCTGGTCCGAGCCCCACAAGTCACCCCTCCTTGGATTCCCCTAGGTCTCTAGTTTTCAGAAATGCACAGGTTTGGTAGGTTTCCCTAGGTGCCGGCTGAGCTAGAGGCCAAAATCTACAGGTAGGCACTTCGCAAAAAACACCTCTGTTTTCTTCCAAAATTTTGGATGTGTCCACGTTGCGCTTTGGGGCGTTTCCTGTCGCTGGCGCTAGGCCTACCCACGCAAGTGAGGTATCATTTTTATCGGGAGACTGGGGGGAACGCTGGGTGGAAGGAAATTTGTGGCTCCTCTCAGATTCCAGAAATTTCTGCCACAGAAATGTGAGGAACATGTGTTTTTTTAGCCAAATTTTGAGGTTTGCAAAGGATTCTGGGTAACAGAACCTGGTCCGAGCCCCGCAAGTCACCCCTCCTTGGATTTCCCTAGGTCTCTAGTTTTCAGAAATGCACAGGTTTGGTAGGTTTCCCTAGGTGCCGGCTGAGCTAGAGGCCAAAATCTACAGGTAGGCACTTCACAAAAAACACCTCTGTTTTCTTCCAAAATTTTGGATGTGTCCACGTTGCGCTTTGGGGTGTTTCCTGTCACGGGCGCTAGGCCTACCCACACAAGTGAGGTATCATTTTTATCGGGAGACTTGGGGGAACGCTGGGTGGAAGGAAATTTGTGGCTCCTCTCAGATTCCAGAACTTTCTGCCACAGAAATGTGAGGAACATGTGTTTTTTTAGCCAAATTTTGAGGTTTGCAAAGGATTCTGGGTAACAGAACCTGGTCCAAACCCCGCAAGTCACCCCTCCTTGGATTCCCCTAGGTGTCTAGTTTTCAGAAATGCACAGGTGTGGTAGGTTTCCCTAGGTGCCGGCTGAGCTAGAGGCCAAAATCTACAGGTAGGCACTTCGCAAAAAACACCTCTGTTTTCTTCCAAAATTTTGGACGTGTCCACGTTGCGCTTTGGGGTGTTTCCTGTCGCCGGCGCTAGGCCTACCCACGCAAGTGAGGTATCATTTTTATCGGGAGACTTGGGGGAACGCTGGGTGGAAGGAAATTTGTGGCTCCTCTCAGATTCCAGAACTTTCTGCCACAGAAATGTGAGGAACATGTGTTTTTTTAGCCAAATTTTGAGGTTTGCAAAGGATTCTGGGTAACAGAACCTGGTCCGAGCCCCGCAAGACAATCCATTTTGGATTCCCCTAGGTCTCTAGTTTTCAGAAATGCACAGGTTTGGTAGGTTTCCCTAGGTGCCGGCTGAGCTAGAGGCCAAAATCTACAGGTAGGCACTTCGCAAAAAACACCTCTGTTTTCTTCCAATTTTTTTTACGTGTCCACGTTGCGCTTTGGGGTGTTTCCTTTTGCGGGCACTAGGCCTACCCACGCAAGTGAGGTATCATTTTTATCGGGAGACTTGGGGGAACGCTGGGTGGAAGGAAATTTGTGGCTCCTCTCAGATTCCAGAACTTTCTGCCACAGAAATGTGAGGAACATATGTTTTTTTAGCCAAATTTTGAGGTTTGCAAAGGATTCTGGGTAACAGAACCTGGTCCGAGCCCCGCAAGTCACCCCATCTTGGATTCCCCTAGGTCTCTAGTTTTAAGAAATGCACAGGTTTGGTAGGTTTCCCTAGGTGCCGGCTGAGCTAGAGGCCAAAATCTACAGGTAGGCACTTCGCAAAAAACACCTCTGTTTTCTTCCAAAATTTTGCACGTGTCCACGTTGCGGTTTGGGGTGTTTCCTATCGCCGGCGCTAGGCCTACCCATGCAAGTGAGGTATCATTTTTATCGGGAGACTTGGGGGAACGCTGGGTGGAAGGAAATTTGTGGCTCCTCTCAGATTCCAGAACTTTCTGCCACAGAAATGTGAGGAACATGTGTTTTTTTAGCCAAATTTAGAGGTTTGCAAAGGATTCTGGGTAACAGAACCTGGTCCGAGCCCCACAAGTCACCCCTCCTTGGATTCCCCTAGGTCTCTAGTTTTCAGAAATGCACAGGTTTGGTAGGTTTCCCTAGGTGCCGGCTGAGCTAGAGGCCAAAATCTACAGGTAGGCACTTCGCAAAAAACACCTCTGTTTTCTTCCAAAATTTTGGATGTGTCCACGTTGCGCTTTGGGGCGTTTCCTGTCGCTGGCGCTAGGCCTACCCACGCAAGTGAGGTATCATTTTTATCGGGAGACTGGGGGGAACGCTGGGTGGAAGGAAATTTGTGGCTCCTCTCAGATTCCAGAAATTTCTGCCACAGAAATGTGAGGAACATGTGTTTTTTTAGCCAAATTTTGAGGTTTGCAAAGGATTCTGGGTAACAGAACCTGGTCCGAGCCCCGCAAGTCACCCCTCCTTGGATTTCCCTAGGTCTCTAGTTTTCAGAAATGCACAGGTTTGGTAGGTTTCCCTAGGTGCCGGCTGAGCTAGAGGCCAAAATCTACAGGTAGGCACTTCACAAAAAACACCTCTGTTTTCTTCCAAAATTTTGGATGTGTCCACGTTGCGCTTTGGGGTGTTTCCTGTCACGGGCGCTAGGCCTACCCACACAAGTGAGGTATCATTTTTATCGGGAGACTTGGGGGACGCTGGGTGGAAGGAAATTTGTGGCTCCTCTCAGATTCCAGAACTTTCTGCCACAGAAATGTGAGGAACATGTGTTTTTTTAGCCAAATTTTGAGGTTTGCAAAGGATTCTGGGTAACAGAACCTGGTCCAAACCCCGCAAGTCACCCCTCCTTGGATTCCCCTAGGTGTCTAGTTTTCAGAAATGCACAGGTGTGGTAGGTTTCCCTAGGTGCCGGCTGAGCTAGAGGCCAAAATCTACAGGTAGGCACTTCGCAAAAAACACCTCTGTTTTCTTCCAAAATTTTGGACGTGTCCACGTTGCGCTTTGGGGTGTTTCCTGTCGCCGGCGCTAGGCCTACCCACGCAAGTGAGGTATCATTTTTATCGGGAGACTTGGGGGAACGCTGGGTGGAAGGAAATTTGTGGCTCCTCTCAGATTCCGGAACTTTCTGCCACAGAAATGTGAGGAACATGTGTTTTTTTAGCCAAATTTTGAGGTTTGCAAAGGATTCTGGGTAACAGAACCTGGTCCGAGCCCCATAAGTCACCCCTCCTTGGATTCCCCTAGGTCTCTAGTTTACAGAAATGCACAGGTTTGGTAGGTTTCCCTAGGTGCCGGCTGAGCTAGAGGCCAAAATCTACAGGTAGGCACTTCGCAAAAAACACCTCTGTTTTCTTCCAAAATTTTGGATGTGTCCACGTTGCGCTTTGGGGCGTTTCCTGTCGCTGGCGCTAGGCCTACCCACGCAAGTGAGGTATCATTTTTATCGGGAGACTGGGGGGAACGCTAGGTGGAAGGAAATTTGTGGCTCCTCTCAGATTCCAGAAATTTCTGCCACAGAAATGTGAGGAACATGTGTTTTTTTAGCCAAATTTTGAGGTTTGCAAAGGATTCTGGGTAACAGAACCTGGTCCGAGCCCCGCAAGTCACCCCTCCTTGGATTTCCCTAGGTCTCTAGTTTTCAGAAATGCACAGGTTTGGTAGGTTTCCCTAGGTGCCGGCTGAGCTAGAGGCCAAAATCTACAGGTAGGCACTTCACAAAAAACACCTCTGTTTTCTTCAAAAATTTTGGATGTGTCCACGTTGCGCTTTGGGGTGTTTCCTGTCACGGGCGCTAGGCCTACCCACACAAGTGAGGTATCATTTTTATCGGGAGACTTGGGGGAACGCTGGGTGGAAGGAAATTTGTGGCTCCTCTCAGATTCCAGAACTTTCTGCCACAGAAATGTGAGGAACATGTGTTTTTTTAGCCAAATTTTGAGGTTTGCAAAGGATTCTGGGTAACAGAACCTGGTCCAAACCCCGCAAGTCACCCCTCCTTGGATTCCCCTAGGTGTCTAGTTTTCAGAAATGCACAGGTGTGGTAGGTTTCCCTAGGTGCCGGCTGAGCTAGAGGCCAAAATCTACAGGTAGGCACTTCGCAAAAAACACCTCTGTTTTCTTCCAAAATTTTGGACGTGTCCACGTTGTGCTTTGGGGTGTTTCCTGTCGCCGGCGCTAGGCCTACCCACGCAAGTGAGGTATCATTTTTATCGGGAGACTTGGGGGAACGCTGGGTGGAAGGAAATTTGTGGCTCCTCTCAGATTCCAGAACTTTCTGCCACAGAAATGTGAGGAACATGTGTTTTTTTAGCCAAATTTTGAGGTTTGCAAAGGATTCTGGGTAACAGAACCTGGTCCGAGCCCCGCAAGTCAATCCATTTTGGATTCCCCTAGGTCTCTAGTTTTCAGAAATGCACAGGTTTGGTAGGTTTCCCTAGGTGCCGGCTGAGCTAGAGGCCAAAATCTACAGGTAGGCACTTCGCAAAAAACACCTGTTTTCTTCCAATTTTTTTTACGTGTCCACGTTGCGCTTTGGGGTGTTTCCTTTCGCGGGCACTAGGCCTACCCACGCAAGTGAGGTATCATTTTTATCGGGAGACTTGGGGGAACGCTGGGTGGAAGGAAATTTGTGGCTCCTCTCAGATTCCAGAACTTTCTGCCACAGAAATGTGAGGAACATGTGTTTTTTTAGCCAAATTTTGAGGTTTGCAAAGGAATCTGGGTAACAGAACCTGGTCCGAGCCCCGCAAGTCACCCCATCTTGGATTCCCCTAGGTCTCTAGTTTTCAGAAATGCACAGGTTTGGTAGGTTTCCCTAGGTGCCGGCTGAGCTAGAGGCCAAAATCTACAGGTAGGCACTTCGCAAAAAACACCTCTGTTTTCTTCCAAATTTTTTGACGTGTTCACGTTGCGCTTTGGGGTGTTTCCTTTCGCGGGCACTAGGCCTACCCACGCAAGTGAGGTATCATTTTTATCGGGAGACTTGGGGGAACGCTGGGTGGAAGGAAATTTGTGGCTCCTCTCAGATTCCAGAACTTTCTGCCACAGAAATGTGAGGAACATGTGTTTTTTTAGCCAAATTTTGAGGTTTGCAAAGGATCCTGGGTAACAGAACCTGGTCCGAGCCCCGCAAGTCACCCCATCTTGGATTCCCCTAGGTCTCTAGTTTTCAGAAATGCACAGGTTTGGTAGGTTTCCCTAGGTGCCGGCTGAGCTAGAGGCCAAAATCTACAGGTAGGCACTTCGCAAAAAACACCTCTGTTATCTTCCAAAATTTTGGACGTGTCCACGTTGCGCTTTGGGGTGTTTCCTGTCGCCGGCGCTAGGCCTACCCACGCAAGTGAGGTATCATTTTTATCGGGAGACTTGGGGGAACGCTGGGTGGAAGGAAATTTGTGGCTCCTCTCAGATTCCGGAACTTTCTGCCACAGAAATGTGAGGAACATGTGTTTTTTTAGCCAAATTTTGAGGTTTGCAAAGGATTCTGGGTAACAGAACCTGGTCCGAGCCCCGCAAGTCACCCCTCCTTGGATTCCCCTAGGTCTCTAGTTTACAGAAATGCACAGGTTTGGTAGGTTTCCCTAGGTGCCGGCTGAGCTAGAGGCCAAAATCTACAGGTAGGCACTTCGCAAGAAACACCTCTGTTTTCTTCCAAAATTTTGGACGTGTCCACGTTGCGCTTTGGAGTGTTTCCTGTCGCCGGCGCTAGGCCTACCCACGCAAGTGAGGTATCATTTTTATCGGGAGACTTGGGGGAACGCTGGGTGGAAAGAAATTTGTGGCTCCTCTCCGATTCCAGAACTTTCTGCCACAGAAATGTGAGGAACATGTGTTTTTTTAGCCAAATTTTGAGGTTTGCAAAGGATTCAGGGTAACAGAACCTGGTCCGAGCCCCACAAGTCACCCCTCCTTGGATTCCCCTAGGTCTCTAGTTTTCAGAAATGCACAGGTTTGGTAGGTTTCCCTAGGTGCCGGCTGAGCTAGAGGCCAAAATCTACAGGTAGGCACTTCGCAAAAAACACCTCTGTTTTCTTCCAAAATTTTGGATGTGTCCACGTTGCGCTTTGGGGTGTTTCCTGTCGCCGGCGCTAGGCCTACCCACGCAAGTGAGGTATCATTTTTATCGGGAGACTTGGGGGAACGCTGGGTGGAAGGAAATTTGTGGCTCCTCTCAGATTCCAGAACTTTCTTCCACAGAAATGTGAGGAACATGTGTTTTTTTAGCCAAATTTTGAGGTTTGCAAAGGATTCTGGGTAACAGAACCTGGTCCGAGCCCCGCAAGTCACCCCATCTTGGATTCCCCTAGGTCTCTAGTTTTCAGAAATGCACAGGTTTGGTAGGTTTCCCTAGGTGCCGGCTGAGCTAGAGGCCAAAATCTACAGGTAGGCACTTCGCAAAAAACACCTCTGTTTTCTTCCAAATTTTTGGACGTGTTCACGTTGCGCTTTGGGGTGTTTCCTTTCGCGGGCACTAGGCCTACCCACGCAAGTGAGGTATCATTTTTATCGGGAGACTTGGGGGAACGCTGGGTGGAAGGAAATTTGTGGCTCCTCTCAGATTCCAGAACTTTCTGCCACAGAAATGTGAGGAACATGTGTTTTTTTAGCCAAACTTTGAGGTTTGCAAAGGATTCTGGGTAACAGAACCTGGTCCGAGCCCCGCAAGTCACCCCATCTTGGATTCCCCTAGGTCTCTAGTTTTCAGAAATGCACAGGTTTGGTAGGTTTCCCTAGGTGCCGGCTGAGCTAGAGGCCAAAATCTACAGGTAGGCACTTCGCAAAAAACACCTCTGTTTTCTTCCAAAATTTTGGATGTGTCCACGTTGCGCTTTGGGGCGTTTCCTGTCGCTGGCGCTAGGCCTACCCACGCAAGTGAGGTATCATTTTTATCGGGAGACTTGGGGGAACGCTGGGTGGAAGGAAATTTGTGGCTCCTCTCAGATTCCAGAACTTTCTGCCACAGAAATGTGAGGAACATGTGTTTTTTTAGCCAAATTTTGAGGTTTGCAAAGGATTCTGGGTAACAGAACCTGGTCCGAGCCCCGCAAGTCACCCCATCTTGGATTCCCCTAGGTCTCTAGTTTTCAGAAATGCACAGGTTTGGTAGGTTTCCCTAGGTGCCGGCTGAGCTAGAGGCCAAAATCTACAGGTAGGCACTTCGCAAAAAACACCTCTGTTTTCTTCCAAATTTTTTGACGTGTTCACGTTGCGCTTTGGGGTGTTTCCTTTCGCGGGCACTAGGCCTACCCACGCAAGTGAGGTATCATTTTTATCGGGAGACTTGGGGGAACGCTGGGTGGAAGGAAATTTGTGGCTCCTCTCAGATTCTAGAACTTTCTGCCACAGAAATGTGAGGAACATGTGTTTTTTTAGCCAAATTTTGAGGTTTGCAAAGGATTCTGGGTAACAGAACCTGGTCCGAGCCCCGCAAGTCACCCCATCTTGGATTCCCCTAGGTCTCTAGTTTTCAGAAATGCACAGGTTTGGTAGGTTTCCCTAGGTGCCGGCTGAGCTAGAGGCCAAAATCTACAGGTAGGCACTTCGCAAAAAACACCTCTGTTATCTTCCAAAATTTTGGACGTGTCCACGTTGCGCTTTGGGGTGTTTCCTGTCGCCGGCGCTAGGCCTACCCACGCAAGTGAGGTATCATTTTTATCGGGAGACTTGGGGGAACGCTGGGTGGAAGGAAATTTGTGGCTCCTCTCAGATTCCGGAACTTTCTGCCACAGAAATGTGAGGAACATGTGTTTTTTTAGCCAAATTTTGAGGTTTGCAAAGGATTCTGGGTAACAGAACCTGGTCCGAGCCCCGCAAGTCACCCCTCCTTGGATTCCCCTAGGTCTCTAGTTTACAGAAATGCACAGGTTTGGTAGGTTTCCCTAGGTGCCGGCTGAGCTAGAGGCCAAAATCTACAGGTAGGCACTTCGCAAGAAACACCTCTGTTTTCTTCCAAAATTTTGGACGTGTCCACGTTGCGCTTTGGAGTGTTTCCTGTCGCCGGCGCTAGGCCTACCCACGCAAGTGAGGTATCATTTTTATCGGGAGACTTGGGGGAACGCTGGGTGGAAAGAAATTTGTGGCTCCTCTCCGATTCCAGAACTTTCTGCCACAGAAATGTGAGGAACATGTGTTTTTTTAGCCAAATTTTGAGGTTTGCAAAGGATTCAGGGTAACAGAACCTGGTCCGAGCCCCACAAGTCACCCCTCCTTGGATTCCCCTAGGTCTCTAGTTTTCAGAAATGCACAGGTTTGGTAGGTTTCCCTAGGTGCCGGCTGAGATAGAGGCCAAAATCTACAGGTAGGCACTTCGCAAAAAACACCTCTGTTTTCTTCCAAAATTTGGGATGTGTCCACGTTGCGCTTTGGGGTGTTTCCTGTCGCCGGCGCTAGGCCTACCCACGCAAGTGAGGTATCATTTTTATCGGGAGACTTGGGGGAACGCTGGGTGGAAGGAAATTTGTGGCTCCTCTCAGATTCCAGAACTTTCTTCCACAGAAATGTGAGGAACATGTGTTTTTTTAGCCAAATTTTGAGGTTTGCAAAGGATTCTGGGTAACAGAACCTGGTCCGAGCCCCGCAAGTCACCCCATCTTGGATTCCCCTAGGTCTCTAGTTTTCAGAAATGCACAGGTTTGGTAGGTTTCCCTAGGTGCCGGCTGAGCTAGAGGCCAAAATCTACAGGTAGGCACTTCGCAAAAAACACCTCTGTTTTCTTCCAAATTTTTGGACGTGTTCACGTTGCGCTTTGGGGTGTTTCCTTTCGCGGGCACTAGGCCTACCCACGCAAGTGAGGTATCAATTTTATCGGGAGACTTGGGGGAACGCTGGGTGGAAGGAAATTTGTGGCTCCTCTCAGATTCCAGAACTTTCTGCCACAGAAATGTGAGGAACATGTGTTTTTTTAGCCAAACTTTGAGGTTTGCAAAGGATTCTGGGTAACAGAACCTGGTCCGAGCCCCGCAAGTCACCCCATCTTGGATTCCCCTAGGTCTCTAGTTTTCAGAAATGCACAGGTTTGGTAGGTTTCCCTAGGTGCCGGCTGAGCTAGAGGCCAAAATCTACAGGTAGGCACTTCGCAAAAAACACCTCTGTTTTCTTCCAAAATTTTGGATGTGTCCACGTTGCGCTTTGGGGCGTTTCCTGTCGCTGGCGCTAGGCCTACCCACGCAAGTGAGGTATCATTTTTATCGGGAGACTGGGGGGAACGCTGGGTGGAAGGAAATTTGTGGCTCCTCTCAGATTCCAGAAATTTCTGCCACAGAAATGTGAGGAACATGTGTTTTTTTAGCCAAATTTTGAGGTTTGCAAAGGATTCTGGGTAACAGAACCTGGTCCGAGCCCCGCAAGTCACACCTCCTTGGATTTCCCTAGGTCTCTAGTTTTCAGAAATGCACAGGTTTGGTAGGTTTCCCTAGGTGCCGGCTGAGCTAGAGGCCAAAATCTACAGGTAGGCACTTCACAAAAAACACCTCTGTTTTCTTCCAAAATTTTGGATGTGTCCACGTTGCGCTTTGGGGTGTTTCCTGTCACGGGCGCTAGGCCTACCCACACAAGTGAGGTATCATTTTTATCGGGAGACTTGGGGGAACGCTGGGTGGAAGGAAATTTGTGGCTCCTCTCAGATTCCAGAACTTTCTGCCACAGAAATGTGAGGAACATGTGTTTTTTTAGCCAGATTTTGAGGTTTGCAAAGGATTCTGGGTAACAGAACCTGGTCCAAACCCCGCAAGTCACCCCTCCTTGGATTCCCCTAGGTGTCTAGTTTTCAGAAATGCACAGGTGTGGTAGGTTTCCCTAGGTGCCGGCTGAGCTAGAGGCCAAAATCTACAGGTAGGCACTTCGCAAAAAACACCTCTGTTTTCTTCCAAAATTTTGGACGTGTCCACGTTGCGCTTTGGGGTGTTTCCTGTCGCCGGCGCTAGGCCTACCCACGCAAGTGAGGTATCATTTTTATCGGGAGACTTGGGGGAACGCTGGGTGGAAGGAAATTTGTGGCTCCTCTCAGATTCCAGAACTTTCTGCCACAGAAATGTGAGGAACATGTGTTTTTTTAGCCAAATTTTGAGGTTTGCAAAGGATTCTGGGTAACAGAACCTGGTCCGAGCCCCGCAAGTCAATCCATTTTGGATTCCCCTAGGTCTCTAGTTTTCAGAAATGCACAGGTTTGGTAGGTTTCCCTAGGTGCCGGCTGAGCTAGAGGCCAAAATCTACAGGTAGGCACTTCGCAAAAAACACCTGTTTTCTTCCAATTTTTTTTACGTGTCCACGTTGCGCTTTGGGGTGTTTCCTTTCGCGGGCACTAGGCCTACCCACGCAAGTGAGGTATCATTTTTATCGGGAGACTTGGGGGAACGCTGGGTGGAAGGAAATTTGTGGCTCCTCTCAGATTCCAGAACTTTCTGCCACAGAAATGTGAGGAACATGTGTTTTTTTAGCCAAATTTTGAGGTTTGCAAAGGATTCTGGGTAACAGAACCTGGTCCGAGCCCCGCAAGTCACCCCATCTTGGATTCCCCTAGGTCTCTAGTTTTCAGAAATGCTCAGGTATGGTAGGTTTCCCTAGGTGCCGGCTGAGCTAGAGGCCAAAATCTACAGGTAGGCACTTCGCAAAAAACACCTCTGTTTTCTTCCAAATTTTTTGACGTGTTCACGTTGCGCTTTGGGGTGTTTCCTTTCGCGGGAACTAGGCCTACCCACGCAAGTGAGGTATCATTTTTATCGGGAGACTTGGGGGAACGCTGGGTGGAAGGAAATTTGTGGCTCCTCTCAGATTCCAGAACTTTCTGCCACAGAAATGTGAGGAACATGTGTTTTTTTAGCCAAATTTTGAGGTTTGCAAAGGATTCTGGGTAACAGAACCTGGTCCGAGCCCCGCAAGTCACCCCATCTTGGATTCCCCTAGGTCTCTAGTTTTCAGAAATGCACAGGTTTGGTAGGTTTCCCTAGGTGCCGGCTGAGCTAGAGGCCAAAATCTACAGGTAGGCACTTCGCAAAAAACACCTCTGTTATCTTCCAAAATTTTGGACGTGTCCACGTTGCGCTTTGGGGTGTTTCCTGTCGCCGGCGCTAGGCCTACCCACGCAAGTGAGGTATCATTTTTATCGGGAGACTTGGGGGAACGCTGGGTGGAAGGAAATTTGTGGCTCCTCTCAGATTCCGGAACTTTCTGCCACAGAAATGTGAGGAACATGTGTTTTTTTAGCCAAATTTTGAGGTTTGCAAAGGATTCTGGGTAACAGAACCTGGTCCGAGCCCCGCAAGTCACCCCTCCTTGGATTCCCCTAGGTCTCTAGTTTACAGAAATGCACAGGTTTGGTAGGTTTCCCTAGGTGCCGGCTGAGCTAGAGGCCAAAATCTACAGGTAGGCACTTCGCAAGAAACACCTCTGTTTTCTTCCAAAATTTTGGACGTGTCCACGTTGCGCTTTGGAGTGTTTCCTGTCGCCGGCGCTAGGCCTACCCACGCAAGTGAGGTATCATTTTTATCGGGAGACTTGGGGAACGCTGGGTGGAAAGAAATTTGTGGCTCCTCTCCGATTCCAGAACTTTCTGCCACAGAAATGTGAGGAACATGTGTTTTTTTAGCCAAATTTTGAGGTTTGCAAAGGATTCTGGGTAACAGAACCTGGTCCGAGCCCCACAAGTCACCCCTCCTTGGATTCCCCTAGGTCTCTAGTTTTCAGAAATGCACAGGTTTGGTAGGTTTCCCTAGGTGCCGGCTGAGCTAGAGGCCAAAATCTACAGGTAGGCACTTCGCAAAAAACACCTCTGTTTTCTTCCAAAATTTTGGATGTGTCCACGTTGCGCTTTGGGGTGTTTCCTGTCGCCGGCGCTAGGCCTACCCACGCAAGTGAGGTATCATTTTTATCGGGAGACTTGGGGGAACGCTGGGTGGAAGGAAATTTGTGGCTCCTCTCAGATTCCAGAACTTTCTTCCACAGAAATGTGAGGAACATGTGTTTTTTTAGCCAAATTTTGAGGTTTGCAAAGGATTCTGGGTAACAGAACCTGGTCCGAGCCCCGCAAGTCACCCCTCCTTGGATTTCCCTAGGTCTCTAGTTTTCAGAAATGCACAGGTTTGGTAGGTTTCCCTAGGTGCCGGCTGAGCTAGAGGCCAAAATCTACAGGTAGGCACTTCACAAAAAACACCTCTGTTTTCTTCCAAAATTTTGGATGTGTCCACGTTGCGCTTTGGGGTGTTTCCTGTCACGGGCGCTAGGCCTACCCACACAAGTGAGGTATCATTTTTATCGGGAGACTTGGGGGAACGCTGGGTGGAAGGAAATTTGTGGCTCCTCTCAGATTCCAGAACTTTCTTCCACAGAAATGTGAGGAACATGTGTTTTTTTAGCCAAATTTTGAGGTTTGCAAAGGATTCTGGGTAACAGAACCTGGTCCGAGCCCCGCAAGTCACCCCTCCTTGGATTTCCCTAGGTCTCTAGTTTTCAGAAATGCACAGGTTTGGTAGGTTTCCTTAGGTGCCGGCTGAGCTAGAGGCCAAAATCTACAGGTAGGCACTTCACAAAAAACACCTCTGTTTTCTTCCAAAATTTTGGATGTGTCCACGTTGCGCTTTGGGGTGTTTCCTGTCACGGGCGCTAGGCCTACCCACACAAGTGAGGTATCATTTTTATCGGGAGACTTGGGGGAACGCTGGGTGGAAGGAAATTTGTGGCTCCTCTCAGATTCCAGAACTTTCTGCCACAGAAATGTGAGGAACATGTGTTTTTTTAGCCAAATTTTGAGGTTTGCAAAGGATTCTGGGTAACAGAACCTGGTCCGAGCCCCGCAAGTCACCCCATCTTGGATTCCCCTAGGTCTCTAGTTTTCAGAAATGCTCAGGTATGGTAGGTTTCCCTAGGTGCCGGCTGAGCTAGAGGCCAAAATCTACAGGTAGGCACTTCGCAAAAAACACCTCTGTTTTCTTCCAAATTTTTTGACGTGTTCACGTTGCGCTTTGGGGTGTTTCCTTTCGCGGGCACTAGGCCTACCCACGCAAGTGAGGTATCATTTTTATCGGGAGACTTGGGGGAACGCTGGGTGGAAGGAAATTTGTGGCTCCTCTCAGATTCCAGAACTTTCTGCCACAGAAATGTGAGGAACATGTGTTTTTTTAGCCAAATTTTGAGGTTTGCAAAGGATTCTGGGTAACAGAACCTGGTCCGAGCCCCGCAAGTCACCCCATCTTGGATTCCCCTAGGTCTCTAGTTTTCAGAAATGCACAGGTTTGGTAGGTTTCCCTAGGTGCCGGCTGAGCTAGAGGCCAAAATCTACAGGTAGGCACTTCGCAAAAAACACCTCTGTTATCTTCCAAAATTTTGGACATGTCCACGTTGCGCTTTGGGGTGTTTCCTGTCGCCGGCGCTAGGCCTACCCACGCAAGTGAGGTATCATTTTTATCGGGAGACTTGGGGGAACGCTGGGTGGAAGGAAATTTGTGGCTCCTCTCAGATTCCGGAACTTTCTGCCACAGAAATGTGAGGAACATGTGTTTTTTTAGTCAAATTTTGAGGTTTGCAAAGGATTCTGGGTAACAGAACCTGGTCCGAGCCCCGCAAGTCACCCCTCCTTGGATTCCCCTAGGTCTCTAGTTTACAGAAATGCACAGGTTTGGTAGGTTTCCCTAGGTGCCGGCTGAGCTAGAGGCCAAAATCTACAGGTAGGCACTTCGCAAGAAACACCTCTGTTTTCTTCCAAAATTTTGGACGTGTCCACGTTGCGCTTTGGAGTGTTTCCTGTCGCCGGCGCTAGGCCTACCCACGCAAGTGAGGTATCATTTTTATCGGGAGACTTGGGGGAACGCTGGGTGGAAAGAAATTTGTGGGTCCTCTCCGATTCCAGAACTTTCTGCCACAGAAATGTGAGGAACATGTGTTTTTTTAGCCAAATTTTGAGGTTTGCAAAGGATTCTGGGTAACAGAACCTGGTCCGAGCCCCACAAGTCACCCCTCCTTGGATTCCCCTAGGTCTCTAGTTTTCAGAAATGCACAGGTTTGGTAGGTTTCCCTAGGTGCCGGCTGAGCTAGAGGCCAAAATCTACAGGTAGGCACTTCGCAAAAAACACCTCTGTTTTCTTCCAAAATTTTGGATGTGTCCACGTTGCGCTTTGGGGTGTTTCCTGTCGCCGGCGCTAGGCCTACCCACGCAAGTGAGGTATCATTTTTATCGGGAGACTTGGGGGAACGCTGGGTGGAAGGAAATTTGTGGCTCCTCTCAGATTCCAGAACTTTCTTCCACAGAAATGTGAGGAACATGTGTTTTTTTAGCCAAATTTTGAGGTTTGCAAAGGATTCTGGGTAACAGAACCTGGTCCGAGCCCCGCAAGTCACCCCTCCTTGGATTTCCCTAGGTCTCTAGTTTTCAGAAATGCACAGGTTTGGTAGGTTTCCCTAGGTGCCGGCTGAGCTAGAGGCCAAAATCTACAGGTAGGCACTTCACAAAAAACACCTCTGTTTTCTTCCAAAATTTTGGATGTGTCCACGTTGCGCTTTGGGGTGTTTCCTGTCACGGGCGCTAGGCCTACCCACACAAGTGAGGTATCATTTTTATCGGGAGACTTGGGGGAACGCTGGGTGGAAGGAAATTTGTGGCTCCTCTCAGATTCCAGAACTTTCTGCCACAGAAATGTGAGGAACATGTGTTTTTTTAGCCAAATTTTGAGGTTTGCAAAGGATTCTGGGTAACAGAACCTGGTCCAAACCCCGCAAGTCACCCCTCCTTGGATTCCCCTAGGTGTCTAGTTTTCAGAAATGCACAGGTGTGGTAGGTTTCCCTAGGTGCCGGCTGAGCTAGAGGCCAAAATCTACAGGTAGGCACTTCGCAAAAAACACCTCTGTTTTCTTCCAAAGTTTTGGACGTGTCCACGTTGCGCTTTGGGGTGTTTCCTGTCGCCGGCGCTAGGCCTACCCATGCAAGTGAGGTATCATTTTTATCGGGAGACTTGGGGGAACGCTGGGTGGAAGGAAATTTGTGGCTCCTCTCAGATTCCAGAACTTTCTGCCACAGAAATGTGAGGAACATGTGTTTTTTTTAGCCAAATTTTGAGGTTTGCAAAGGATTCTGGGTAACAGAACCTGGTCCGAGCCCCGCAAGTCAATCCATTTTGGATTCCCCTAGGTCTCTAGTTTTCAGAAATGCACAGGTTTGGTAGGTTTCCCTAGGTGCCGGCTGAGCTAGAGGCCAAAATCTACAGGTAGGCACTTCGCAAAAAACACCTGTTTTCTTCCAATTTTTTTTACGTGTCCACGTTGCGCTTTGGGGTGTTTCCTTTCGCGGGCACTAGGCCTACCCACGCAAGTGAGGTATCATTTTTATCGGGAGACTTGGGGGAACGCTGGGTGGAAGGAAATTTGTGGCTCCTCTCAGATTCCAGAACTTTCTGCCACAGAAATGTGAGGAACATGTGTTTTTTTAGCCAAATTTTGAGGTTTGCAAAGGATTCTGGGTAACAGAACCTGGTCCGAGCCCCGCAAGTCACCCCATCTTGGATTCCCCTAGGTCTCTAGTTTTCAGAAATGCACAGGTTTGGTAGGTTTCCCTAGGTGCCGGCTGAGCTAGAGGCCAAAATCTACAGGTAGGCACTTCGCAAAAAACACCTCTGTTTTCTTCCAAATTTTTTGATGTGTTCACGTTGCGCTTTGGGGTGTTTTCTTTCGCGGGCACTAGGCCTACCCACGCAAGTGAGGTATCATTTTTATCGGGAGACTTGGGGGAACGCTGGGTGGAAGGAAATTTGTGGCTCCTCTCAGATTCCAGAACTTTCTGCCACAGAAATGTGAGGAACATGTGTTTTTTTAGCCAAATTTTGAGGTTTGCAAAGGATTCTGGGTAACAGAACCTGGTCCGAGCCCCGCAAGTCACCCCATCTTGGATTCCCCTAGGTCTCTAGTTTTCAGAAATGCACAGGTTTGGTAGGTTTCCCTAGGTGCCGGCTGAGCTAGAGGCCAAAATCTACAGGTAGGCACTTCGCAAAAAACACCTCTGTTATCTTCCAAAATTTTGGACGTGTCCACGTTGCGCTTTGGGGTGTTTCCTGTCGCCGGCGCTAGGCCTACCCACGCAAGTGAGGTATCATTTTTATCGGGAGACTTGGGGGAACGCTGGGTGGAAGGAAATTTGTGGCTCCTCTCAGATTCCGGAACTTTCTGCCACAGAAATGTGAGGAACATGTGTTTTTTTAGCCAAATTTTGAGGTTTGCAAAGGATTCTGGGTAACAGAACCTGGTCCGAGCCCCGCAAGTCACCCCTCCTTGGATTCCCCTAGGTCTCTAGTTTACAGAAATGCACAGGTTTGGTAGGTTTCCCTAGGTGCCGGCTGAGCTAGAGGCCAAAATCTACAGGTAGGCACTTCGCAAGAAACACCTCTGTTTTCTTCCAAAATTTTGGACTTGTCCACGTTGCGCTTTGGAGTGTTTCCTGTCGCCGGCGCTAGGCCTACCCACGCAAGTGAGGTATCATTTTTATCGGGAGACTTGGGGGAACGCTGGGTGGAAAGAAATTTGTGGCTCCTCTCCGATTCCAGAACTTTCTGCCACAGAAATGTGAGGAACATGTGTTTTTTTAGCCAAATTTTGAGGTTTGCAAAGGATTCTGGGTAACAGAACCTGGTCCGAGCCCCACAAGTCACCCCTCCTTGGATTCCCCTAGGTCTCTAGTTTTCAGAAATGCACAGGTTTGGTAGGTTTCCCTAGGTGCCGGCTGAGCTAGAGGCCAAAATCTACAGGTAGGCACTTCGCAAAAAACACCTCTGTTTTCTTCCAAAATTTTGGATGTGTCCACGTTGCGCTTTGGGGTGTTTCCTGTCGCCGGCGCTAGGCCTACCCACGCAAGTGAGGTATCATTTTTATCGGGAGACTTGGGGGAACGCTGGGTGGAAGGAAATTTGTGGCTCCTCTCAGATTCCAGAACTTTCTTCCACAGAAATGTGAGGAACATGTGTTTTTTTAGCCAAATTTTGAGGTTTGCAAAGGATTCTGGGTAACAGAACCTGGTCCGAGCCCCGCAAGTCACCCCATCTTGGATTCCCCTAGGTCTCTAGTTTTCAGAAATGCACAGGTTTGGTAGGTTTCCCTAGGTGCCGGCTGAGCTAGAGGCCAAAATCTACAGGTAGGCACTTCGCAAAAAACACCTCTGTTTTCTTCCAAATTTTTGGACGTGTTCACGTTGCGCTTTGGGGTGTTTCCTTTCGCGGGCACTAGGCCTACCCACGCAAGTGAGGTATCATTTTTATCGGGAGACTTGGGGGAACGCTGGGTGGAAGGAAATTTGTGGCTCCTCTCAGATTCCAGAACTTTCTGCCACAGAAATGTGAGGAACATGTGTTTTTTTAGCCAAATTTTGAGGTTTGCAAAGGATTCTGGGTAACAGAACCTGGTCCGAGCCCCGCAAGTCACCCCATCTTGGATTCCCCTAGGTCTCTAGTTTTCAGAAATGCACAGGTTTGGTAGGTTTCCCTAGGTGCCGGCTGAGCTAGAGGCCAAAATCTACAGGTAGGCACTTCGCAAAAAACACCTCTGTTTTCTTCCAAAATTTTGGACGTGTCCACGTTGCGCTTTGGGGTGTTTCCTGTCGCCGGCGCTAGGCCTACCCACGCAAGTGAGGTATCATTTTTATCGGGAGACTTGGGGAACGGTGGGTGGAAGGAAATTTGTGGCTCCTCTCAGATTCCAGAACTTTCTGCCACAGAAATGTGAGGAACATGTGTTTTTTTAGCCAAATTTTGAGGTTTGCAAAGGATTCTGGGTAACAGAACCTGGTCCGAGCCCCGCAAGTCACCCCATCTTGGATTCCCCTAGGTCTCTAGTTTTCAGAAATGCACAGGTTTGGTAGGTTTCCCTAGGTGCCGGCTGAGCTAGAGGCCAAAATCTACAGGTAGGCACTTCGCAAAAAACACCTCTGTTTTCTTCCATAATTTTGGATGTGTCCACGTTGCGCTTTGGGGTGTTTCCTGTCGCTGGCGCTAGGCCTACCCACGCAAGTGAGGTATCATTTTTATCGGGAGACTTGGGGGAACGGTGGGTGGAAGGAAATATGTGGCTCCTCTCAGATTCCAGAACTTTCTGCCACAGAAATGTGAGGAACATGTGTTTTTTTAGCCAAATTTTGAGGTTTGCAAAGGATTCTGGGTAACAGAACCTGGTCCGAGCCCCGCAAGTCACCCCATCTTGGATTCCCCTAGGTCTCTAGTTTTCAGAAATGCACAGGTTTGGTAGGTTTCCCTAGGTGCCGGCTGAGCTAGAGGCCAAAATCTACAGGTAGGCACTTCGCAAAAAACACCTCTGTTTTCTTCCAAAATTTTGGACGTGTCCACGTTGCGCTTTGGGGGGTTTCCTGTCGCCGGCGCTAGGCCTACCCACGCAAGTGAGGTATCATTTTTATCGGGAGACTTGGGGGAACGCTGGGTGGAAGGAAATTTGTGGCTCCTCTCAGATTCCAGAACTTTCTGCCACAGAAATGTGAGGAACATGTGTTTTTTTAGCCAAATTTAGAGGTTTGCAAAGGATTCTGGGTAACAGAACCTGGTCCGAGCCCCACAAGTCACCCCTCCTTGGATTCCCCTAGGTCTCTAGTTTTCAGAAATGCACAAGTTTGGTAGGTTTCCCTAGGTGCCGGCTGAGCTAGAGGCCAAAATCTACAGGTAGGCACTTCGCAAAAAACACCTCTGTTTTCTTCCATAATTTGATGTGTCCACGTTGCGCTTTGGGGTGTTTCCTGTCGCTGGCGCTAGGCCTACTCACGCAAGTGAGGTATCATTTTTATCGGGAGACTTCGGGGAACGGTGGGTGGAAGGAAATTTGTGGCTCCTCTCAGATTCCAGAACTTTCTGCCACAGAAATGTGAGGAACATGTGTTTTTTTAGCCAAATTTTGAGGTTTGCAAAGGATTCTGGGTAACAGAACCTGGTCCGAGCCCCGCAAGTCACCCCATCTTGGATTCCCCTAGGTCTCTAGTTTTCAGAAATGCACAGGTTTGGTAGGTTTCCCTAGGTGCCGGCTGAGCTAGAGGCCAAAATCTACAGGTAGGCACTTCGCAAAAAACACCTCTGTTTTCTTCCAAAATTTTGGACGTGTCCACGTTGCGCTTTGGGGTGTTTCCTGTCGCCGGCGCTAGGCCTACCCATGCAAGTGAGGTATCATTTTTATCGGGAGACTTGGGGGAACGCTGGGTGGAAGGAAATTTGTGGCTCCTCTCAGATTCCAGAACTTTCTGCCACAGAAATGTGAGGAACATGTGTTTTTTTAGCCAAATTTAGAGGTTTGCAAAGGATTCTGGGTAACAGAACCTGATCCGAGCCCACAAGTCACCCCTCCTTGGATTCCCCTAGGTCTCTAGTTTTCAGAAATGCACAGGTTTGGTAGGTTTTCCTAGGTGACGGCTGAGCTAGAGGCCAAAATCTACAGGTAGGCACTTCGCAAAAAACACCTCTGTTTTCTTCCAAAATTTTGGATGTGTCCACGTTGCGCTTTGGGGCGTTTCCTGTCGCTGGCGCTAGGCCTACCCACGCAAGTGAGGTATCATTTTTATCGGGAGACTTGGGGGAACGCTGGGTGGAAGGAAATTTGTGGCTCCTCTCAGATTCCAGAACTTTCTGCCACAGAAATGTGAGGAACATGTGTTTTTTTAGCCAAATTTTGAGGTTTGCAAAGGATTCTGGGTAACAGAACCTGGTCCGAGCCCTGCAAGTCACCCCTCCTTGGATTCCCCTAGGTCTCTAGTTTTCAGAAATGCACAGGTTTGGTAGGTTTCCCTAGGTGCCGGCTGAGCTAGAGGCCAAAATCTACAGGTAGGCACTTCGCAAAAAACACCTCTGTTTTCTTCAAAATTTTTTGACGTGTTCACGTTGCGCTTTGGGGTGTTTCCTTTCGCGGGCACTAGGCCTACCCACGCAAGTGAGGTATCATTTTTATCGGGAGACTTGGGGGAACGCTGGGTGGAAGGAAATTTGTGGCTCCTCTCAGATTCCAGAACTTTCTGCCACAGAAATGTGAGGAACATGTGTTTTTTTAGCCAAATTTTGAGGTTTGCAAAGGATTCTGGGTAACAGAACCTGGTCCGAGCCCCGCAAGTCACCCCATCTTGGATTCCCCTAGGTCTCTAGTTTTCAGAAATGCACAGGTTTGGTAGGTTTCCCTAGGTGCCGGCTGAGCTAGAGGCCAAAATCTACAGGTAGGCACTTCGCAAAAAACACCTCTGTTATCTTCCAAAATTTTGGACGTGTCCACGTTGCGCTTTGGGGTGTTTCCTGTCGCCGGCGCTAGGCCTACCCACGCAAGTGAGGTATCATTTTTATCGGGAGACTTGGGGGAACGCTGGGTGGAAGGAAATTTGTGGCTCCTCTCAGATTCCGGAACTTTCTGCCACAGAAATGTGAGGAACATGTGTTTTTTTAGCCAAATTTTGAGGTTTGCAAAGGATTCTGGGTAACAGAACCTGGTCCGAGCCCCGCAAGTCACCCCTCCTTGGATTCCCCTAGGTCTCTAGTTTACAGAAATGCACAGGTTTGGTAGGTTTCCCTAGGTGCCGGCTGAGCTAGAGGCCAAAATCTACAGGTAGGCACTTCGCAAGAAACACCTCTGTTTTCTTCCAAAATTTTGGACGTGTCCACGTTGCGCTTTGGAGTGTTTCCTGTCGCCGGCGCTAGGCCTACCCACGCAAGTGAGGTATCATTTTTATCGGGAGACTTGGGGGAACGCTGGGTGGAAAGAAATTTGTGGCTCCTCTCCGATTCCAGAACTTTCTGCCACAGAAATGTGAGGAACATGTGTTTTTTTAGCCAAATTTTGAGGTTTGCAAAGGATTCTGGGTAACAGAACCTGGTCCGAGCCCCACAAGTCACCCCTCCTTGGATTCCCCTAGGTCTCTAGTTTTCAGAAATGCACAGGTTTGGTAGGTTTCCCTAGGTGCCGGCTGAGCTAGAGGCCAAAATCTACAGGTAGGCACTTCGCAAAAAACACCTCTGTTTTCTTCCAAAATTTTGGATGTGTCCACGTTGCGCTTTGGGGTGTTTCCTGTCGCCGGCGCTAGGCCTACCCACGCAAGTGAGGTATCATTTTTATCGGGAGACTTGGGGGAACGCTGGGTGGAAGGAAATTTGTGGCTCCTCTCAGATTCCAGAACTTTCTTCCACAGAAATGTGAGGAACATGTGTTTTTTTAGCCAAATTTTGAGGTTTGCAAAGGATTCTGGGTAACAGAACCTGGTCCGAGCCCCGCAAGTCACCCCATCTTGGATTCCCCTAGGTCTCTAGTTTTCAGAAATGCACAGGTTTGGTAGGTTTCCCTAGGTGCCGGCTGAGCTAGAGGCCAAAATCTACAGGTAGGCACTTCGCAAAAAACACCTCTGTTTTCTTCCATAATTTTGGATGTGTCCACGTTGCGCTTTGGGGTGTTTCCTGTCGCTGGCGCTAGGCCTACCCACGCAAGTGAGGTATCATTTTTATCGGGAGACTTGGGGGAACGGTGGGTGGAAGGAAATATGTGGCTCCTCTCAGATTCCAGAACTTTCTGCCACAGAAATGTGAGGAACATGTGTTTTTTTAGCCAAATTTTGAGGTTTGCAAAGGATTCTGGGTAACAGAACCTGGTCCGAGCCCCGCAAGTCACCCCATCTTGGATTCCCCTAGGTCTCTAGTTTTCAGAAATGCACAGGTTTGGTAGGTTTCCCTAGGTGCCGGCTGAGCTAGAGGCCAAAATCTACAGGTAGGCACTTCGCAAAAAACACCTCTGTTTTCTTCCAAAATTTTGGACGTGTCCACGTTGCGCTTTGGGGTGTTTCCTGTCGCCGGCGCTAGGCCTACCCACGCAAGTGAGGTATCATTTTTATCTGGAGACTTGGGGGAACGCTGGGTGGAAGGAAATTTGTGGCTCCTCTCAGATTCCAGAACTTTCTGCCACAGAAATGTGAGGAACATGTGTTTTTTTAGCCAAATTTAGAGGTTTGCAAAGGATTCTGGGTAACAGAACCTGGTCCGAGCCCCACAAGTCACCCCTCCTTGGATTCCCCTAGGTCTCTAGTTTTCAGAAATGCACAAGTTTGGTAGGTTTCCCTAGGTGCCGGCTGAGCTAGAGGCCAAAATCTACAGGTAGGCACTTCGCAAAAAACACCTCTGTTTTCTTCCATAATTTGATGTGTCCACGTTGCGCTTTGGGGTGTTTCCTGTCGCTGGCGCTAGGCCTACTCACGCAAGTGAGGTATCATTTTTATCGGGAGACTTCGGGGAACGGTGGGTGGAAGGAAATTTGTGGCTCCTCTCAGATTCCAGAACTTTCTGCCACAGAAATGTGAGGAACATGTGTTTTTTTAGCCAAATTTTGAGGTTTGCAAAGGATTCTGGGTAACAGAACCTGGTCCGAGCCCCGCAAGTCACCCCATCTTGGATTCCCCTAGGTCTCTAGTTTTCAGAAATGCACAGGTTTGGTAGGTTTCCCTAGGTGCCGGCTGAGCTAGAGGCCAAAATCTACAGGTAGGCACTTCGCAAAAAACACCTCTGTTTTCTTCCAAAATTTTGGACGTGTCCACGTTGCGCTTTGGGGTGTTTCCTGTCGCCGGCGCTAGGCCTACCCATGCAAGTGAGGTATCATTTTTATCGGGAGACTTGGGGGAACGCTGGGTGGAAGGAAATTTGTGGCTCCTCTCAGATTCCAGAACTTTCTGCCACAGAAATGTGAGGAACATGTGTTTTTTTAGCCAAATTTAGAGGTTTGCAAAGGATTCTGGGTAACAGAACCTGGTCCGAGCCCACAAGTCACCCCTCCTTGGATTCCCCTAGGTCTCTAGTTTTCAGAAATGCACAGGTTTGGTAGGTTTTCCTAGGTGACGGCTGAGCTAGAGGCCAAAATCTACAGGTAGGCACTTCGCAAAAAACACCTCTATTTTCTTCCAAAATTTTGGATGTGTCCACGTTGCGCTTTGGGGCGTTTCCTGTCGCTGGCGCTAGGCCTACCCAGGCAAGTGAGGTATCATTTTTATCGGGAGACTTGGGGGAACGCTGGGTGGAAGGAAATTTGTGGCTCCTCTCAGATTCCAGAACTTTCTGCCACAGAAATGTGAGGAACATGTGTTTTTTTAGCCAAATTTTGAGGTTTGCAAAGGATTCTGGGTAACAGAACCTGGTCCGAGCCCTGCAAGTCACCCCTCCTTGGATTCCCCTAGGTCTCTAGTTTTCAGAAATGCACAGGTTTGGTAGGTTTCCCTAGGTGCCGGCTGAGCTAGAGGCCAAAATCTACAGGTAGGCACTTCGCAAAAAACACCTCTGTTTTCTTCCAAATTTTTTGACGTGTTCACGTTGCGCTTTGGGGTGTTTCCTTTCGCGGGCACTAGGCCTACCCACGCAAGTGAGGTATCATTTTTATCGGGAGACTTGGGGGAACGCTGGGTGGAAGGAAATTTGTGGCTCCTCTCAGATTCCAGAACTTTCTGCCACAGAAATGTGAGGAACATGTGTTTTTTTAGCCAAATTTTGAGGTTTGCAAAGGATTCTGGGTAACAGAACCTGGTCCGAGCCCCGCAAGTCACCCCATCTTGGATTCCCCTAGGTCTCTAGTTTTCAGAAATGCACAGGTTTGGTAGGTTTCCCTAGGTGCCGGCTGAGCTAGAGGCCAAAATCTACAGGTAGGCACTTCGCAAAAAACACCTCTGTTATCTTCCAAAATTTTGGACGTGTCCACGTTGCGCTTTGGGGTGTTTCCTGTCGCCGGCGCTAGGCCTACCCACGCAAGTGAGGTATCATTTTTATCGGGAGACTTGGGGGAATGCTGGGTGGAAGGAAATTTGTGGCTCCTCTCAGATTCCGGAACTTTCTGCCACAGAAATGTGAGGAACATGTGTTTTTTTAGCCAAATTTTGAGGTTTGCAAAGGATTCTGGGTAACAGAACCTGGTCCGAGCCCCGCAAGTCACCCCTCCTTGGATTCCCCTAGGTCTCTAGTTTACAGAAATGCACAGGTTTGGTAGGTTTCCCTAGGTGCCGGCTGAGCTAGAGGCCAAAATCTACAGGTAGGCACTTCGCAAGAAACACCTCTGTTTTCTTCCAAAATTTTGGACGTGTCCACGTTGCGCTTTGGAGTGTTTCCTTTCGCCGGCGCTAGGCCTACCCACGCAAGTGAGGTATCATTTTTATCGGGAGACTTGGGGGAACGCTGGGTGGAAAGAAATTTGTGGCTCCTCTCCGATTCCAGAACTTTCTGCCACAGAAATGTGAGGAACATGTGTTTTTTTAGCCAAATTTTGAGGTTTGCAAAGGATTCTGGGTAACAGAACCTGGTCCGAGCCCCACAAGTCACCCCTCCTTGGATTCCCCTAGGTCTCTAGTTTTCAGAAATGCACAGGTTTGGTAGGTTTCCCTAGGTGCCGGCTGAGCTAGAGGCCAAAATCTACAGGTAGGCACTTCGCAAAAAACACCTCTGTTTTCTTCCAAAATTTTGGATGTGTCCACGTTGCGCTTTGGGGTGTTTCCTGTCGCCGGCGCTAGGCCTACCCACGCAAGTGAGGTATCATTTTTATCGGGAGACTTGGGGGAACGCTGGGTGGAAGGAAATTTGTGGCTCCTCTCAGATTCCAGAACTTTCTGCCACAGAAATGTGAGGAACATGTGTTTTTTTAGCCAAATTTTGAGGTTTGCAAAGGATTCTGGGTAACAGAACCTGGTCCGAGCCCCGCAAGTCACCCCACCTTGGATTCCCCTAGGTCTCTAGTTTTCAGAAATGCACAGGTTTGGTAGGTTTCCCTAGGTGCCGGCTGAGCTAGAGGCCAAAATCTACAGGTAGGCACTTCGCAAAAAACACCTCTGTTTTCTTCCATAATTTTGGATGTGTCCACGTTGCGCTTTGGGGTGTTTCCTGTCGCTGGCGCTAGGCCTACCCACGCAAGTGAGGTATCATTTTTATCAGGAGACTTGGGGGAACGGTGGGTGGAAGGAAATTTGTGGCTCCTCTCAGATTCCAGAACTTTCTGCCACAGAAATGTGAGGAACATGTGTTTTTTTAGCCAAATTTTGAGGTTTGCAAAGGATTCTGGGTAACAGAACCTGGTCCGAGCCCCGCAAGTCACCCCATCTTGGATTCCCCTAGGTCTCTAGTTTTCAGAAATGCACAGGTTTGGTAGGTTTCCCTAGGTGCCGGCTGAGCTAGAGGCCAAAATCTACAGGTAGGCACTTCGCAAAAAACACCTCTGTTTTCTTCCAAAATTTTGGACGTGTCCACGTTGCGCTTTGGGGTGTTTCCTGTCGCCGGCGCTAGGCCTACCCACGCAAGTGAGGTATCATTTGTATCGGGAGACTTGGGGGAACGCTGGGTTGAAGGAAATTTGTGGCTCCTCTCAGATTCCAGAACTTTCTGCCACAGAAATGTGAGGAACATGTGTTTTTTTAGCCAAATTTTGAGGTTTGCAAAGGATTCTGGGTAACAGAACCTGGTCCGAGCCCCGCAAGTCACCCCATCTTGGATTCCCCTAGGTCTCTAGTTTTCAGAAATGCACAGGTTTGGTAGGTTTCCCTAAGTGCCGGCTGAGCTAGAGGCCAAAATCTACAGGTAGGCACTTCGCAAAAAACACCTCTGTTTTCTTCCAAAATTTTGGACGTGTCCACGTTGCGCTTTGGGGTGTTTCCTGTCGCCGGCGCTAGGCCTACCCATGCAAGTGAGGTATCATTTTTATCGGGAGACTTGGGGGAACGCTGGGTGGAAGGAAATTTGTGGCTCCTCTCAGATTCCAGAACTTTCTGCCACAGAAATGTGAGGAACATGTGTTTTTTTAGCCACATTTAGAGGTTTGCAAAGGATTCTGGGTAACAGAACCTGGTCCGAGCCCCACAAGTCACCCCTCCTTGGATTCCCCTAGGTCTCTAGTTTTCAGAAATGCACAGGTTTGGTAGGTTTCCCTAGGTGCCGGCTGAGCTAGAGGCCAAAATCTACAGGTAGGCACTTCGCAATAAACACCTCTGTTTTCTTCCAAAATTTTGGATGTGTCCACGTTGCGCTTTGGGGCGTTTCCTGTCGCTGGCGCTAGGCCTACCCACGCAAGTGAGGTATCATTTTTATCGGGAGACTTGGGGGAACGCTGGGTGGAAGGAAATTTGTGGCTCCTCTCAGATTCCAGAACTTTCTGCCACAGAAATGTGAGGAACATGTGTTTTTTTAGCCAAATTTTGAGGTTTGCAAAGGATTCTGGGTAACAGAACCTGGTCCGAGCCCTGCAAGTCACCCCTCCTTGGATTTCCCTAGGTCTCTAGTTTTCAGAAATGCACAGGTTTGGTAGGTTTCCCTAGGTGCCGGCTGAGCTAGAGGCCAAAATCTACAGGTAGGCACTTCGCAAAAAACACCTCTGTTTTCTTCCAAAATATTGGATGTGTCCACGTTGCGCTTTGGGGCGTTTCCTGTCGCTGGCGCTAGGCCTACCCACGCAAGTGAGGTATCATTTTTATCGGGAGACTGGGGGGAACGCTGGGTGGAAGGAAATTTGTGGCTCCTCTCAGATTCCAGAAATTTCTGCCACAGAAATGTGAGGAACATGTGTTTTTTTAGCCAAATTTTGAGGTTTGCAAAGGATTCTGGGTAACAGAACCTGGTCCGAGCCCCGCAAGTCACCCCTCCTTGGATTTCCCTAGGTCTCTAGTTTTCAGAAATGCACAGGTTTGGTAGGTTTCCCTAGGTGCCGGCTGAGCTAGAGGCCAAAATCTACAGGTAGGCACTTCACAAAAAACACCTCTGTTTTCTTCCAAAATTTTGGATGTGTCCACGTTGCGCTTTGGGGTGTTTCCTGTCACGGGCGCTAGGCCTACCCACACAAGTGAGGTATCATTTTTATCGGGAGACTTGGGGGAACGCTGGGTGGAAGGAAATTTGTGGCTCCTCTCAGATTCCAGAACTTTCTGCCACAGAAATGTGAGGAACATGTGTTTTTTTAGCCAAATTTTGAGGTTTGCAAAGGATTCTGGGTAACAGAACCTGGTCCAAACCCCGCAAGTCACCCCTCCTTGGATTCCCCTAGGTGTCTAGTTTTCAGAAATGCACAGGTGTGGTAGGTTTCCCTAGGTGCCGGCTGAGCTAGAGGCCAAAATCTACAGGTAGGCACTTCGCAAAAAACACCTCTGTTTTCTTCCAAAATTTTGGACGTGTCCACGTTGCGCTTTGGGGTGTTTCCTGTCGCCGGCGCTAGGCCTACCCACGCAAGTGAGGTATCATTTTTATCGGGAGACTTGGGGGAACGCTGGGTGGAAGGAAATTTGTGGCTCCTCTCAGATTCCAGAACTTTCTGCCACAGAAATGTGAGGAACATGTGTTTTTGTAGCCAAATTTTGAGGTTTGCAAAGGATTCTGGGTAACAGAACCTGGTCCGAGCCCCGCAAGTCAATCCATTTTGGATTCCCCTAGGTCTCTAGTTTTCAGAAATGCACAGGTTTGGTAGGTTTCCCTAGGTGCCGGCTGAGCTAGAGGCCAAAATCTACAGGTAGGCACTTCACAAAAAACACCTCTGTTTTCTTCCAAAATTTTGGATGTGTCCACGTTGTGCTTTGGGGTGTTTCCTGTCACGGGCGCTAGGCCTACCCACACAAGTGAGGTATCATTTTTATCGGGAGACTTGGGGGAATGCTGGGTGGAAGGAAATTTGTGGCTCCTCTCAGATTCCAGAACTTTCTGCCACAGAAATGTGAGGAACATGTGTTTTTTTAGCCACATTTAGAGGTTTGCAAAGGATTCTGGGTAACAGAACCTGGTCCGAACCCCGCAAGTCACCCCTCCTTGGATTCCCGTAGGTCTCTAGTTTTCAGAAATGCACAGGTTTGGTAGGTTTCCCTAGGTGCCGGCTGAGCTAGAGGCCAAAATCTACAGGTAGGCACTTCGCAAAAAACACCTCTGTTTTCTTCCAAAATTTTGGACGTGTCCACGTTGCGCTTTGGGGTGTTTCCTGTCGCCGGCGCTAGGCCTACCCACGCAAGTGAGGTATCATTTTTATCGGGAGACTTGGGGGAACGCTGGGTGGAAGGAAATTTGTGGCTCCTCTCAGATTCCAGAACTTTCTGCCACAGAAATGTGAGGAACATGTGTTTTTTTAGCCAAATTTTGAGGTTTGCAAAGGATTCTGGGTAACAGAACCTGGTCGGAGCCCCGCAAGTCACCCCATTTTGGATTCCCCTAGGTCTCTAGTTTTCAGAAATGCACAGGTTTGGTAGGTTTCCCTAGGTGCCGGCTGAGCTAGAGGCCAAAATCTACAGGTAGGCACTTCGCAAAAAACACCTCTGTTTTCTTCCAAAATTTTGGACGTGTCCACGTTGCGCTTTGGGGTGTTTCCTGTCGGCGGCGCTAGGCCTACCCACGCAAGTGAGGTATCATTTTTATCGGGAGACTTGGGGGAACGCTGGGTGGAAGGAAATTTGTGGCTCCTCTCAGATTCCAGAACTTTCTGCCACAGAAATGTGAGGAACATGTGTTTTTTTAGCCAAATTTTGAGGTTTGCAAAGGATTCTGGGTAACAGAACCTGGTCCTAGCCCCACAAGTCACCCCTCCTTGGATTCCCCTAGGTCTCTAGTTTTCAGAAATGCACAGGTTTGGTAGGTTTCCCTAGGTGCCGGCTGAGCTAGAGGCCAAAATCTACAGGTAGGCACTTCGCAAAAAACACCTCTGTTTTCTTCCAAAATTTTGGATGTGTCCACGTTGCGCTTTGGGGCGTTTCCTGTCGCTGGCGCTAGGCCTACCCACGCAAGTGAGGTATCATTTTTATCGGGAGACTTGGGGGAACGCTGGGTGGAAGGAAATTTGTGGCTCCTCTCAGATTCCAGAACTTTCTGCCACAGAAATGTGAGGAACATGTGTTTTTTTAGCCAAATTTTGAGGTTTGCAAAGGATTCTGGGTAACAGAACCTGGTCCGAGCCCCGCAAGTCACCCCTCCTTGGATTTCCCTAGGTCTCTAGTTTTCAGAAATGCACAGGTTTGGTAGGTTTCCCTAGGTGCCGGCTGAGCTAGAGGCCAAAATCTACAGGTAGGCACTTCACACAAAACACCTCTGTTTTCTTCCAAAAATTTGGATGTGTCCACGTTGCGCTTTGGGGTGTTTCCTGTCACGGGCGCTAGGCCTACCCACACAAGTGAGGTATCATTTTTATCGGGAGACTTGGGGGAACGCTGGGTGGAAGGAAATTTGTGGCTCCTCTCAGATTCCAGAACTTTCTGCCACAGAAATGTGAGGAACATGTGTTTTTTTAGCCAAATTTTGAGGTTTGCAAAGGATTCTGGGTAACAGAACCTGGTCCGAGCCCCGCAAGTCAATCCATTTTGGATTCCCCTAGGTCTCTAGTTTTCAGAAATGCACAGGTTTGGTAGGTTTCCCTAGGTGCCGGCTGAGCTAGAGGCCAAAATCTACAGGTAGGCACTTCACAAAAAACACCTCTGTTTTCTTCCAAAATTTTGGATGTGTCCACGTTGCGCTTTGGGGTGTTTCCTGTCACGGGCGCTAGGCCTACCCACACAAGTGAGGTATCATTTTTATCGGGAGACTTGGGGGAATGCTGGGTGGAAGGAAATTTGTGGCTCCTCTCAGATTCCAGAACTTTCTGCCACAGAAATGTGAGGAACATGTGTTTTTTTAGCCAAATTTTGAGGTTTGCAAAGGATTCTGGGTAACAGAACCTGGTCCGAACCCCGCAAGTCACCCCTCCTTGGATTCCCCTAGGTCTCTAGTTTTCAGAAATGCACAGGTTTGGTAGGTTTCCCTAGGTGCCGGATGAGCTAGAGGCCAAAATCTACAGGTAGGCACTTCGCAAAAAACACCTCTGTTTTCTTCCAAAATTTTGGACGTGTCCACGTTGCGCTTTTGGGTGTTTCCTGTCGCCGGCGCTAGGCCTACCCACGCAAGTGAGGTATCATTTTTATCGGGAGACTTGGGGGAACGCTGGGTGGAAGGAAATTTGTGGCTCCTCTCAGATTCCAGAACTTTCTGCCACAGAAATGTGAGGAACATGTGTTTTTTTAGCCAAATTTTGAGGTTTGCAAAGGATTCTGGGTAACAGAACCTGGTCGGAGCCCCGCAAGTCACCCCATTTTGGATTCCCCTAGGTCTCTAGTTTTCAGAAATGCACAGGTTTGGTAGGTTTCCCTAAGTGCCGGCTGAGCTAGAGGCCAAAATCTACAGGTAGGCACTTAGCAAAAAACACCTCTGTTTTCTTCCAAAATTTTGGACGTGTCCACGTTGCGCTTTGGGGTGTTTCCTGTCGGCGGCGCTAGGCCTACCCACGCAAGTGAGGTATCATTTTTATCGGGAGACTTGGGGGAACGCTGGGTGGAAGGAAATTTGTGGCTCCTCTCAGATTCCAGAACTTTCTGCCACAGAAATGTGAGGAACATGTGTTTTTTTAGCCAAATTTTTCAGGTTTGCAAAGGATTCTGGGTAACAGAACCTGGTCCGAGCCCCACAAGTCACCCCTCCTTGGATTCCCCTAGGTCTCTAGTTTTCAGAAATGCACAGGTTTGGTAGGTTTCCCTAGGTGCCGGCTGAGCTAGAGGCCAAAATCTACAGGTAGGCACTTCGCAAAAAACACCTCTGTTTTCTTCCAAAATTTTGGATGTGTCCACGTTGCGCTTTGGGGCGTTTCCTGTCGCTGGCGCTAGGCCTACCCACGCAAGTGAGGTATCATTTTTATCGGGAGACTTGGGGGAACGCTGGGTGGAAGGAAATTTGTGGCTCCTCTCAGATTCCAGGACTTTCTGCCACAGAAATGTGAGGAACATGTGTTTTTTTAGCCAAATTTTGAGGTTTGCAAAGGATTCTGGGTAACAGAACCTGGTCCGAGCCCCGCAAGTCACCCCTCCTTGGATTTCCCTAGGTCTCTAGTTTTCAGAAATGCACAGGTTTGGTAGGTTTCCCTAGGTGCCGGCTGAGCTAGAGGCCAAAATCTACAGGTAGGCACTTCACACAAAACACCTCTGTTTTCTTCCAAAAATTTGGATGTGTCCACGTTGCGCTTTGGGGTGTTTCCTGTCACGGGCGCTAGGCCTACCCACACAAGTGAGGTATCATTTTTATCGGGAGACTTGGGGGAACGCTGGGTGGAAGGAAATTTGTGGCTCCTCTCAGATTCCAGAACTTTCTGCCACAGAAATGTGAGGAACATGTGTTTTTTTAGCCATATTTTGAGGTTTGCAAAGGATTCTGGGTAACAGAACCTGGTCCGAGCCCCGCAAGTCACCCCATCTTGGATTCCCCTAGGTCTCTAGTTTTCAGAAATGCACAGGTTTGGTAGGTTTCCCTAGGTGCTGGCTGAGCTAGAGGCCAAAATCTACAGGTAGGCACTTCGCAAAAAACACCTCTGTTTTCTTCCAAAATTTTGGACGTGTCCACGTTGCGCTTTGGGGCGTTTCCTGTCGCTGGCGCTAGGCCTACCCACGCAAGTGAGGTATCATTTTTATCGGGAGACTTGGGGGAACGCTGGGTGGAAGGAAATTTGTGGCTCCTCTCAGATTCCAGAACTTTCTGGCACAGAAATGTGAGGAACATGTGTTTTTTTAGCCAAATTTAGAGGTTTGCAAAGGATTCTGGGTAACAGAACCTGGTCCGAGCCCCACAAGTCACCCCTCCTTGGATTCCCCTAGGTCTCTAGTTTTCAGAAATGCACAGGTTTGGTAGGTTTCCCTAGGTGCCGGCTGAGCTAGAGGCCAAAATCTACAGGTAGGCACTTCGCAAAAAACACCTCTGTTTTCTTCCAAAATTTTGGATGTGTCCACGTTGCGCTTTGGGGCGTTTCCTGTCGCTGGCGCTAGGCCTACCCACGCAAGTGAGGTATCATTTTTATCGGGAGACTTGGGGGAACGCTGGGTGGAAGGAAATTTGGGGCTCCTCTCAGATTCCAGAACTTTCTGCCACAGAAATGTGAGGAACATGTGTTTTTTTAGCCAAATTTTGAGGTTTGCAAAGGATTCTGGGTAACAGAACCTGGTCCGAGCCCCGCAAGTCACCCCTCCTTGGATTTCCCTAGGTCTCTAGTTTTCAGAAATGCACAGGTTTGGTAGGTTTCCCTAGGTGCCGGCTGAGCTAGAGGCCAAAATCTACAGGTAGGCACTTCACACAAAACACCTCTGTTTTCTTCCAAAAATTTGGATGTGTCCACGTTGCGCTTTGGGGTGTTTCCTGTCACGGGCGCTAGGCCTACCCACACAAGTGAGGTATCATTTTTATCGGGAGACTTGGGGGAACGCTAGGTGGAAGGAAATTTGTGGCTCCTCTCAGATTCCAGAACTTTCTGCCACAGAAATGTGAGGAACATGTGTTTTTTTAGCCAAATTTTGAGGTTTGCAAAGGATTCTGGGTAACAGAACCTGGTCCGAGCCCCGCAAGTCACCCCATCTTGGATTCCCCTAGGTCTCTAGTTTTCAGAAATGCACAGGTTTGGTAGGTTTCCCTAGGTGCTGGCTGAGCTAGAGGCCAAAATCTACAGGTAGGCACTTCGCAAAAAACACCTCTGTTTTCTTCCAAAATTTTGGACGTGTCCACGTTGCGCTTTGGGGCGTTTCCTGTCGCTGGCGCTAGGCCTACCCACGCAAGTGAGGTATCATTTTTATCGGGAGACTTGGGGGAACGCTGGGTGGAAGGAAATTTGTGGCTCCTCTCAGATTCCAGAACTTTCTGCCACAGAAATGTGAGGAACATGTGTTTTTTTAGCCAAATTTAGAGGTTTGCAAAGGATTCTGGGTAACAGAACCTGGTCCGAGCCCCACAAGTCACCCCTCCTTGGATTCCCCTAGGTCTCTAGTTTTCAGGAATGCACAGGTTTGGTAGGTTTCCCTAGGTGCCGGCTGAGCTAGAGGCCAAAATCTACAGGTAGGCACTTCGCAAAAAACACCTCTGTTTTCTTCCAAAATTTTGGATGTGTCCACGTTGCGCTTTGGGGCGTTTCCTGTCGCTGGCGCTAGGCCTACCCACGCAAGTGAGGTATCATTTTTATCGGGAGACTGGGGGGAACGCTGGGTGGAAGGAAATTTGTGGCTCCTCTCAGATTCCAGAAATTTCTGCCACAGAAATGTGAGGAACATGTGTTTTTTTAGCCAAATTTTGAGGTTTGCAAAGGATTCTGGGTAACAGAACCTGGTCCGAGCCCCGCAAGTCACCCCTCCTTGGATTTCCCTAGGTCTCTAGTTTTCAGAAATGCACAGGTTTGGTAGGTTTCCCTAGGTGCCGGCTGAGCTAGAGGCCAAAATCTACAGGTAGGCACTTCGCAATAAACACCTCTGTTTTCTTCCAAAATTTTGGATGTGTCCACGTTGCGCTTTGGGGCGTTTCCTGTCGCTGGCGCTAGGCCTACCCACGCAAGTGAGGTATCATTTTTATCGGGAGACTTGGGGGAACGCTGGGTGGAAGGAAATTTGTGGCTCCTCTCAGATTCCAGAACTTTCTGCCACAGAAATGTGAGGAACATGTGTTTTTTTAGCCAAATTTTGAGGTTTGCAAAGGATTCTGGGTAACAGAACCTGGTCCGAGCCCTGCAAGTCACCCCTCCTTGGATTTCCCTAGGTCTCTAGTTTTCAGAAATGCACAGGTTTGGTAGGTTTCCCTAGGTGCCGGCTGAGCTAGAGGCCAAAATCTACAGGTAGGCACTTCGCAAAAAACACCTCTGTTTTCTTCCAAAATATTGGATGTGTCCACGTTGCGCTTTGGGGCGTTTCCTGTCGCTGGCGCTAGGCCTACCCACGCAAGTGAGGTATCATTTTTATCGGGAGACTGGGGGGAACGCTGGGTGGAAGGAAATTTGTGGCTCCTCTCAGATTCCAGAAATTTCTGCCACAGAAATGTGAGGAACATGTGTTTTTTTAGCCAAATTTTGAGGTTTGCAAAGGATTCTGGGTAACAGAACCTGGTCCGAGCCCCGCAAGTCACCCCTCCTTGGATTTCCCTAGGTCTCTAGTTTTCAGAAATGCACAGGTTTGGTAGGTTTCCCTAGGTGCCGGCTGAGCTAGAGGCCAAAATCTACAGGTAGGCACTTCACAAAAAACACCTCTGTTTTCTTCCAAAATTTTGGATGTGTCCACGTTGCGCTTTGGGGTGTTTCCTGTCACGGGCGCTAGGCCTACCCACACAAGTGAGGTATCATTTTTATCGGGAGACTTGGGGGAACGCTGGGTGGAAGGAAATTTGTGGCTCCTCTCAGATTCCAGAACTTTCTGCCACAGAAATGTGAGGAACATGTGTTTTTTTAGCCAAATTTTGAGGTTTGCAAAGGATTCTGGGTAACAGAACCTGGTCCAAACCCCGCAAGTCACCCCTCCTTGGATTCCCCTAGGTGTCTAGTTTTCAGAAATGCACAGGTGTGGTAGGTTTCCCTAGGTGCCGGCTGAGCTAGAGGCCAAAATCTACAGGTAGGCACTTCGCAAAAAACACCTCTGTTTTCTTCCAAAATTTTGGACGTGTCCACGTTGCGCTTTGGGGTGTTTCCTGTCGCCGGCGCTAGGCCTACCCACGCAAGTGAGGTATCATTTTTATCGGGAGACTTGGGGGAACGCTGGGTGGAAGGAAATTTGTGGCTCCTCTCAGATTCCAGAACTTTCTGCCACAGAAATGTGAGGAACATGTGTTTTTTTAGCCAAATTTTGAGGTTTGCAAAGGATTCTGGGTAACAGAACCTGGTCCGAGCCCCGCAAGTCAATCCATTTTGGATTCCCCTAGGTCTCTAGTTTTCAGAAATGCACAGGTTTGGTAGGTTTCCCTAGGTGCCGGCTGAGCTAGAGGCCAAAATCTACAGGTAGGCACTTCACAAAAAACACCTCTGTTTTCTTCCAAAATTTTGGATGTGTCCACGTTGCGCTTTGGGGTGTTTCCTGTCACGGGCGCTAGGCCTACCCACACAAGTGAGGTATCATTTTTATCGGGAGACTTGGGGGAATGCTGGGTGGAAGGAAATTTGTGGCTCCTCTCAGATTCCAGAACTTTCTGCCACAGAAATGTGAGGAACATGTGTTTTTTTAGCCACATTTAGAGGTTTGCAAAGGATTCTGGGTAACAGAACCTGGTCCGAACCCCGCAAGTCACCCCTCCTTGGATTCCCGTAGGTCTCTAGTTTTCAGAAATGCACAGGTTTGGTAGGTTTCCCTAGGTGCCGGCTGAGCTAGAGGCCAAAATCTACAGGTAGGCACTTCGCAAAAAACACCTCTGTTTTCTTCCAAAATTTTGGACGTGTCCACGTTGCGCTTTGGGGTGTTTCCTGTCGCCGGCGCTAGGCCTACCCACGCAAGTGAGGTATCATTTTAATCGGGAGACTTGGGGGAACGCTGGGTGGAAGGAAATTTGTGGCTCCTCTCAGATTCCAGAACTTTCTGCCACAGAAATGTGAGGAACATGTGTTTTTTTAGCCAAATTTTGAGGTTTGCAAAGGATTCTGGGTAACAGAACCTGGTCGGAGCCCCGCAAGTCACCCCATTTTGGATTCCCCTAGGTCTCTAGTTTTCAGAAATGCACAGGTTTGGTAGGTTTCCCTAGGTGCCGGCTGAGCTAGAGGCCAAAATCTACAGGTAGGCACTTCGCAAAAAACACCTCTGTTTTCTTCCAAAATTTTGGACGTGTCCACGTTGCGCTTTGGGGTGTTTCCTGTCGGCGGCGCTAGGCCTACCCACGCAAGTGAGGTATCATTTTTATCGGGAGACTTGGGGGAACGCTGGGTGGAAGGAAATTTGTGGCTCCTCTCAGATTCCAGAACTTTCTGCCACAGAAATGTGAGGAACATGTGTTTTTTTAGCCAAATTTTGAGGTTTGCAAAGGATTCTGGGTAACAGAACCTGGTCCTAGCCCCACAAGTCACCCCTCCTTGGATTCCCCTAGGTCTCTAGTTTTCAGAAATGCACAGGTTTGGTAGGTTTCCCTAGGTGCCGGCTGAGCTAGAGGCCAAAATCTACAGGTAGGCACTTCGCAAAAAACACCTCTGTTTTCTTCCAAAATTTTGGATGTGTCCACGTTGCGCTTTGGGGCGTTTCCTGTCGCTGGCGCTAGGCCTACCCACGCAAGTGAGGTATCATTTTTATCGGGAGACTTGGGGGAACGCTGGGTGGAAGGAAATTTGTGGCTCCTCTCAGATTCCAGAACTTTCTGCCACAGAAATGTGAGGAACATGTGTTTTTTTAGCCAAATTTTGAGGTTTGCAAAGGATTCTGGGTAACAGAACCTGGTCCGAGCCCCGCAAGTCACCCCTCCTTGGATTTCCCTAGGTCTCTAGTTTTCAGAAATGCACAGGTTTGGTAGGTTTCCCTAGGTGCCGGCTGAGCTAGAGGCCAAAATCTACAGGTAGGCACTTCACACAAAACACCTCTGTTTTCTTCCAAAAATTTGGATGTGTCCACGTTGCGCTTTGGGGTGTTTCCTGTCACGGGCGCTAGGCCTACCCACACAAGTGAGGTATCATTTTTATCGGGAGACTTGGGGGAACGCTGGGTGGAAGGAAATTTGTGGCTCCTCTCAGATTCCAGAACTTTCTGCCACAGAAATGTGAGGAACATGTGTTTTTTTAGCCAAATTTTGAGGTTTGCAAAGGATTCTGGGTAACAGAACCTGGTCCGAGCCCCGCAAGTCAATCCATTTTGGATTCCCCTAGGTCTCTAGTTTTCAGAAATGCACAGGTTTGGTAGGTTTCCCTAGGTGCCGGCTGAGCTAGAGGCCAAAATCTACAGGTAGGCACTTCACAAAAAACACCTCTGTTTTCTTCCAAAATTTTGGATGTGTCCACGTTGCGCTTTGGGGTGTTTCCTGTCACGGGCGCTAGGCCTACCCACACAAGTGAGGTATCATTTTTATCGGGAGACTTGGGGGAATGCTGGGTGGAAGGAAATTTGTGGCTCCTCTCAGATTCCAGAACTTTCTGCCACAGAAATGTGAGGAACATGTGTTTTTTTAGCCAAATTTTGAGGTTTGCAAAGGATTCTGGGTAACAGAACCTGGTCCGAACCCCGCAAGTCACCCCTCCTTGGATTCCCCTAGGTCTCTAGTTTTCAGAAATGCACAGGTTTGGTAGGTTTCCCTAGGTGCCGGATGAGCTAGAGGCCAAAATCTACAGGTAGGCACTTCGCAAAAAACACCTCTGTTTTCTTCCAAAATTTTGGACGTGTCCACGTTGCGCTTTTGGGTGTTTCCTGTCGCCGGCGCTAGGCCTACCCACGCAAGTGAGGTATCATTTTTATCGGGAGACTTGGGGGAACGCTGGGTGGAAGGAAATTTGTGGCTCCTCTCAGATTCCAGAACTTTCTGCCACAGAAATGTGAGGAACATGTGTTTTTTTAGCCAAATTTTGAGGTTTGCAAAGGATTCTGGGTAACAGAACCTGGTCGGAGCCCCGCAAGTCACCCCATTTTGGATTCCCCTAGGTCTCTAGTTTTCAGAAATGCACAGGTTTGGTAGGTTTCCCTAAGTGCCGGCTGAGCTAGAGGCCAAAATCTACAGGTAGGCACTTAGCAAAAAACACCTCTGTTTTCTTCCAAAATTTTGGACGTGTCCACGTTGCGCTTTGGGGTGTTTCCTGTCGGCGGCGCTAGGCCTACCCACGCAAGTGAGGTATCATTTTTATCGGGAGACTTGGGGGAACGCTGGGTGGAAGGAAATTTGTGGCTCCTCTCAGATTCCAGAACTTTCTGCCACAGAAATGTGAGGAACATGTGTTTTTTTAGCCAAATTTTTCAGGTTTGCAAAGGATTCTGGGTAACAGAACCTGGTCCGAGCCCCACAAGTCACCCCTCCTTGGATTCCCCTAGGTCTCTAGTTTTCAGAAATGCACAGGTTTGGTAGGTTTCCCTAGGTGCCGGCTGAGCTAGAGGCCAAAATCTACAGGTAGGCACTTCGCAAAAAACACCTCTGTTTTCTTCCAAAATTTTGGATGTGTCCACGTTGCGCTTTGGGGCGTTTCCTGTCGCTGGCGCTAGGCCTACCCACGCAAGTGAGGTATCATTTTTATCGGGAGACTTGGGGGAACGCTGGGTGGAAGGAAATTTGTGGCTCCTCTCAGATTCCAGGACTTTCTGCCACAGAAATGTGAGGAACATGTGTTTTTTTAGCCAAATTTTGAGGTTTGCAAAGGATTCTGGGTAACAGAACCTGGTCCGAGCCCCGCAAGTCACCCCTCCTTGGATTTCCCTAGGTCTCTAGTTTTCAGAAATGCACAGGTTTGGTAGGTTTCCCTAGGTGCCGGCTGAGCTAGAGGCCAAAATCTACAGGTAGGCACTTCACACAAAACACCTCTGTTTTCTTCCAAAAATTTGGATGTGTCCACGTTGCGCTTTGGGGTGTTTCCTGTCACGGGCGCTAGGCCTACCCACACAAGTGAGGTATCATTTTTATCGGGAGACTTGGGGGAACGCTGGGTGGAAGGAAATTTGTGGCTCCTCTCAGATTCCAGAACTTTCTGCCACAGAAATGTGAGGAACATGTGTTTTTTTAGCCAAATTTTGAGGTTTGCAAAGGATTCTGGGTAACAGAACCTGGTCCGAGCCCCGCAAGTCACCCCATCTTGGATTCCCCTAGGTCTCTAGTTTTCAGAAATGCACAGGTTTGGTAGGTTTCCCTAGGTGCTGGCTGAGCTAGAGGCCAAAATCTACAGGTAGGCACTTCGCAAAAAACACCTCTGTTTTCTTCCAAAATTTTGGACGTGTCCACGTTGCGCTTTGGGGCGTTTCCTGTCGCTGGCGCTAGGCCTACCCACGCAAGTGAGGTATCATTTTTATCGGGAGACTTGGGGGAACGCTGGGTGGAAGGAAATTTGTGGCTCCTCTCAGATTCCAGAACTTTCTGGCACAGAAATGTGAGGAACATGTGTTTTTTTAGCCAAATTTAGAGGTTTGCAAAGGATTCTGGGTAACAGAACCTGGTCCGAGCCCCACAAGTCACCCCTCCTTGGATTCCCCTAGGTCTCTAGTTTTCAGAAATGCACAGGTTTGGTAGGTTTCCCTAGGTGCCGGCTGAGCTAGAGGCCAAAATCTACAGGTAGGCACTTCGCAAAAAACACCTCTGTTTTCTTCCAAAATTTTGGATGTGTCCACGTTGCGCTTTGGGGCGTTTCCTGTCGCTGGCGCTAGGCCTACCCACGCAAGTGAGGTATCATTTTTATCGGGAGACTTGGGGGAACGCTGGGTGGAAGGAAATTTGGGGCTCCTCTCAGATTCCAGAACTTTCTGCCACAGAAATGTGAGGAACATGTGTTTTTTTAGCCAAATTTTGAGGTTTGCAAAGGATTCTGGGTAACAGAACCTGGTCCGAGCCCCGCAAGTCACCCCTCCTTGGATTTCCCTAGGTCTCTAGTTTTCAGAAATGCACAGGTTTGGTAGGTTTCCCTAGGTGCCGGCTGAGCTAGAGGCCAAAATCTACAGGTAGGCACTTCACACAAAACACCTCTGTTTTCTTCCAAAAATTTGGATGTGTCCATGTTGCGCTTTGGGGTGTTTCCTGTCACGGGCGCTAGGCCTACCCACACAAGTGAGGTATCATTTTTATCGGGAGACTTGGGGGAACGCTAGGTGGAAGGAAATTTGTGGCTCCTCTCAGATTCCAGAACTTTCTGCCACAGAAATGTGAGGAACATGTGTTTTTTTAGCCAAATTTTGAGGTTTGCAAAGGATTCTGGGTAACAGAACCTGGTCCGAGCCCCGCAAGTCACCCCATCTTGGATTCCCCTAGGTCTCTAGTTTTCAGAAATGCACAGGTTTGGTAGGTTTCCCTAGGTGCTGGCTGAGCTAGAGGCCAAAATCTACAGGTAGGCACTTCGCAAAAAACACCTCTGTTTTCTTCCAAAATTTTGGACGTGTCCACGTTGCGCTTTGGGGCGTTTCCTGTTGCTGGCGCTAGGCCTACCCACGCAAGTGAGGTATCATTTTTATCGGGAGACTTGGGGGAACGCTGGGTGGAAGGAAATTTGTGGCTCCTCTCAGATTCCAGAACTTTCTGCCACAGAAATGTGAGGAACATGTGTTTTTTTAGCCAAATTTAGAGGTTTGCAAAGGATTCTGGGTAACAGAACCTGGTCCGAGCCCCACAAGTCACCCCTCCTTGGATTCCCCTAGGTCTCTAGTTTTCAGGAATGCACAGGTTTGGTAGGTTTCCCTAGGTGCCGGCTGAGCTAGAGGCCAAAATCTACAGGTAGGCACTTCGCAAAAAACACCTCTGTTTTCTTCCAAAATTTTGGATGTGTCCACGTTGCGCTTTGGGGCGTTTCCTGTCGCTGGCGCTAGGCCTACCCACGCAAGTGAGGTATCATTTTTATCGGGAGACTGGGGGGAACGCTGGGTGGAAGGAAATTTGTGGCTCCTCTCAGATTCCAGAAATTTCTGCCACAGAAATGTGAGGAACATGTGTTTTTTTAGCCAAATTTTGAGGTTTGCAAAGGATTCTGGGTAACAGAACCTGGTCCGAGCCCCGCAAGTCACCCCTCCTTGGATTTCCCTAGGTCTCTAGTTTTCAGAAATGCACAGGTTTGGTAGGTTTCCCTAGGTGCCGGCTGAGCTAGAGGCCAAAATCTACAGGTAGGCACTTCACAAAAAACACCTCTGTTTTCTTCCAAAATTTTGGATGTGTCCACGTTGCGCTTTGGGGTGTTTCCTGTCACGGGCGCTAGGCCTACCCACACAAGTGAGGTATCATTTTTATCGGGAGACTTGGGGGAACGCTGGGTGGAAGGAAATTTGTGGCTCCTCTCAGATTCCAGAACTTTCTGCCACAGAAATGTGAGGAACATGTGTTTTTTTAGCCAAATTTTGAGGTTTGCAAAGGATTCTGGGTAACAGAACCTGGTCCGAGCCCCACAAGTCACCCCTCCTTGGATTCCCCTAGGTCTCTAGTTTTCAGAAATGCACAGGTTTGGTAGGTTTCCCTAGGTGCCGGCTGAGCTAGAGGCCAAAATCTACAGGTAGGCACTTCGCAAAAAACACCTCTGTTTTCTTCCAAAATTTTGGATGTGTCCACGTTGCGCTTTGGGGCGTTTCCTGTCGCTGGCGCTAGGCCTACCCACGCAAGTGAGGTATCATTTTTATCGGGAGACTTGGGGGAACGCTGGGTGGAAGGAAATTTGTGGCTCCTCTCAGATTCCAGAACTTTCTGGCACAGAAATGTGAGGAACATGTGTTTTTTTAGCCAAATTTAGAGGTTTGCAAAGGATTCTGGGTAACAGAACCTGGTCCGAGCCCCACAAGTCACCCCTCCTTGGATTCCCCTAGGTCTCTAGTTTTCAGAAATGCACAGGTTTGGTAGGTTTCCCTAGGTGCCGGCTGAGCTAGAGGCCAAAATCTACAGGTAGGCACTTCGCAAAAAACACCTCTGTTTTCTTCCAAAATTTTGGATGTGTCCACGTTGCGCTTTGGGGCGTTTCCTGTCGCTGGCGCTAGGCCTACCCACGCAAGTGAGGTATCATTTTTATCGGGAGACTTGGGGGAACGCTGGGTGGAAGGAAATTTGTGGCTCCTCTCAGATTCCAGAACTTTCTGCCACAGAAATGTGAGGAACATGTGTTTTTTTAGCCAAATTTTGAGGTTTGCAAAGGATTCTGGGTAACAGAACCTGGTCCGAGCCCCGCAAGTCACCCCTCCTTGGATTTCCCTAGGTCTCTAGTTTTCAGAAATGCACAGGTTTGGTAGGTTTCCCTAGGTGCCGGCTGAGCTAGAGGCCAAAATCTACAGGTAGGCACTTCACACAAAACACCTCTGTTTTCTTCCAAAAATTTGGATGTGTCCACGTTGCGCTTTGGGGTGTTTCCTGTCACGGGCGCTAGGCCTACCCACACAAGTGAGGTATCATTTTTATCGGGAGACTTGGGGGAACGCTGGGTGGAAGGAAATTTGTGGCTCCTCTCAGATTCCAGAACTTTCTGCCACAGAAATGTGAGGAACATGTGTTTTTTTAGCCAAATTTTGAGGTTTGCAAAGGATTCTGGGTAACAGAACCTGGTCCGAGCCCCGCAAGTCACCCCATCTTGGATTTCCCTAGGTCTCTAGTTTTCAGAAATGCACAGGTTTGGTAGGTTTCCCTAGGTGCTGGCTGAGCTAGAGGCCAAAATCTACAGGTAGGCACTTCGCAAAAAACACCTCTGTTTTCTTCCAAAATTTTGGACGTGTCCACGTTGCGCTTTGGGGCGTTTCCTGTCGCTGGCGCTAGGCCTACCCACGCAAGTGAGGTATCATTTTTATCGGGAGACTTGGGGGAACGCTGGGTGGAAGGAAATTTGTGGCTCCTCTCAGATTCCAGAACTTTCTGCCACAGAAATGTGAGGAACATGTTTTTTTTTAGCCAAATTTAGAAGTTTGCAAAGGATTCTGGGTAACAGAACCTGGTCCGAGCCCCACAAGTCACCCCTCCTTGGATTCCCCTAGGTCTCTAGTTTTCAGGAATGCACAGGTTTGGTAGGTTTCCCTAGGTGCCGGCTGAGCTAGAGGCCAAAATCTACAGGTAGGCACTTCGCAAAAAACACCTCTGTTTTCTTCCAAAATTTTGGATGTGTCCACGTTGCGCTTTGGGGCGTTTCCTGTCGCTGGCGCTAGGCCTACCCACGCAAGTGAGGTATCATTTTTATCGGGAGACTGGGGGGAACGCTGGGTGGAAGGAAATTTGTGGCTCCTCTCAGATTCCAGAAATTTCTGCCACAGAAATGTGAGGAACATGTGTTTTTTTAGCCAAATTTTGAGGTTTGCAAAGGATTCTGGGTAACAGAACCTGGTCCGAGCCCCGCAAGTCACCCCTCCTTGGATTTCCCTAGGTCTCTAGTTTTCAGAAATGCACAGGTTTGGTAGGTTTCCCTAGGTGCCGGCTGAGCTAGAGGCCAAAATCTACAGGTAGGCACTTCACAAAAAACACCTCTGTTTTCTTCCAAAATTTTGGATGTGTCCACGTTGCGCTTTGGGGTGTTTCCTGTCACGGGCGCTAGGCCTACCCACACAAGTGAGGTATCATTTTTATCGGGAGACTTGGGGGAACGCTGGGTGGAAGGAAATTTGTGGCTCCTCTCAGATTCCAGAACTTTCTGCCACAGAAATGTGAGGAACATGTGTTTTTTTAGCCAAATTTTGAGGTTTGCAAAGGATTCTGGGTAACAGAACCTGGTCCAAACCCCGCAAGTCACCCCTCCTTGGATTCCCCTAGGTGTCTAGTTTTCAGAAATGCACAGGTGTGGTAGGTTTCCCTAGGTGCCGGCTGAGCTAGAGGCCAAAATCTACAGGTAGGCACTTCGCAAAAAACACCTCTGTTTTCTTCCAAAATTTTGGACGTGTCCACGTTGCGCTTTGGGGTGTTTCCTGTCGCCGGCGCTAGGCCTACCCACGCAAGTGAGGTATCATTTTTATCGGGAGACTTGGGGGAACGCTGGGTGGAAGGAAATTTGTGGCTCCTCTCAGATTCCAGAACTTTCTGCCACAGAAATGTGAGGAACATGTGTTTTTTTAGCCAAATTTTGAGGTTTGCAAAGGATTCTGGGTAACAGAACCTGGTCCGAGCCCCGCAAGTCAATCCATTTTGGATTCCCCTAGGTCTCTAGTTTTCAGAAATGCACAGGTTTGGTAGGTTTCCCTAGGTGCCGGCTGAGCTAGAGGCCAAAATCTACAGGTAGGCACTTCACAAAAAACACCTCTGTTTTCTTCCAAAATTTTGGATGTGTCCACTTTGCGCTTTGGGGTGTTTCCTGTCACGGGCGCTAGGCCTACCCACACAAGTGAGGTATCATTTTTATCGGGAGACTTGGGGGAATGCTGGGTGGAAGGAAATTTGTGGCTCCTCTCAGATTCCAGAACTTTCTGCCACAGAAATGTGAGGAACATGTGTTTTTTTAGCCAAATTTTGAGGTTTGCAAAGGATTCTGGGTAACAGAACCTGGTCCGAACCCCGCAAGTCACCCCTCCTTGGATTCCCCTAGGTCTCTAGTTTTCAGAAATGCACAGGTTTGGTAGGTTTCCCTAGGTGCCGGCTGAGCTAGAGGCCAAAATCTACAGGTAGGCACTTCGCAAAAAACACCTCTGTTTTCTTCCAAAATTTTGGACGTGTCCACGTTGCGCTTTGGGGTGTTTCCTGTCGCCGGCGCTAGGCCTACCCACGCAAGTGAGGTATCATTTTTATCGGGAGACTTGGGGGAACGCTGGGTGGAAGGAAATTTGTGGCTCCTCTCAGATTCCAGAACTTTCTGCCACAGAAATGTGAGGAACATGTGTTTTTTTAGCCAAATTTTGAGGTTTGCAAAGGATTCTGGGTAACAGAACCTGGTCCGAGCCCTGCAAGTCACCCCTCCTTGGATTTCCCTAGGTCTCTAGTTTTCAGAAATGCACAGGTTTGGTAGGTTTCCCTAGGTGCCGGCTGAGCTAGAGGCCAAAATCTACAGGTAGGCACTTCACACAAAACACCTCTGTTTTCTTCCAAAAATGTGGATGTGTCCACGTTGCGCTTTGGGGTGTTTCCTGTCACGGGCGCTAGGCCTACCCACACAAGTGAGGTATCATTTTTATCGGGAGACTTGGGGGAACGCTAGGTGGAAGGAAATTTGTGGCTCCTCTCAGATTCCAGAAATTTCTGCCACAGAAATGTGAGGAACATGTGTTTTTCTAGCCAAATTTTGAGGTTTGCAAAGGATTCTGGGTAACAGAACCTGGTCCGAGCCCCGCAAGTCACCCCTCCTTGGATTTCCCTAGGTCTCTAGTTTTCAGAAATGCACAGGTTTGGTAGGTTTCCCTAGGTGCCGGCTGAGCTAGAGGCCAAAATCTACAGGTAGGCACTTCACAAAAAACACCTCTGTTTTCTTCCAAAATTTTGGATGTGTCCACGTTGCGCTTTGGGGTGTTTCCTGTCACGGGCGCTAGGCCTACCCACACAAGTGAGGTATCATTTTTATCGGGAGACTTGGGGGAACACTGGGTGGAAGGAAATTTGTGGCTCCTCTCAGATTCCAGAACTTTCTGCCACAGAAATGTGAGGAACATGTGTTTTTTTAGCCAAATTTTGAGGTTTGCAAAGGATTCTGGGTAACAGAACCTGGTCCAAACCCCGCAAGTCACCCCTCCTTGGATTCCCCTAGGTGTCTAGTTTTCAGAAATGCACAGGTGTGGTAGGTTTCCCTAGGTGCCGGCTGAGCTAGAGGCCAAAATCTACAGGTAGGCACTTCGCAAAAAACACCTCTGTTTTCTTCCAAAATTTTGGACGTGTCCACGTTGCGCTTTGGGGTGTTTCCTGTCGCCGGCGCTAGGCCTACCCACGCAAGTGAGGTATCATTTTTATCGGGAGACTTGGGGGAACGCTGGGTGGAAGGAAATTTGTGGCTCCTCTCAGATTCCAGAACTTTCTGCCACAGAAATGTGAGGAACATGTGTTTTTTTAGCCAAATTTTGAGGTTTGCAAAGGATTCTGGGTAACAGAACCTGGTCCGAGCCCCGCAAGTCAATCCATTTTGGATTCCCCTTGGTCTCTAGTTTTCAGAAATGCACAGGTTTGGTAGGTTTCCCTAGGTGCCGGCTGAGCTAGAGGCCAAAATCTACAGGTAGGCACTTCACAAAAAACACCTCTGTTTTCTTCCAAAATTTTGGATGTGTCCACGTTGTGCTTTGGGGTGTTTCCTGTCACGGGCGCTAGGCCTACCCACACAAGTGAGGTATCATTTTTATCGGGAGACTTGGGGGAATGCTGGGTGGAAGGAAATTTGTGGCTCCTCTCAGATTCCAGAACTTTCTGCCACAGAAATGTGAGGAACATGTGTTTTTTTAGCCAAATTTTGAGGTTTGCAAAGGATTCTGGGTAACAGAACCTGGTCGGAGCCCCGCAAGTCACCCCATTTTGGATTCCCCTAGGTCTCTAGTTTTCAGAAATGCACAGGTTTGGTAGGTTTCCCTAAGTGCCGGCTGAGCTAGAGGCCAAAATCTACAGGTAGGCACTTAGCAAAAAACACCTCTGTTTTCTTCCAAAATTTTGGACGTGTCCACGTTGCGCTTTGGGGTGTTTCCTGTCGGCGGCGCTAGGCCTACCCACGCAAGTGAGGTATCATTTTTATCGGGAGACTTGGGGGAACGCTGGGTGGAAGGAAATTTGTGGCTCCTCTCAGATTCCAGAACTTTCTGCCACAGAAATGTGAGGAACATGTGTTTTTTTAGCCAAATTTTGAGGTTTGCAAAAGATTCTGGGTAACAGAACCTGGTCCGAGCCCCGCAAGTCAATCCATTTTGGATTCCCCTAGGTCTCTAGTTTTCAGAAATGCACAGGTTTGGTAGGTTTCCCTAGGTGCCGGCTGAGCTAGAGGCCAAAATCTACAGGTAGGCACTTCACAAAAAACACCTCTGTTTTCTTCCAAAATTTTGGATGTGTCCACGTTGCGCTTTGGGGTGTTTCCTGTCACGGGCGCTAGGCCTACCCACACAAGTGAGGTATCATTTTTATCGGGAGACTTGGGGGAATGCTGGGTGGAAGGAAATTTGTGGCTCCTCTCAGATTCCAGAACTTTCTGCCACAGAAATGTGAGGAACATGTGTTTTTTTAGCCAAATTTTGAGGTTTGCAAAGGATTCTGGGTAACAGAACCTGGTCCGAACCCCGCAAGTCACCCCTCCTTGGATTCCCCTAGGTCTCTAGTTTTCAGAAATGCACAGGTTTGGTAGGTTTCCCTAGGTGCCGGCTGAGCTAGAGGCCAAAATCTACAGGTAGGCACTTCGCAAAAAACACCTCTGTTTTCTTCCAAAATTTTGGACGTGTCCACGTTGCGCTTTGGGGTGTTTCCTGTCGCCGGCGCTAGGCCTACCCACGCAAGTGAGGTATCATTTTTATCGGGAGACTTGGGGGAACGCTGGGTGGAAGGAAATTTGTGGCTCCTCTCAGATTCCAGAACTTTCTGCCACAGAAATGTGAGGAACATGTGTTTTTTTAGCCAAATTTTGAGGTTTGCAAAGGATTCTGGGTAACAGAACCTGGTCCGAGCCCTGCAAGTCACCCCTCCTTGGATTTCCCTAGGTCTCTAGTTTTCAGAAATGCACAGGTTTGGTAGGTTTCCCTAGGTGCCGGCTGAGCTAGAGGCCAAAATCTACAGGTAGGCACTTCACACAAAACACCTCTGTTTTCTTCCAAAAATTTGGATGTGTCCACGTTGCGCTTTGGGGTGTTTCCTGTCACGGGCGCTAGGCCTACCCACACAAGTGAGGTATCATTTTTATCGGGAGACTTGGGGGAACGCTGGGTGGAAGGAAATTTGTGGCTCCTCTCAGATTCCAGAACTTTCTGCCACAGAAATGTGAGGAACATGTGTTTTTTTAGCCAAATTTTGAGGTTTGCAAAGGATTCTGGGTAACAGAACCTGGTCGGAGCCCCGCAAGTCACCCCATTTTGGATTCCCCTAGGTCTCTAGTTTTCAGAAATGCACAGGTTTGGTAGGTTTCCCTAGGTGCCGGCTGAGCTAGAGGCCAAAATCTACAGGTAGGCACTTCGCAAAAAACACCTCTGTTTTCTTCCAAAATTTTGGACGTGTCCACGTTGCGCTTTGGGGTGTTTCCTGTCGGCGGCGCTAGGCCTACCCACGCAAGTGAAGTATCATTTTTATCGGGAGACTTGGGGGAACGCTGGGTGGAAGGAAATTTGTGGCTCCTCTCAGATTCCAGAACTTTCTGCCACAGAAATGTGAGGAACATGTGTTTTTTTAGCCAAATTTTGAGGTTTGCAAATTATTCTGGGTAACAGAACCTGGTCCGAGCCCCACAAGTCACCCCTCCTTGGATTCCCCTAGGTCTCTAGTTTTCAGAAATGCACAGGTTTGGTAGGTTTCCCTAGGTGCCGGCTGAGCTAGAGGCCAAAATCTACAGGTAGGCACTTCGCAAAAAACACCTCTGTTTTCTTCCAAAATTTTGGATGTGTCCACGTTGCGCTTTGGGGCGTTTCCTGTCGCTGGCGCTAGGCCTACCCACGCAAGTGAGGTATCATTTTTATCGGGAGACTTGGGGGAACGCTGGGTGGAAGGAAATTTGTGGCTCCTCTCAGATTCCAGAACTTTCTGCCACAGAAATGTGAGGAACATGTGTTTTTTTAGCCAAATTTTGAGGTTTGCAAAGGATTCTGGGTAACAGAACCTGGTCCGAGCCCCGCAAGTCACCCCTCCTTGGATTTCCCTAGGTCTCTAGTTTTCAGAAATGCACAGGTTTGGTAGGTTTCCCTAGGTGCCGGCTGAGCTAGAGGCCAAAATCTACAGGTAGGCACTTCACACAAAACACCTCTGTTTTCTTCCAAAAATTTGGATGTGTCCACGTTGCGCTTTGGGGTGTTTCCTGTCACGGGCGCTAGGCCTACCCACACAAGTGAGGTATCATTTTTATCGGGAGACTTGGGGGAACGCTGGGTGGAAGGAAATTTGTGGCTCCTCTCAGATTCCAGAACTTTCTGCCACAGAAATGTGAGGAACATGTGTTTTTTTAGCCAAATTTTGAGGTTTGCAAAAGATTCTGGGTAACAGAACCTGGTCCGAGCCCCGCAAGTCAATCCATTTTGGATTCCCCTAGGTCTCTAGTTTTCAGAAATGCACAGGTTTGGTAGGTTTCCCTAGGTGCCGGCTGAGCTAGAGGCCAAAATCTACAGGTAGGCACTTCACAAAAAACACCTCTGTTTTCTTCCAAAATTTTGGATGTGTCCACGTTGCGCTTTGGGGTGTTTCCTGTCACGGGCGCTAGGCCTACCCACACAAGTGAGGTATCATTTTTATCGGGAGACTTGGGGGAATGCTGGGTGGAAGGAAATTTGTGGCTCCTCTCAGATTCCAGAACTTTCTGCCACAGAAATGTGAGGAACATGTGTTTTTTTAGCCAAATTTTGAGGTTTGCAAAGGATTCTGGGTAACAGAACCTGGTCCGAACCCCGCAAGTCACCCCTCCTTGGATTCCCCTAGGTCTCTAGTTTTCAGAAATGCACAGGTTTGGTAGGTTTCCCTAGGTGCCGGCTGAGCTAGAGGCCAAAATCTACAGGTAGGCACTTCGCAAAAAACACCTCTGTTTTCTTCCAAAATTTTGGACGTGTCCACGTTGCGCTTTGGGGTGTTTCCTGTCGCCGGCGCTAGGCCTACCCACGCAAGTGAGGTATCATTTTTATCGGGAGACTTGGGGGAACGCTGGGTGGAAGGAAATTTGTGGCTCCTCTCAGATTCCAGAACTTTCTGCCACAGAAATGTGAGGAACATGTGTTTTTTTAGCCAAATTTTGAGGTTTGCAAAGGATTCTGGGTAACAGAACCTGGTCGGAGCCCCGCAAGTCACCCCATTTTGGATTCCCCTAGGTCTCTAGTTTTCAGAAATGCACAGGTTTGGTAGGTTTCCCTAAGTGCCGGCTGAGCTAGAGGCCAAAATCTACAGGTAGGCACTTCGCAAAAAACACCTCTGTTTTCTTCCAAAATTTTGGACGTGTCCACGTTGCGCTTTGGGGTGTTTCCTGTCGGCGGCGCTAGGCCTACCCACGCAAGTGAGGTATCATTTTTATCGGGAGACTTGGGGGAACGCTGGGTGGAAGGAAATTTGTGGCTCCTCTCAGATTCCAGAACTTTCTGCCACAGAAATGTGAGGAACATGTGTTTTTTTAGCCAAATTTTGAGGTTTGCAAAGGATTCTGGGTAACAGAACCTGGTCCGAGCCCCACAAGTCACCCCTCCTTGGATTCCCCTAGGTCTCTAGTTTTCAGAAATGCACAGGTTTGGTAGGTTTCCCTAGGTGCCGGCTGAGCTAGAGGCCAAAATCTACAGGTAGGCACTTCGCAAAAAACACCTCTGTTTTCTTCCAAAATTTTGGATGTGTCCACGTTGCGCTTTGGGGCGTTTCCTGTCGCTGGCGCTAGGCCTACCCACGCAAGTGAGGTATCATTTTTATCGGGAGACTTGGGGGAACGCTGGGTGGAAGGAAATTTGTGGCTCCTCTCAGATTCCAGAACTTTCTGCCACAGAAATGTGAGGAACATGTGTTTTTTTAGCCAAATTTTGAGGTTTGCAAAGGATTCTGGGTAACAGAACCTGGTCCGAGCCCCGCAAGTCACCCCTCCTTGGATTTCCCTAGGTCTCTAGTTTTCAGAAATGCACAGGTTTGGTAGGTTTCCCTAGGTGCCGGCTGAGCTAGAGGCCAAAATCTACAGGTAGGCACTTCACACAAAACACCTCTGTTTTCTTCCAAAAATTTGGATGTGTCCACGTTGCGCTTTGGGGTGTTTCCTGTCACGGGCGCTAGGCCTACCCACACAAGTGAGGTATCATTTTTATCGGGAGACTTGGGGGAACGCTGGGTGGAAGGACATTTGTGGCTCCTCTCAGATTCCAGAACTTTCTGCCACAGAAATGTGAGGAACATGTGTTTTTTTAGCCAAATTTTGAGGTTTGCAAAGGATTCTGGGTAACAGAACCTGGTCGGAGCCCCGCAAGTCACCACATTTTGGATTCCCCTAGGTCTCTAGTTTTCAGAAATGCACAGGTTTGGTAGGTTTCCCTAGGTGCCGGCTGAGCTAGAGGCCAAAATCTACAGGTAGGCACTTCGCAAAAAACACCTCTGTTTTCTTCCAAAATTTTGGACGTGTCCACGTTGCGCTTTGGGGTGTTTCCTGTCGGCGGCGCTAGGCCTACCCACGCAAGTGAGGTATCATTTTTATCGGGAGACTTGGGGGAACGCTGGGTGGAAGGAAATTTGTGGCTCCTCTCAGATTCCAGAACTTTCTGCCACAGAAATGTGAGGAACATGTGTTTTTTTAGCCAAATTTTGAGGTTTGCAAAGGATTCTGGGTAACAGAACCTGGTCCGAGCCCCACAAGTCACCCCTCCTTGGATTCCCCTAGGTCTCTAGTTTTCAGAAATGCACAGGTTTGGTAGGTTTCCCTAGGTGCCGGCTGAGCTAGAGGCCAAAATCTACAGGTAGGCACTTCGCAAAAAACACCTCTGTTTTCTTCCAAAATTTTGGATGTGTCCACGTTGCGCTTTGGGGCGTTTCCTGTCGCTGGCGCTAGGCCTACCCACGCAAGTGAGGTATCATTTTTATCGGGAGACTTGGGGGAACGCTGGGTGGAAGGAAATTTGTGGCTCCTCTCAGATTCCAGAACTTTCTGCCACAGAAATGTGAGGAACATGTGTTTTTTTAGCCAAATTTTGAGGTTTGCAAAGGATTCTGGGTAACAGAACCTGGTCCGAGCCCCACAAGTCACCCCTCCTTGGATTCCCCTAGGTCTCTAGTTTTCAGAAATGCACAGGTTTGGTAGGTTTCCCTAGGTGCCGGCTGAGCTAGAGGCCAAAATCTACAGGTAGGCACTTCGCAAAAAACACCTCTGTTTTCTTCCAAAATTTTGGATGTGTCCACGTTGCGCTTTGGGGCGTTTCCTGTCGCTGGCGCTAGGCCTACCCACGCAAGTGAGGTATCATTTTTATCGGGAGACTTGGGGGAACGCTGGGTGGAAGGAAATTTGTGGCTCCTCTCAGATTCCAGAACTTTCTGCCACAGAAATGTGAGGAACATGTGTTTTTTTAGCCAAATTTTGAGGTTTGCAAAGGATTCTGGGTAACAGAACCTGGTCCGAGCCCCGCAAGTCACCCCTCCTTGGATTTCCCTAGGTCTCTAGTTTTCAGAAATGCACAGGTTTGGTAGGTTTCCCTAGGTGCCGGCTGAGCTAGAGGCCAAAATCTACAGGTAGGCACTTCACACAAAACACCTCTGTTTTCTTCCAAAAATTTGGATGTGTCCACGTTGCGCTTTGGGGTGTTTCCTGTCACGGGCGCTAGGCCTACCCACACAAGTGAGGTATCATTTTTATCGGGAGACTTGGGGGAACGCTGGGTGGAAGGAAATTTGTGGCTCCTCTCAGATTCCAGAACTTTCTGCCACAGAAATGTGAGGAACATGTGTTTTTTTAGCCAAATTTTGAGGTTTGCAAAGGATTCTGGGTAACAGAACCTGGTCCGAGCCCCGCAAGTCACCCCATCTTGGATTCCCCTAGGTCTCTAGTTTTCAGAAATGCACAGGTTTGGTAGGTTTCCCTAGGTGCTGGCTGAGCTAGAGGCCAAAATCTACAGGTAGGCACTTCGCAAAAAACACCTCTGTTTTCTTCCAAAATTTTGGACGTGTCAACGTTGCGCTTTGGGGTGTTTCCTGTCGCCGGCGCTAGGCCTACCCACGCAAGTGAGGTATCATTTTTATCGGGAGACTTGGGGGAACGCTGGGTGGAAGGAAATTTGTGGCTCCTCTCAGATTCCAGAACTTTCTGCCACAGAAATGTGAGGAACATGTGTTTTTTTAGCCAAATTTTGAGGTTTGCAAAGGATTCTGGGTAACAGAACCTGGTCGGAGCCCCGCAAGTCACCCCATTTTGGATTCCCCTAGGTCTCTAGTTTTCAGAAATGCACAGGTTTGGTAGGTTTCCCTAAGTGCCGGCTGAGCTAGAGGCCAAAATCTACAGGTAGGCACTTCGCAAAAAACACCTCTGTTTTCTTCCAAAATTTTGGACGTGTCCACGTTGCGCTTTGGGGTGTTTCCTGTCGGCGGCGCTAGGCCTACCCACGCAAGTGAGGTATCATTTTTATCGGGAGACTTGGGGGAACGCTGGGTGGAAGAAAATTTGTGGCTCCTCTCAGATTCCAGAACTTTCTGCCACAGAAATGTGAGGAACATGTGTTTTTTTAGCCAAATTTTGAGGTTTGCAAAGGATTCTGGGTAACAGAACCTGGTCCGAGCCCCACAAGTCACCCCTCCTTGGATTCCCCTAGGTCTCTAGTTTTCAGAAATGCACAGGTTTGGTAGGTTTCCCTAGGTGCCGGCTGAGCTAGAGGCCAAAATCTACAGGTAGGCACTTCGCAAAAAACACCTCTGTTTTCTTCCAAAATTTTGGATGTGTCCACGTTGCGCTTTGGGGCGTTTCCTGTCGCTGGCGCTAGGCCTACCCACGCAAGTGAGGTATCATTTTTATCGGGAGACTTGGGGGAACGCTGGGTGGAAGGAAATTTGTGGCTCCTCTCAGATTCCAGAACTTTCTGCCACAGAAATGTGAGGAACATGTGTTTTTTTAGCCAAATTTTGAGGTTTGCAAAGGATTCTGGGTAACAGAACCTGGTCCGAGCCCCGCAAGTCACCCCTCCTTGGATTTCCCTAGGTCTCTAGTTTTCAGAAATGCACAGGTTTGGTAGGTTTCCCTAGGTGCCGGCTGAGCTAGAGGCCAAAATCTACAGGTAGGCACTTCACACAAAACACCTCTGTTTTCTTCCAAAAATTTGGATGTGTCCACGTTGCGCTTTGGGGTGTTTCCTGTCACGGGCGCTAGGCCTACCCACACAAGTGAGGTATCATTTTTATCGGGAGACTTGGGGGAACGCTGGGTGGAAGGAAATTTGTGGCTCCTCTCAGATTCCAGAACTTTCTGCCACAGAAATGTGAGGAACATGTGTTTTTTTAGCCAAATTTTGAGGTTTGCAAAGGATTCTGGGTAACAGAACCTGGTCGGAGCCCCGCAAGTCACCACATTTTGGATTCCCCTAGGTCTCTAGTTTTCAGAAATGCACAGGTTTGGTAGGTTTCCCTAGGTGCCGGCTGAGCTAGAGGCCAAAATCTACAGGTAGGCACTTCGCAAAAAACACCTCTGTTTTCTTCCAAAATTTTGGACGTGTCCACGTTGCGCTTTGGGGTGTTTCCTGTCGGCGGCGCTAGGCCTACCCACGCAAGTGAGGTATCATTTTTATCGGGAGACTTGGGGGAACGCTGGGTGGAAGGAAATTTGTGGCTCCTCTCAGATTCCAGAACTTTCTGCCACAGAAATGTGAGGAACATGTGTTTTTTTAGCCAAATTTTGAGGTTTGCAAAGGATTCTGGGTAACAGAACCTGGTCCGAGCCCCACAAGTCACCCCTCCTTGGATTCCCCTAGGTCTCTAGTTTTCAGAAATGCACAGGTTTGGTAGGTTTCCCTAGGTGCCGGCTGAGCTAGAGGCCAAAATCTACAGGTAGGCACTTCGCAAAAAACACCTCTGTTTTCTTCCAAAATTTTGGATGTGTCCACGTTGCGCTTTGGGGCGTTTCCTGTCGCTGGCGCTAGGCCTACCCACGCAAGTGAGGTATCATTTTTATCGGGAGACTTGGGGGAACGCTGGGTGGAAGGAAATTTGTGGCTCCTCTCAGATTCCAGAACTTTCTGCCACAGAAATGTGAGGAACATGTGTTTTTTTAGCCAAATTTTGAGGTTTGCAAAGGATTCTGGGTAACAGAACCTGGTCCGAGCCCCACAAGTCACCCCTCCTTGGATTCCCCTAGGTCTCTAGTTTTCAGAAATGCACAGGTTTGGTAGGTTTCCCTAGGTGCCGGCTGAGCTAGAGGCCAAAATCTACAGGTAGGCACTTCGCAAAAAACACCTCTGTTTTCTTCCAAAATTTTGGATGTGTCCACGTTGCGCTTTGGGGCGTTTCCTGTCGCTGGCGCTAGGCCTACCCACGCAAGTGAGGTATCATTTTTATCGGGAGACTTGGGGGAACGCTGGGTGGAAGGAAATTTGTGGCTCCTCTCAGATTCCAGAACTTTCTGCCACAGAAATGTGAGGAACATGTGTTTTTTTAGCCAAATTTTGAGGTTTGCAAAGGATTCTGGGTAACAGAACCTGGTCCGAGCCCCGCAAGTCACCCCTCCTTGGATTTCCCTAGGTCTCTAGTTTTCAGAAATGCACAGGTTTGGTAGGTTTCCCTAGGTGCCGGCTGAGCTAGAGGCCAAAATCTACAGGTAGGCACTTCACACAAAACACCTCTGTTTTCTTCCAAAAATTTGGATGTGTCCACGTTGCGCTTTGGGGTGTTTCCTGTCACGGGCGCTAGGCCTACCCACACAAGTGAGGTATCATTTTTATCGGGAGACTTGGGGGAACGCTGGGTGGAAGGAAATTTGTGGCTCCTCTCAGATTCCAGAACTTTCTGCCACAGAAATGTGAGGAACATGTGTTTTTTTAGCCAAATTTTGAGGTTTGCAAAGGATTCTGGGTAACAGAACCTGGTCCGAGCCCCGCAAGTCACCCCATCTTGGATTCCCCTAGGTCTCTAGTTTTCAGAAATGCACAGGTTTGGTAGGTTTCCCTAGGTGCTGGCTGAGCTAGAGGCCAAAATCTACAGGTAGGCACTTCGCAAAAAACACCTCTGTTTTCTTCCAAAATTTTGGACGTGTCCACGTTGCGCTTTGGGGCGTTTCCTGTCGCTGGCGCTAGGCCTACCCACGCAAGTGAGGTATCATTTTTATCGGGAGACTTGGGGGCACGCTGGGTGGAAGGAAATTTGTGGCTCCTCTCAGATTCCAGAACTTTCTGCCACAGAAATGTGAGGAACATGTGTTTTTTTAGCCAAATTTAGAGGTTTGCAAAGGATTCTGAGTAACAGAACCTGGTCCGAGCCCCACAAGTCACCCCTCCTTGGATTCCCCTAGGTCTCTAGTTTTCAGAAATGCACAGGTTTGGTAGGTTTCCCTAGGTGCCGGCTGAGCTAGAGGCCAAAATCTACAGGTAGGCACTTCACAAAAAACACCTCTGTTTTCTTCCAAAATTTTGGATGTGTCCACGTTGCGCTTTGTGGCGTTTCCTGTCGCTGGCGCTAGGCCTACCCACGCAAGTGAGGTATCATTTTTATCGGGAGACTGGGGGGAACGCTGGGTGGAAGGAAATTTGTGGCTCCTCTCAGATTCCAGAAATTTCTGCCACAGAAATGTGAGGAACATGTGTTTTTTTAGCCAAATTTTGAGGTTTGCAAAGGATTCTGGGTAACAGAACCTGGTCCGAGCCCCGCAAGTCACCCCTCCTTGGATTTCCCTAGGTCTCTAGTTTTCAGAAATGCACAGGTTTGGTAGGTTTCCCTAGGTGCCGGCTGAGCTAGAGGCCAAAATCTACAGGTAGGCACTTCACAAAAAACACCTCTGTTTTCTTCCAAAATGTTGGATGTGTCCACGTTGCGCTTTGGGGTGTTTCCTGTCACGGGCGCTAGGCCTACCCACACAAGTGAGGTATCATTTTTATCGGGAGACTTGGGGGAACGCTGGGTGGAAGGAAATTTGTGGCTCCTCTCAGATTCCAGAACTTTCTGCCACAGAAATGTGAGGAACATGTGTTTTTTTAGCCAAATTTTGAGGTTTGCAAAGGATTCTGGGTAACAGAACCTGGTCCAAACCCCGCAAGTCACCCCTCCTTGGATTCCCCTAGGTGTCTAGTTTTCAGAAATGCACAGGTGTGGTAGGTTTCCCTAGGTGCCGGCTGAGCTAGAGGCCAAAATCTACAGGTAGGCACTTCGCAAAAAACACCTCTGTTTTCTTCCAAAATTTTGGACGTGTCCACGTTGCGCTTTGGGGTGTTTCCTGTCGCCGGCGCTAGGCCTACCCACGCAAGTGAGGTATCATTTTTATCGGGAGACTTGGGGGAACGCTGGGTGGAAGGAAATTTGTGGCTCCTCTCAGATTCCAGAACTTTCTGCCACAGAAATGTGAGGAACATGTGTTTTTTTAGCCAAATTTAGAGGTTTGCAAAGGATTCTGGGTAACAGAACTTGGTCCGAGCCCCGCAAGTCAATCCATTTTGGATTCCCCTAGGTCTCTAGTTTTCAGAAATGCACAGGTTTGGTAGGTTTCCCTAGGTGCCGGCTGAGCTAGAGGCCAAAATCTACAGGTAGGCACTTCACAAAAAACACCTCTGTTTTCTTCCAAAATTTTGGATGTGTCCACGTTGCGCTTTGGGGTGTTTCCTGTCACGGGCGCTAGGCCTACCCACACAAGTGAGGTATCATTTTTATCAGGAGACTTGGGGGAATGCTGGGTGGAAGGAAATTTGTGGCTCCTCTCAGATTCCAGAACTTTCTGCCACAGAAATGTGAGGAACATGTGTTTTTTTAGCCAAATTTTGAGGTTTGCAAAGGATTCTGGGTAACAGAACCTGGTCCGAACCCCGCAAGTCACCCCTCCTTGGATTCCCCTAGGTCTCTAGTTTTCAGAAATGCACAGGTTTGGTAGGTTTCCCTAGGTGCCGGCTGAGCTAGAGGCCAAAATCTACAGGTAGGCACTTCGCAAAAAACACCTCTGTTTTCTTCCAAAATTTTGGACGTGTCCACGTTGCGCTTTGGGGTGTTTCCTGTCGCCGGCGCTAGGCCTACCCACGCAAGTGAGGTATCATTTTTATCGGGAGACTTGGGGGAACGCTGGGTGGAAGGAAATTTGTGGCTCCTCTCAGATTCCAGAACTTTCTGCCACAGAAATGTGAGGAACATGTGTTTTTTTAGCCAAATTTTGAGGTTTGCAAAGGATTCTGGGTAACAGAACCTGGTCCGAGCCCTGCAAGTCACCCCTCCTTGGATTTCCCTAGGTCTCTAGTTTTCAGAAATGCACAGGTTTGGTAGGTTTCCCTAGGTGCCGGCTGAGCTAGAGGCCAAAATCTACAGGTAGGCACTTCACACAAAACACCTCTGTTTTCTTCCAAAAATTTGGATGTGTCCACGTTGCGCTTTGGGGTGTTTCCTGTCACGGGCGCTAGGCCTACCCACACAAGTGAGGTATCATTTTTATCGGGAGACTTGGGGGAACGCTGGGTGGAAGGAAATTTGTGGCTCCTCTCAGATTCCAGAACTTTCTGCCACAGAAATGTGAGGAACATGTGTTTTTTTAGCCAAATTTTGAGGTTTGCAAAGGATTCTGGGTAACAGAACCTGGTCCGAGCCCCGCAAGTCACCCCATCTTGGATTCCCCTAGGTCTCTAGTTTTCAGAAATGCACAGGTTTGGTAGGTTTCCCTAGGTGCCGGCTGAGCTAGAGGCCAAAATCTACAGGTAGGCACTTCGCAAAAAACACCTCTGTTTTCTTCCAAAATTTTGCACGTGTCCACGTTGCGGTTTGGGGTGTTTCCTGTCGCCGGCGCTAGGCCTACCTATGCAAGTGAGGTATCATTTTTATCGGGAGACTTGGGGGAACGCTGGGTGGAAGGAAATTTGTGGCTCCTCTCAGATTGCAGAACTTTCTGCCACAGAAATGTGAGGAACATGTGTTTTTTTAGCCAAATTTAGAGGTTTGCAAAGGATTCTGGGTAACAGAACCTGGTCCGAGCCCTGCAAGTCACCCCTCCTTAGATTTCCCTAGGTCTCTAGTTTTCAGAAATGCACAGGTTTGGTAGGTTTCCCTAGGTGCCGGCTGAGCTAGAGGCCAAAATCTACAGGTAGGCACTTCACACAAAACACCTCTGTTTTCTTCCAAAAATTTGGATGTGTCCACGTTGCGCTTTGGGGTGTTTCCTGTCACGGGCGCTAGGCCTACCCACACAAGTGAGGTATCATTTTTATCGGGAGACTTGGGGGAACGCTGGGTGGAAGGAAATTTGTGGCTCCTCTCAGATTCCAGAACTTTCTGCCACAGAAATGTGAGGAACATGTGTTTTTTTAGCCAAATTTTGAGGTTTGCAAAGGATTCTGGGTAACAGAACCTGGTCCGAGCCCCGCAAGTCACCCCATCTTGGATTCCCCTAGGTCTCTAGTTTTCAGAAATGCACAGGTTTGGTAGGTTTCCCTAGGTGCCGGCTGAGCTAGAGGCCAAAATCTACAGGTAGGCACTTCGCAAAAAACACCTCTGTTTTCTTCCAAAATTTTGCACGTGTCCACGTTGCGGTTTGGGGTGTTTCCTGTCGCCGGCGCTAGGCCTACCCATGCAAGTGAGGTATCATTTTTATCGGGAGACTTGGGGGAACGCTGGGTGGAAGGAAATTTGTGGCTCCTCTCAGATTCCAGAACTTTCTGCCACAGAAATGTGAGGAACATGTGTTTTTTTAGCCAAATTTAGAGGTTTGCAAAGGATTCTGGGTAACAGAACCTGGTCCGAGCCCTGCAAGTCACCCCTCCTTAGATTTCCCTAGGTCTCTAGTTTTCAGAAATGCACAGGTTTGGTAGGTTTCCCTAGGTGCCGGCTGAGCTAGAGGCCAAAATCTACAGGTAGGCACTTCACACAAAACACCTCTGTTTTCTTCCAAAAATTTGGATGTGTCCACGTTGCGCTTTGGGGTGTTTCCTGTCACGGGCGCTAGGCCTACCCACACAAGTGAGGTATCATTTTTATCGGGAGACTTGGGGGAACGCTGGGTGGAAGGAAATTTGTGGCTCCTCTCAGATTCCAGAACTTTCTGCCACAGAAATGTGAGGAACATGTGTTTTTTTAGCCAAATTTTGAGGTTTGCAAAGGATTCTGGGTAACAGAACCTGGTCCGAGCCCCGCAAGTCACCCCATCTTGGATTCCCCTAGGTCTCTAGTTTTCAGAAATGCACAGGTTTGGTAGGTTTCCCTAGGTGCCGGCTGAGCTAGAGGCCAAAATCTACAGGTAGGCACTTCGCAAAAAACACCTCTGTTTTCTTCCAAAATTTTGCACGTGTCCACGTTGCGGTTTGGGGTGTTTCCTGTCGCCGGCGCTAGGCCTACCCATGCAAGTGAGGTATCATTTTTATCGGGAGACTTGGGGGAACGCTGGGTGGAAGGAAATTTGTGGCTCCTCTCAGATTCCAGAACTTTCTACCACAGAAATGTGAGGAACATGTGTTTTTTTAGCCAAATTTAGAGGTTTGCAAAGGATTCTGGGTAACATAACCTGGTCCGAGCCCCACAAGTCACCCCTCCTTGGATTCCCCTAGGTCTCTAGTTTTCAGAAATGCACAGGTTTGGTAGGTTTCCCTAGGTGCCGGCTGAGCTAGAGGCCAAAATCTACAGGTAGGCACTTCGCAAAAAACACCTCTGTTTTCTTCCAAAATTTTGGATGTGTCCACGTTGCGCTTTGGGGCGTTTCCTGTCGCTGGCGCTAGGCCTACCCACGCAAGTGAGGTATCATTTTTATCGGGAGACTGGGGGGAACGCTGGGTGGAAGGAAATTTGTGGCTCCTCTCAGATTCCAGAAATTTCTGCCACAGAAATGTGAGGAACATGTGTTTTTTTAGCCAAATTTTGAGGTTTGCAAAGGATTCTGGGTAACAGAACCTGGTCCGAGCCCCGCAAGTCACCCCTCCTTGGATTTCCCTAGGTCTCTAGTTTTCAGAAATGCACAGGTTTGGTAGGTTTCCCTAGGTGCCGGCTGAGCTAGAGGCCAAAATCTACAGGTAGGCACTTCACAAAAAACACCTCTGTTTTCTTCCAAAATTTTGGATGTGTCCACGTTGCGCTTTGGGGTGTTTCCTGTCACGGGCGCTAGGCCTACCCACACAAGTGAGGTATCATTTTTATCGGGAGACTTGGGGGAACGCTGGGTGGAAGGAAATTTGTGGCTCCTCTCAGATTCCAGAACTTTCTGCCACAGAAATGTGAGGAACATGTGTTTTTTTAGCCAAATTTTGAGGTTTGCAAAGGATTCTGGGTAACAGAACCTGGTCCGAGCCCCGCAAGTCACCCCTCCTTGGATTCCCCTAGGTGTCTAGTTTTCAGAAATGCACAGGTGTGGTAGGTTTCCCTAGGTGCCGGCTGAGCTAGAGGCCAAAATCTACAGGTAGGCACTTCGCAAAAAACACCTCTGTTTTCTTCCAAAATTTTGGACGTGTCCACGTTGCGCTTTGGGGTGTTTCCTGTCGCCGGCGCTAGGCCTACCCACGCAAGTGAGGTATCATTTTTATCGGGAGACTTGGGGGAACGCTGGGTGGAAGGAAATTTGTGGCTCCTCTCAGATTCCAGAACTTTCTGCCACAGAAATGTGAGGAACATGTGTTTTTTTAGCCAAATTTTGAGGTTTGCAAAGGATTCTGGGTAACAGAACCTGGTCCGAGCCCCGCAAGTCAATCCATTTTGGATTCCCCTAGGTCTCTAGTTTTCAGAAATGCACAGGTTTGGTAGGTTTCCCTAGGTGCCGGCTGAGCTAGAGGCCAAAATCTACAGGTAGGCACTTCGCAAAAAACACCTGTTTTCTTCCAATTTTTTTTACGTGTCCACGTTGCGCTTTGGGGTGTTTCCTTTCGCGGGCACTAGGCCTACCCACGCAAGTGAGGTATCATTTTTATCGGGAGACTTGGGGGAACGCTGGGTGGAAGGAAATTTGTGGCTCCTCTCAGATTCCAGAACTTTCTGCCACAGAAATGTGAGGAACATGTGTTTTTTTAGCCAAATTTTGAGGTTTGCAAAGGATTCTGGGTAACAGAACCTGGTCCGAGCCCCGCAAGTCACCCCATCTTGGATTCCCCTAGGTCTCTAGTTTTCAGAAATGCACAGGTTTGGTAGGTTTCCCTAGGTGCCGGCTGAGCTAGAGGCCAAAATCTACAGGTAGGCACTTCGCAAAAAACACCTCTGTTTTCTTCCAAATTTTTTGACGTGTTCACGTTGCGCTTTGGGGTGTTTCCTTTCGCGGGCACTAGGCCTACCCACGCAAGTGAGGTATCATTTTTATCGGGAGACTTGGGGGAACGCTGGGTGGAAGGAAATTTGTGGCTCCTCTCAGATTCCAGAACTTTCTGCCACAGAAATGTGAGGAACATGTGTTTTTTTAGCCAAATTTTGAGGTTTGCAAAGGATTCTGGGTAACAGAACCTGGTCCGAGCCCCGCAAGTCACCCCATCTTGGATTCCCCTAGGTCTCTAGTTTTCAGAAATGCACAGGTTTGGTAGGTTTCCCTAGGTGCCGGCTGAGCTAGAGGCCAAAATCTACAGGTAGGCACTTCGCAAAAAACACCTCTGTTATCTTCCAAAATTTTGGACGTGTCCACGTTGCGCTTTGGGGTGTTTCCTGTCGCCGGCGCTAGGCCTACCCACGCAAGTGAGGTATCATTTTTATCGAGAGACTTGGGGGAACGCTGGGTGGAAGGAAATTTGTGGCTCCTCTCAGATTCCGGAACTTTCTGCCACAGAAATGTGAGGAACATGTGTTTTTTTAGCCAAATTTTGAAGTTTGCAAAGGATTCTGGGTAACAGAACCTGGTCCGAGCCCCGCAAGTCACCCCTCCTTGGATTCCCCTAGGTCTCTAGTTTACAGAAATGCACAGGTTTGGTAGGTTTCCCTAGGTGCCGGCTGAGCTAGAGGCCAAAATCTACAGGTAGGCACTTCGCAAGAAACACCTCTGTTTTCTTCCAAAATTTTGGACGTGTCCACGTTGCGCTTTGGAGTGTTTCCTGTCGCCGGCGCTAGGCCTACCCACGCAAGTGAGGTATCATTTTTATCGGGAGACTTGGGGGAACGCTGGGTGGAAAGAAATTTGTGGCTCCTCTACGATTCCAGAACTTTCTGCCACAGAAATGTGAGGAACATGTGTTTTTTTAGCCAAATTTTGAGGTTTGCAAAGGATTCTGGGTAACAGAACCTGGTCCGAGCCCCACAAGTCACCCCTCCTTGGATTCCCCTAGGTCTCTAGTTTTCAGAAATGCACAGGTTTGGTAGGTTTCCCTAGGTGCCGGCTGAGCTAGAGGCCAAAATCTACAGGTAGGCACTTCACACAAAACACCTCTGTTTTCTTCCAAAAATTTGGATGTGTCCACGTTGCGCTTTGGGGTGTTTCCTGTCACGGGCGCTAGGCCTACCCACACAAGTGAGGTATCATTTTTATCGGGAGACTTGGGGGAACGCTGGGTGGAAGGAAATTTGTGGCTCCTCTCAGATTCCAGAACTTTCTGCCACAGAAATGTGAGGAACATGTGTTTTTTTAGCCAAATTTTGAGGTTTGCAAAGGATTCTGGGTAACAGAACCTGGTCCGAGCCCCGCAAGTCACCCCATCTTGGATTCCCCTAGGTCTCTAGTTTTCAGAAATGCACAGGTTTGGTAGGTTTCCCTAGGTGCCGGCTGAGCTAGAGGCCAAAATCTACAGGTAGGCACTTCGCAAAAAACACCTCTGTTTTCTTCCAAAATTTTGCACGTGTCCACGTTGCGGTTTGGGGTGTTTCCTGTCGCCGGCGCTAGGCCTACCTATGCAAGTGAGGTATCATTTTTATCGGGAGACTTGGGGGAACGCTGGGTGGAAGGAAATTTGTGGCTCCTCTCAGATTGCAGAACTTTCTGCCACAGAAATGTGAAGAACATGTGTTTTTTTAGCCAAATTTAGAGGTTTGCAAAGGATTCTGGGTAACAGAACCTGGTCCGAGCCCTGCAAGTCACCCCTCCTTAGATTTCCCTAGGTCTCTAGTTTTCAGAAATGCACAGGTTTGGTAGGTTTCCCTAGGTGCCGGCTGAGCTAGAGGCCAAAATCTACAGGTAGGCACTTCACACAAAACACCTCTGTTTTCTTCCAAAAATTTGGATGTGTCCACGTTGCGCTTTGGGGTGTTTCCTGTCACGGGCGCTAGGCCTACCCACACAAGTGAGGTATCATTTTTATCGGGAGACTTGGGGGAACGCTGGGTGGAAGGAAATTTGTGGCTCCTCTCAGATTCCAGAACTTTCTGCCACAGAAATGTGAGGAACATGTGTTTTTTTAGCCAAATTTTGAGGTTTGCAAAGGATTCTGGGTAACAGAACCTGGTCCGAGCCCCGCAAGTCACCCCATCTTGGATTCCCCTAGGTCTCTAGTTTTCAGAAATGCACAGGTTTGGTAGGTTTCCCTAGGTGCCGGCTGAGCTAGAGGCCAAAATCTACAGGTAGGCACTTCGCAAAAAACACCTCTGTTTTCTTCCAAAATTTTGCACGTGTCCACGTTGCGGTTTGGGGTGTTTCCTGTCGCCGGCGCTAGGCCTACCCATGCAAGTGAGGTATCATTTTTATCGGGAGACTTGGGGGAACGCTGGGTGGAAGGAAATTTGTGGCTCCTCTCAGATTCCAGAACTTTCTGCCACAGAAATGTGAGGAACATGTGTTTTTTTAGCCAAATTTAGAGGTTTGCAAAGGATTCTGGGTAACAGAACCTGGTCCGAGCCCTGCAAGTCACCCCTCCTTAGATTTCCCTAGGTCTCTAGTTTTCAGAAATGCACAGGTTTGGTAGGTTTCCCTAGGTGCCGGCTGAGCTAGAGGCCAAAATCTACAGGTAGGCACTTCACACAAAACACCTCTGTTTTCTTCCAAAAATTTGGATGTGTCCACGTTGCGCTTTGGGGTGTTTCCTGTCACGGGCGCTAGGCCTACCCACACAAGTGAGGTATCATTTTTATCGGGAGACTTGGGGGAACGCTGGGTGGAAGGAAATTTGTGGCTCCTCTCAGATTCCAGAACTTTCTGCCACAGAAATGTGAGGAACATGTGTTTTTTTAGCCAAATTTTGAGGTTTGCAAAGGATTCTGGGTAACAGAACCTGGTCCGAGCCCCGCAAGTCACCCCATCTTGGATTCCCCTAGGTCTCTAGTTTTCAGAAATGCACAGGTTTGGTAGGTTTCCCTAGGTGCCGGCTGAGCTAGAGGCCAAAATCTACAGGTAGGCACTTCGCAAAAAACACCTCTGTTTTCTTCCAAAATTTTGCACGTGTCCACGTTGCGGTTTGGGGTGTTTCCTGTCGCCGGCGCTAGGCCTACCCATGCAAGTGAGGTATCATTTTTATCGGGAGACTTGGGGGAACGCTGGGTGGAAGGAAATTTGTGGCTCCTCTCAGATTCCAGAACTTTCTACCACAGAAATGTGAGGAACATGTCTTTTTTTATCCAAATTTAGAGGTTTGCAAAGGATTCTGGGTAACATAACCTGGTCCGAGCCCCACAAGTCACCCCTCCTTGGATTCCCCTAGGTCTCTAGTTTTCAGAAATGCACAGGTTTGGTAGGTTTCCCTAGGTGCCGGCTGAGCTAGAGGCCAAAATCTACAGGTAGGCACTTCGCAAAAAACACCTCTGTTTTCTTCCAAAATTTTGGATGTGTCCACGTTGCGCTTTGGGGCGTTTCCTGTCGCTGGCGCTAGGCCTACCCACGCAAGTGAGGTATCATTTTTATCGGGAGACTGGGGGGAACGCTGGGTGGAAGGAAATTTGTGGCTCCTCTCAGATTCCAGAAATTTCTGCCACAGAAATGTGAGGAACATGTGTTTTTTTAGCCAAATTTTGAGGTTTGCAAAGGATTCTGGGTAACAGAACCTGGTCGAGCCCCGCAAGTCACCCCTCCTTGGATTTCCCTAGGTCTCTAGTTTTCAGAAATGCACAGGTTTGGTAGGTTTCCCTAGGTGCCGGCTGAGCTAGAGGCCAAAATCTACAGGTAGGCACTTCACAAAAAACACCTCTGTTTTCTTCCAAAATTTTGGATGTGTCCACGTTGCGCTTTGGGGTGTTTCCTGTCACGGGCGCTAGGCCTACCCACACAAGTGAGGTATCATTTTTATCGGGAGACTTGGGGGAACGCTGGGTGGAAGGAAATTTGTGGCTCCTCTCAGATTCCAGAACTTTCTGCCACAGAAATGTGAGGAACATGTGTTTTTTTAGCCAAATTTTGAGGTTTGCAAAGGATTCTGGGTAACAGAACCTGGTCCGAGCCCCGCAAGTCACCCCTCCTTGGATTCCCCTAGGTGTCTAGTTTTCAGAAATGCACAGGTGTGGTAGGTTTCCCTAGGTGCCGGCTGAGCTAGAGGCCAAAATCTACAGGTAGGCACTTCGCAAAAAACACCTCTGTTTTCTTCCAAAATTTTGGACGTGTCCACGTTGCGCTTTGGGGTGTTTCCTGTCGCCGGCGCTAGGCCTACCCACGCAAGTGAGGTATCATTTTTATCGGGAGACTTGGGGGAACGCTGGGTGGAAGGAAATTTGTGGCTCCTCTCAGATTCCAGAACTTTCTGCCACAGAAATGTGAGGAACATGTGTTTTTTTAGCCAAATTTTGAGGTTTGCAAAGGATTCTGGGTAACAGAACCTGGTCCGAGCCCCGCAAGTCAATCCATTTTGGATTCCCCTAGGTCTCTAGTTTTCAGAAATGCACAGGTTTGGTAGGTTTCCCTAGGTGCCGGCTGAGCTAGAGGCCAAAATCTACAGGTAGGCACTTCGCAAAAAACACCTGTTTTCTTCCAATTTTTTTTACGTGTCCACGTTGCGCTTTGGGGTGTTTCCTTTCGCGGGCACTAGGCCTACCCACGCAAGTGAGGTATCATTTTTATCGGGAGACTTGGGGGAACGCTGGGTGGAAGGAAATTTGTGGCTCCTCTCAGATTCCAGAACTTTCTGCCACAGAAATGTGAGGAACATGTGTTTTTTTAGCCAAATTTTGAGGTTTGCAAAGGATTCTGGGTAACAGAACCTGGTCCGAGCCCCGCAAGTCACCCCATCTTGGATTCCCCTAGGTCTCTAGTTTTCAGAAATGCACAGGTTTGGTAGGTTTCCCTAGGTGCCGGCTGAGCTAGAGGCCAAAATCTACAGGTAGGCACTTCGCAAAAAACACCTCTGTTATCTTCCAAAATTTTGGACGTGTCCACGTTGCGCTTTGGGGTGTTTCCTGTCGCCGGCGCTAGGCCTACCCACGCAAGTGAGGTATCATTTTTATCGAGAGACTTGGGGGAACGCTGGGTGGAAGGAAATTTGTGGCTCCTCTCAGATTCCGGAACTTTCTGCCACAGAAATGTGAGGAACATGTGTTTTTTTAGCCAAATTTTGAAGTTTGCAAAGGATTCTGGGTAACAGAACCTGGTCCGAGCCCCGCAAGTCACCCCTCCTTGGATTCCCCTAGGTCTCTAGTTTACAGAAATGCACAGGTTTGGTAGGTTTCCCTAGGTGCCGGCTGAGCTAGAGGCCAAAATCTACAGGTAGGCACTTCGCAAGAAACACCTCTGTTTTCTTCCAAAATTTTGGACGTGTCCACGTTGCGCTTTGGAGTGTTTCCTGTCGCCGGCGCTAGGCCTACCCACGCAAGTGAGGTATCATTTTTATCGGGAGACTTGGGGGAACGCTGGGTGGAAAGAAATTTGTGGCTCCTCTACGATTCCAGAACTTTCTGCCACAGAAATGTGAGGAACATGTGTTTTTTTAGCCAAATTTTGAGGTTTGCAAAGGATTCTGGGTAACAGAACCTGGTCCGAGCCCCACAAGTCACCCCTCCTTGGATTCCCCTAGGTCTCTAGTTTTCAGAAATGCACAGGTTTGGTAGGTTTCCCTAGGTGCCGGCTGAGCTAGAGGCCAAAATCTACAGGTAGGCACTTCGCAAAAAACACCTCTGTTTTCTTCCAAAATTTTGGATGTGTCCACGTTGCGCTTTGGGGTGTTTCCTGTCGCCGGCGCTAGGCCTACCCACGCAAGTGAGGTATCATTTTTATCGGGAGACTTGGGGGAACGCTGGGTGGAAGGAAATTTGTGGCTCCTCTCAGATTCCAGAACTTTCTTCCACAGAAATGTGAGGAACATGTGTTTTTTTAGCCAAATTTTGAGGTTTGCAAAGGATTCTGGGTAACAGAACCTGGTCCGAGCCCCGCAAGTCACCCCATCTTGGATTCCCCTAGGTCTCTAGTTTTCAGAAATGCACAGGTTTGGTAGGTTTCCCTAGGTGCCGGCTGAGCTAGAGGCCAAAATCTACAGGTAGGCACTTCGCAAAAAACACCTCTGTTTTCTTCCAAATTTTTGGACGTGTTCACGTTGCGCTTTGGGGTGTTTCCTTTCGCGGGCACTAGGCCTACCCACGCAAGTGAGGTATCATTTTTATCGGGAGACTTGGGGGAACGCTGGGTGGAAGGAAATTTGTGGCTCCTCTCAGATTCCAGAACTTTCTGCCACAGAAATGTGAGGAACATGTGTTTTTTTAGCCAAATTTTGAGGTTTGCAAAGGATTCTGGGTAACAGAACCTGGTCCGAGCCCCGCAAGTCACCCCATCTTGGATTCCCCTAGGTCTCTAGTTTTCAGAAATGCACAGGTTTGGTAGGTTTCCCTAGGTGCCGGCTGAGCTAGAGGCCAAAATCTACAGGTAGGCACTTCGCAAAAAACACCTCTGTTTTCTTCCAAAATTTTGGACGTGTCCACGTTGCGCTTTGGGGTGTTTCCTGTCGCCGGCGCTAGGCCTACCCACGCAAGTGAGGTATCATTTTTATCGGGAGACTTGGGGGAACGGTGGGTGGAAGGAAATTTGTGGCTCCTCTCAGATTCCAGAACTTTCTGCCACAGAAATGTGAGGAACATGTGTTTTTTTAGCCAAATTTTGAGGTTTGCAAAGGATTCTGGGTAACAGAACCTGGTCCGAGCACCGCAAGTCACCCCATCTTGGATTCCCCTAGGTCTCTAGTTTTCAGAAATGCACAGGTTTGGTAGGTTTCCCTAGGTGCCGGCTGAGCTAGAGGCCAAAATCTACAGGTAGGCACTTCGCAAAAAACACCTCTGTTTTCTTCCAAAATTTTGGACGTGTCCACGTTGCGCTTTGGGGTGTTTCCTGTCGCCGGCGCTAGGCCTACCCACGCAAGTGAGGTATCATTTTTATCGGGAGACTTGGGGGAACGCTGGGTGGAAGGAAATTTGTGGCTCCTCTCAGATTCCAGAACTTTCTGCCACAGAAATGTGAGGAACATGTGTTTTTTTAGCCAAATTTTGAGGTTTGCAAAGGATTCTGGGTAACAGAACCTGGTCCGAGCCCCGCAAGTCAATCCATTTTGGATTCCCCTAGGTCTCTAGTTTTCAGAAATGCACAGGTTTGGTAGGTTTCCCTAGGTGCCGGCTGAGCTAGAGGCCAAAATCTACAGGTAGGCACTTCGCAAAAAACACCTGTTTTCTTCCAATTTTTTTTACGTGTCCACGTTGCGCTTTGGGGTGTTTCCTTTCGCGGGCACTAGGCCTACCCACGCAAGTGAGGTATCATTTTTATCGGGAGACTTAGGGGAACGCTGGGTGGAAGGAAATTTGTGGCTCCTCTCAGATTCCAGAACTTTCTGCCACAGAAATGTGAGGAACATGTGTTTTTTTAGCCAAATTTTGAGGTTTGCAAAGGATTCTGGGTAACAGAACCTGGTCCGAGCCCCGCAAGTCACCCCATCTTGGATTCCCCTAGGTCTCTAGTTTTCAGAAATGCACAGGTTTGGTAGGTTTCCCTAGGTGCCGGCTGAGCTAGAGGCCAAAATCTACAGGTAGGCACTTCGCAAAAAACACCTCTGTTTTCTTCCAAATTTTTTGACGTGTTCACGTTGCGCTTTGGGGTGTTTCCTTTCGCGGGCACTAGGCCTACCCACGCAAGTGAGGTATCATTTTTATCGGGAGACTTGGGGGAACGCTGGGTGGAAGGAAATTTGTGGCTCCTCTCAGATTCCAGAACTTTCTGCCACAGAAATGTGAGGAACATGTGTTTTTTTAGCCAAATTTTGAGGTTTGCAAAGGATTCTGGGTAACAGAACCTGGTCCGAGCCCCGCAAGTCACCCCATCTTGGATTCCCCTAGGTCTCTAGTTTTCAGAAATGCACAGGTTTGGTAGGTTTCCCTAGGTGCCGGCTGAGCTAGAGGCCAAAATCTACAGGTAGGCACTTCGCAAAAAACACCTCTGTTATCTTCCAAAATTTTGGACGTGTCCACGTTGCGCTTTGGGGTGTTTCCTGTCGCCGGCGCTAGGCCTACCCACGCAAGTGAGGTATCATTTTTATCGGGAGACTTGGGGGAACGCTGGGTGGAAGGAAATTTGTGGCTCCTCTCAGATTCCAGAACTTTCTGCCACAGAAATGTGAGGAACATGTGTTTTTTTAGCCAAATTTTGAGGTTTGCAAAGGATTCTGGGTAACAGAACCTGGTCCGAGCCCCGCAAGTCACCCCATCTTGGATTCCCCTAGGTCTCTAGTTTTCAGAAATGCACAGGTTTGGTAGGTTTCCCTTGGTGCCGGCTGAGCTAGAGGCCAAAATCTACAGGTAGGCACTTCGCAAAAAACACCTCTGTTTTCTTCCAAAATTTTGGACGTGTCCACGTTGCGCTTTGGGGTGTTTCCTGTCGCCGGCGCTAGGCCTACCCACGCAAGTGAGGTATCATTTTTATCGGGAGACTTGGGGGAACGGTGGGTGGAAGGAAATTTGTGGCTCCTCTCAGATTCCAGAACTTTCTGCCACAGAAATGTGAGGAACATGTGTTTTTTTAGCCAAATTTTGAGGTTTGCAAAGGATTCTGGGTAACAGAACCTGGTCCGAGCCCCGCAAGTCACCCCATCTTGGATTCCCCTAGGTCTCTAGTTTTCAGAAATGCACAGGTTTGGTAGGTTTCCCTAGGTGCCGGCTGAGCTAGAGGCCAAAATCTACAGGTAGGCACTTCGCAAAAAACACCTCTGTTTTCTTCCAAAATTTTGGACGTGTCCACGTTGCGCTTTGGGGTGCTTCCTGTCGCCGGCGCTAGGCCTACCCACGCAAGTGAGGTATCATTTTTATCGGGAGACTTGGGGGAACGCTGGGTGGAAGGAAATTTGTGGCTCCTCTCAGATTCCAGAACTTTCTGCCACAGAAATGTGAGGAACATGTGTTTTTTTAGCCAAATTTTGAGGTTTGCAAAGGATTCTGGGTAACAGAACCTGGTCCGAGCCCCGCAAGTCAATCCATTTTGGATTCCCCTAGGTCTCTAGTTTTCAGAAATGCACAGGTTTGGTAGGTTTCCCTAGGTGCCGGCTGAGCTAGAGGCCAAAATCTACAGGTAGGCACTTCGCAAAAAACACCTGTTTTCTTCCAATTTTTTTTACGTGTCCACGTTGCGCTTTGGGGTGTTTCCTTTCGCGGGCACTAGGCCTACCCACGCAAGTGAGGTATCATTTTTATCGGGAGACTTGGGGGAACGCTGGGTGGAAGGAAATTTGTGGCTCCTCTCAGATTCCAGAACTTTCTGCCACAGAAATGTGAGGAACATGTGTTTTTTTAGCCAAATTTTGAGGTTTGCAAAGGATTCTGGGTAACAGAACCTGGTCCGAGCCCCGCAAGTCACCCCATCTTGGATTCCCCTAGGTCTCTAGTTTTCAGAAATGCACAGGTTTGGTAGGTTTCCCTAGGTGCCGGCTGAGCTAGAGGCCAAAATCTACAGGTAGGCACTTCGCAAAAAACACCTCTGTTTTCTTCCAAATTTTTTGACGTGTTCACGTTGCGCTTTGGGGTGTTTCCTTTCGCGGGCACTAGGCCTACCCACGCAAGTGAGGTATCATTTTTATCGGGAGACTTGGGGGAACGCTGGGTGGAAGGAAATTTGTGGCTCCTCTCAGATTCCAGAACTTTCTGCCACAGAAATGTGAGGAACATGTGTTTTTTTAGCCAAATTTTGAGGTTTGCAAAGGATTCTGGGTAACAGAACCTGGTCCGAGCCCCGCAAGTCACCCCATCTTGGATTCCCCTAGGTCTCTAGTTTTCAGAAATGCACAGGTTTGGTAGGTTTCCCTAGGTGCCGGCTGAGCTAGAGGCCAAAATCTACAGGTAGGCACTTCGCAAAAAACACCTCTGTTATCTTCCAAAATTTTGGACGTGTCCACGTTGCGCTTTGGGGTGTTTCCTGTCGCCGGCGCTAGGCCTACCCACGCAAGTGAGGTATCATTTTTATCGAGAGACTTGGGGGAACGCTGGGTGGAAGGAAATTTGTGGCTCCTCTCAGATTCCGGAACTTTCTGCCACAGAAATGTGAGGAACATGTGTTTTTTTAGCCAAATTTTGAGGTTTGCAAAGGATTCTGGGTAACAGAACCTGGTCCGAGCCCCGCAAGTCACCCCTCCTTGGATTCCCCTAGGTCTCTAGTTTACAGAAATGCACAGGTTTGGTAGGTTTCCCTAGGTGCCGGCTGAGCTAGAGGCCAAAATCTACAGGTAGGCACTTCGCAAGAAACACCTCTGTTTTCTTCCAAAATTTTGGACGTGTCCACGTTGCGCTTTGGAGTGTTTCCTGTCGCCGGCGCTAGGCCTACCCACGCAAGTGAGGTATCATTTTTATCGGGAGACTTGGGGGAACGCTGGGTGGAAAGAAATTTGTGGCTCCTCTCCGATTCCAGAACTTTCTGCCACAGAAATGTGAGGAACATGTGTTTTTTTAGCAAAATTCTGAGGTTTGCAAAGGATTCTGGGTAACAGAACCTGGTCCGAGCCCCACAAGTCACCCCTCCTTGGATTCCCCTAGGTCTCTAGTTTTCAGAAATGCACAGGTTTGGTAGGTTTCCCTAGGTGCCGGCTGAGCTAGAGGCCAAAATCTACAGGTAGGCACTTCGCAAAAAACACCTCTGTTTTCTTCCAAAATTTTGGATGTGTCCACGTTGCGCTTTGGGGTGTTTCCTGTCGCCGGCGCTAGGCCTACCCACGCAAGTGAGGTATCATTTTTATCGGGAGACTTGGGGGAACGCTGGGTGGAAGGAAATTTGTGGCTCCTCTCAGATTCCAGAACTTTCTTCCACAGAAATGTGAGGAACATGTGTTTTTTTAGCCAAATTTTGAGGTTTGCAAAGGATTCTGGGTAACAGAACCTGGTCCGAGCCCCGCAAGTCACCCCATCTTGGATTCCCCTAGGTCTCTAGTTTTCAGAAATGCACAGGTTTGGTAGGTTTCCCTAGGTGCCGGCTGAGCTAGAGGCCAAAATCTACAGGTAGGCACTTCGCAAAAAACACCTCTGTTTTCTTCCAAATTTTTGGACGTGTTCACGTTGCGCTTTGGGGTGTTTCCTTTCGCGGGCACTAGGCCTACCCACGCAAGTGAGGTATCATTTTTATCGGGAGACTTGGGGGAACGCTGGGTGGAAGGAAATTTGTGGCTCCTCTCAGATTCCAGAACTTTCTGCCACAGAAATGTGAGGAACATGTGTTTTTTTAGCCAAATTTTGAGGTTTGCAAAGGATTCTGGGTAACAGAACCTGGTCCGAGCCCCGCAAGTCACCCCATCTTGGATTCCCCTAGGTCACTAGTTTTCAGAAATGCACAGGTTTGGTAGGTTTCCCTAGGTGCCGGCTGAGCTAGAGGCCAAAATCTACAGGTAGGCACTTCGCAAAAAACACCTCTGTTTTCTTCCAAAATTTTGGACGTGTCCACGTTGCGCTTTGGGGTGTTTCCTGTCGCCGGCGCTAGGCCTACCCACGCAAGTGAGGTATCATTTTTATCGGGAGACTTGGGGGAACGGTGGGTGGAAGGAAATTTGTGGCTCCTCTCAGATTCCAGAACTTTCTGCCACAGAAATGTGAGGAACATGTGTTTTTTTAGCCAAATTTTGAGGTTTGCAAAGGATTCTGGGTAACAGAACCTGGTCCGAGCACCGCAAGTCACCCCATCTTGGATTCCCCTAGGTCTCTAGTTTTCAGAAATGCACAGGTTTGGTAGGTTTCCCTAGGTGCCGGCTGAGCTAGAGGCCAAAATCTACAGGTAGGCACTTCGCAAAAAACACCTCTGTTTTCTTCCAAAATTTTGGACGTGTCCACGTTGCGCTTTGGGGTGTTTCCTGTCGCCGGCGCTAGGCCTACCCACGCAAGTGAGGTATCATTTTTATCGGGAGACTTGGGGGAACGCTGGGTGGAAGGAAATTTGTGGCTCCTCTCAGATTCCAGAACTTTCTGCCACAGAAATGTGAGGAACATGTGTTTTTTTAGCCAAATTTTGAGGTTTGCAAAGGATTCTGGGTAACAGAACCTGGTCCGAGCCCCGCAAGTCAATCCATTTTGGATTCCCCTAGGTCTCTAGTTTTCAGAAATGCACAGGTTTGGTAGGTTTCCCTAGGTGCCGGCTGAGCTAGAGGCCAAAATCTACAGGTAGGCACTTCGCAAAAAACACCTGTTTTCTTCCAATTTTTTTTACGTGTCCACGTTGCGCTTTGGGGTGTTTCCTTTCGCGGGCACTAGGCCTACCCACGCAAGTGAGGTATCATTTTTATCGGGAGACTTGGGGGAACGCTGGGTGGAAGGAAATTTGTGGCTCCTCTCAGATTCCAGAACTTTCTGCCACAGAAATGTGAGGAACATGTGTTTTTTTAGCCAAATTTTGAGGTTTGCAAAGGATTCTGGGTAACAGAACCTGGTCCGAGCCCCGCAAGTCACCCCATCTTGGATTCCCCTAGGTCTCTAGTTTTCAGAAATGCACAGGTTTGGTAGGTTTCCCTAGGTGCCGGCTGAGCTAGAGGCCAAAATCTACAGGTAGGCACTTCGCAAAAAACACCTCTGTTTTCTTCCAAATTTTTTGACGTGTTCACGTTGCGCTTTGGGGTGTTTCCTTTCGCGGGCACTAGGCCTACCCACGCAAGTGAGGTATCATTTTTATCGGGAGACTTGGGGGAACGCTGGGTGGAAGGAAATTTGTGGCTCCTCTCAGATTCCAGAACTTTCTGCCACAGAAATGTGAGGAACATGTGTTTTTTTAGCCAAATTTTGAGGTTTGCAAAGGATTCTGGGTAACAGAACCTGGTCCGAGCCCCGCAAGTCACCCCATCTTGGATTCCCCTAGGTCTCTAGTTTTCAGAAATGCACAGGTTTGGTAGGTTTCCCTAGGTGCCGGCTGAGCTAGAGGCCAAAATCTACAGGTAGGCACTTCGCAAAAAACACCTCTGTTTTCTTCCAAAATTTTGGACGTGTCCACGTTGCGCTTTGGGGTGTTTCCTGTCGCCGGCGCTAGGCCTACCCACGCAAGTGAGGTATCATTTTTATCGGGAGACTTGGGGGAACGGTGGGTGGAAGGAAATTTGTGGCTCCTCTCAGATTCCAGAACTTTCTGCCACAGAAATGTGAGGAACATGTGTTTTTTTAGCCAAATTTTGAGGTTTGCAAAGGATTCTGGGTAACAGAACCTGGTCCGAGCACCGCAAGTCACCCCATCTTGGATTCCCCTAGGTCTCTAGTTTTCAGAAATGCACAGGTTTGGTAGGTTTCCCTAGGTGCCGGCTGAGCTAGAGGCCAAAATCTACAGGTAGGCACTTCGCAAAAAACACCTCTGTTTTCTTCCAAAATTTTGGACGTGTCCACGTTGCGCTTTGGGGTGTTTCCTGTCGCCGGCGCTAGGCCTACCCACGCAAGTGAGGTATCATTTTTATCGGGAGACTTGGGGGAACGCTGGGTGGAAGGAAATTTGTGGCTCCTCTCAGATTCCAGAACTTTCTGCCACAGAAATGTGAGGAACATGTGTTTTTTTAGCCAAATTTTGAGGTTTGCAAAGGATTCTGGGTAACAGAACCTGGTCCGAGCCCCGCAAGTCAATCCATTTTGGATTCCCCTAGGTCTCTAGTTTTCAGAAATGCACAGGTTTGGTAGGTTTCCCTAGGTGCCGGCTGAGCTAGAGGCCAAAATCTACAGGTAGGCACTTCGCAAAAAACACCTGTTTTCTTCCAATTTTTTTTACGTGTCCACGTTGCGCTTTGGGGTGTTTCCTTTCGCGGGCACTAGGCCTACCCACGCAAGTGAGGTATCATTTTTATCGGGAGACTTGGGGGAACGCTGGGTGGAAGGAAATTTGTGGCTCCTCTCAGATTCCAGAACTTTCTGCCACAGAAATGTGAGGAACATGTGTTTTTTTAGCCAAATTTTGAGGTTTGCAAAGGATTCTGGGTAACAGAACCTGGTCCGAGCCCCGCAAGTCACCCCATCTTGGATTCCCCTAGGTCTCTAGTTTTCAGAAATGCACAGGTTTGGTAGGTTTCCCTAGGTGCCGGCTGAGCTAGAGGCCAAAATCTACAGGTAGGCACTTCGCAAAAAACACCTCTGTTTTCTTCCAAATTTTTTGACGTGTTCACGTTGCGCTTTGGGGTGTTTCCTTTCGCGGGCACTAGGCCTACCCACGCAAGTGAGGTATCATTTTTATCGGGAGACTTGGGGGAACGCTGGGTGGAAGGAAATTTGTGGCTCCTCTCAGATTCCAGAACTTTCTGCCACAGAAATGTGAGGAACATGTGTTTTTTTAGCCAAATTTTGAGGTTTGCAAAGGATTCTGGGTAACAGAACCTGGTCCGAGCCCCGCAAGTCACCCCATCTTGGATTCCCCTAGGTCTCTAGTTTTCAGAAATGCACAGGTTTGGTAGGTTTCCCTAGGTGCCGGCTGAGCTAGAGGCCAAAATCTACAGGTAGGCACTTCGCAAAAAACACCTCTGTTATCTTCCAAAATTTTGGACGTGTCCACGTTGCGCTTTGGGGTGTTTCCTGTCGCCGGCGCTAGGCCTACCCACGCAAGTGAGGTATCATTTTTATCGGGAGACTTGGGGGAACGCTGGGTGGAAGGAAATTTGTGGCTCCTCTCAGATTCCAGAACTTTCTGCCACAGAAATGTGAGGAACATGTGTTTTTTTAGCCAAATTTTGAGGTTTGCAAAGGATTCTGGGTAACAGAACCTGGTCCGAGCCCCGCAAGTCACCCCATCTTGGATTCCCCTAGGTCTCTAGTTTTCAGAAATGCACAGGTTTGGTAGGTTTCCCTTGGTGCCGGCTGAGCTAGAGGCCAAAATCTACAGGTAGGCACTTCGCAAAAAACACCTCTGTTTTCTTCCAAAATTTTGGACGTGTCCACGTTGCGCTTTGGGGTGTTTCCTGTCGCCGGCGCTAGGCCTACCCACGCAAGTGAGGTATCATTTTTATCGGGAGACTTGGGGGAACGGTGGGTGGAAGGAAATTTGTGGCTCCTCTCAGATTCCAGAACTTTCTGCCACAGAAATGTGAGGAACATGTGTTTTTTTAGCCAAATTTTGAGGTTTGCAAAGGATTCTGGGTAACAGAACCTGGTCCGAGCCCCGCAAGTCACCCCATCTTGGATTCCCCTAGGTCTCTAGTTTTCAGAAATGCACAGGTTTGGTAGGTTTCCCTAGGTGCCGGCTGAGCTAGAGGCCAAAATCTACAGGTAGGCACTTCGCAAAAAACACCTCTGTTTTCTTCCAAAATTTTGGACGTGTCCACGTTGCGCTTTGGGGTGCTTCCTGTCGCCGGCGCTAGGCCTACCCACGCAAGTGAGGTATCATTTTTATCGGGAGACTTGGGGGAACGCTGGGTGGAAGGAAATTTGTGGCTCCTCTCAGATTCCAGAACTTTCTGCCACAGAAATGTGAGGAACATGTGTTTTTTTAGCCAAATTTTGAGGTTTGCAAAGGATTCTGGGTAACAGAACCTGGTCCGAGCCCCGCAAGTCAATCCATTTTGGATTCCCCTAGGTCTCTAGTTTTCAGAAATGCACAGGTTTGGTAGGTTTCCCTAGGTGCCGGCTGAGCTAGAGGCCAAAATCTACAGGTAGGCACTTCGCAAAAAACACCTGTTTTCTTCCAATTTTTTTTACGTGTCCACGTTGCGCTTTGGGGTGTTTCCTTTCGCGGGCACTAGGCCTACCCACGCAAGTGAGGTATCATTTTTATCGGGAGACTTGGGGGAACGCTGGGTGGAAGGAAATTTGTGGCTCCTCTCAGATTCCAGAACTTTCTGCCACAGAAATGTGAGGAACATGTGTTTTTTTAGCCAAATTTTGAGGTTTGCAAAGGATTCTGGGTAACAGAACCTGGTCCGAGCCCCGCAAGTCACCCCATCTTGGATTCCCCTAGGTCTCTAGTTTTCAGAAATGCACAGGTTTGGTAGGTTTCCCTAGGTGCCGGCTGAGCTAGAGGCCAAAATCTACAGGTAGGCACTTCGCAAAAAACACCTCTGTTTTCTTCCAAATTTTTTGACGTGTTCACGTTGCGCTTTGGGGTGTTTCCTTTCGCGGGCACTAGGCCTACCCACGCAAGTGAGGTATCATTTTTATCGGGAGACTTGGGGGAACGCTGGGTGGAAGGAAATTTGTGGCTCCTCTCAGATTCCAGAACTTTCTGCCACAGAAATGTGAGGAACATGTGTTTTTTTAGCCAAATTTTGAGGTTTGCAAAGGATTCTGGGTAACAGAACCTGGTCCGAGCCCCGCAAGTCACCCCATCTTGGATTCCCCTAGGTCTCTAGTTTTCAGAAATGCACAGGTTTGGTAGGTTTCCCTAGGTGCCGGCTGAGCTAGAGGCCAAAATCTACAGGTAGGCACTTCGCAAAAAACACCTCTGTTATCTTCCAAAATTTTGGACGTGTCCACGTTGCGCTTTGGGGTGTTTCCTGTCGCCGGCGCTAGGCCTACCCACGCAAGTGAGGTATCATTTTTATCGAGAGACTTGGGGGAACGCTGGGTGGAAGGAAATTTGTGGCTCCTCTCAGATTCCGGAACTTTCTGCCACAGAAATGTGAGGAACATGTGTTTTTTTAGCCAAATTTTGAGGTTTGCAAAGGATTCTGGGTAACAGAACCTGGTCCGAGCCCCGCAAGTCACCCCTCCTTGGATTCCCCTAGGTCTCTAGTTTACAGAAATGCACAGGTTTGGTAGGTTTCCCTAGGTGCCGGCTGAGCTAGAGGCCAAAATCTACAGGTAGGCACTTCGCAAGAAACACCTCTGTTTTCTTCCAAAATTTTGGACGTGTCCACGTTGCGCTTTGGAGTGTTTCCTGTCGCCGGCGCTAGGCCTACCCACGCAAGTGAGGTATCATTTTTATCGGGAGACTTGGGGGAACGCTGGGTGGAAAGAAATTTGTGGCTCCTCTCCGATTCCAGAACTTTCTGCCACAGAAATGTGAGGAACATGTGTTTTTTTAGCAAAATTCTGAGGTTTGCAAAGGATTCTGGGTAACAGAACCTGGTCCGAGCCCCACAAGTCACCCCTCCTTGGATTCCCCTAGGTCTCTAGTTTTCAGAAATGCACAGGTTTGGTAGGTTTCCCTAGGTGCCGGCTGAGCTAGAGGCCAAAATCTACAGGTAGGCACTTCGCAAAAAACACCTCTGTTTTCTTCCAAAATTTTGGATGTGTCCACGTTGCGCTTTGGGGTGTTTCCTGTCGCCGGCGCTAGGCCTACCCACGCAAGTGAGGTATCATTTTTATCGGGAGACTTGGGGGAACGCTGGGTGGAAGGAAATTTGTGGCTCCTCTCAGATTCCAGAACTTTCTTCCACAGAAATGTGAGGAACATGTGTTTTTTTAGCCAAATTTTGAGGTTTGCAAAGGATTCTGGGTAACAGAACCTGGTCCGAGCCCCGCAAGTCACCCCATCTTGGATTCCCCTAGGTCTCTAGTTTTCAGAAATGCACAGGTTTGGTAGGTTTCCCTAGGTGCCGGCTGAGCTAGAGGCCAAAATCTACAGGTAGGCACTTCGCAAAAAACACCTCTGTTTTCTTCCAAATTTTTGGACGTGTTCACGTTGCGCTTTGGGGTGTTTCCTTTCGCGGGCACTAGGCCTACCCACGCAAGTGAGGTATCATTTTTATCGGGAGACTTGGGGGAACGCTGGGTGGAAGGAAATTTGTGGCTCCTCTCAGATTCCAGAACTTTCTGCCACAGAAATGTGAGGAACATGTGTTTTTTTAGCCAAATTTTGAGGTTTGCAAAGGATTCTGGGTAACAGAACCTGGTCCGAGCCCCGCAAGTCACCCCATCTTGGATTCCCCTAGGTCACTAGTTTTCAGAAATGCACAGGTTTGGTAGGTTTCCCTAGGTGCCGGCTGAGCTAGAGGCCAAAATCTACAGGTAGGCACTTCGCAAAAAACACCTCTGTTTTCTTCCAAAATTTTGGACGTGTCCACGTTGCGCTTTGGGGTGTTTCCTGTCGCCGGCGCTAGGCCTACCCACGCAAGTGAGGTATCATTTTTATCGGGAGACTTGGGGGAACGGTGGGTGGAAGGAAATTTGTGGCTCCTCTCAGATTCCAGAACTTTCTGCCACAGAAATGTGAGGAACATGTGTTTTTTTAGCCAAATTTTGAGGTTTGCAAAGGATTCTGGGTAACAGAACCTGGTCCGAGCACCGCAAGTCACCCCATCTTGGATTCCCCTAGGTCTCTAGTTTTCAGAAATGCACAGGTTTGGTAGGTTTCCCTAGGTGCCGGCTGAGCTAGAGGCCAAAATCTACAGGTAGGCACTTCGCAAAAAACACCTCTGTTTTCTTCCAAAATTTTGGACGTGTCCACGTTGCGCTTTGGGGTGTTTCCTGTCGCCGGCGCTAGGCCTACCCACGCAAGTGAGGTATCATTTTTATCGGGAGACTTGGGGGAACGCTGGGTGGAAGGAAATTTGTGGCTCCTCTCAGATTCCAGAACTTTCTGCCACAGAAATGTGAGGAACATGTGTTTTTTTAGCCAAATTTTGAGGTTTGCAAAGGATTCTGGGTAACAGAACCTGGTCCGAGCCCCGCAAGTCAATCCATTTTGGATTCCCCTAGGTCTCTAGTTTTCAGAAATGCACAGGTTTGGTAGGTTTCCCTAGGTGCCGGCTGAGCTAGAGGCCAAAATCTACAGGTAGGCACTTCGCAAAAAACACCTGTTTTCTTCCAATTTTTTTTACGTGTCCACGTTGCGCTTTGGGGTGTTTCCTTTCGCGGGCACTAGGCCTACCCACGCAAGTGAGGTATCATTTTTATCGGGAGACTTGGGGGAACGCTGGGTGGAAGGAAATTTGTGGCTCCTCTCAGATTCCAGAACTTTCTGCCACAGAAATGTGAGGAACATGTGTTTTTTTAGCCAAATTTTGAGGTTTGCAAAGGATTCTGGGTAACAGAACCTGGTCCGAGCCCCGCAAGTCACCCCATCTTGGATTCCCCTAGGTCTCTAGTTTTCAGAAATGCACAGGTTTGGTAGGTTTCCCTAGGTGCCGGCTGAGCTAGAGGCCAAAATCTACAGGTAGGCACTTCGCAAAAAACACCTCTGTTTTCTTCCAAATTTTTTGACGTGTTCACGTTGCGCTTTGGGGTGTTTCCTTTCGCGGGCACTAGGCCTACCCACGCAAGTGAGGTATCATTTTTATCGGGAGACTTGGGGGAACGCTGGGTGGAAGGAAATTTGTGGCTCCTCTCAGATTCCAGAACTTTCTGCCACAGAAATGTGAGGAACATGTGTTTTTTTAGCCAAATTTTGAGGTTTGCAAAGGATTCTGGGTAACAGAACCTGGTCCGAGCCCCGCAAGTCACCCCATCTTGGATTCCCCTAGATCTCTAGTTTTCAGAAATGCACAGGTTTGGTAGGTTTCCCTAGGTGCCGGCTGAGCTAGAGGCCAAAATCTACAGGTACGCACTTCGCAAAAAACACCTCTGTTATCTTCCAAAATTTTGGACGTGTCCACGTTGCGCTTTGGGGTGTTTCCTGTCGCCGGCGCTAGGCCTACCCACGCAAGTGAGGTATCATTTTTATCGGGAGACTTGGGGGAACGCTGGGTGGAAGGAAATTTGTGGCTCCTCTCAGATTCCAGAACTTTCTGCCACAGAAATGTGAGGAACATGTGTTTTTTTAGCCAAATTTTGAGGTTTGCAAAGGATTCTGGGTAACAGAACCTGGTCCGAGCCCCGCAAGTCACCCCATCTTGGATTCCCCTAGGTCTCTAGTTTTCAGAAATGCACAGGTTTGGTAGGTTTCCCTTGGTGCCGGCTGAGCTAGAGGCCAAAATCTACAGGTAGGCACTTCGCAAAAAACACCTCTGTTTTCTTCCAAAATTTTGGACGTGTCCACGTTGCGCTTTGGGGTGTTTCCTGTCGCCGGCGCTAGGCCTACCCACGCAAGTGAGGTATCATTTTTATCGGGAGACTTGGGGGAACGGTGGGTGGAAGGAAATTTGTGGCTCCTCTCAGATTCCAGAACTTTCTGCCACAGAAATGTGAGGAACATGTGTTTTTTTAGCCAAATTTTGAGGTTTGCAAAGGATTCTGGGTAACAGAACCTGGTCCGAGCCCCGCAAGTCACCCCATCTTGGATTCCCCTAGGTCTCTAGTTTTCAGAAATGCACAGGTTTGGTAGGTTTCCCTAGGTGCCGGCTGAGCTAGAGGCCAAAATCTACAGGTAGGCACTTCGCAAAAAACACCTCTGTTTTCTTCCAAAATTTTGGACGTGTCCACGTTGCGCTTTGGGGTGTTTCCTGTCGCCGGCGCTAGGCCTACCCACGCAAGTGAGGTATCATTTTTATCGGGAGACTTGGGGGAACGCTGGGTGGAAGGAAATTTGTGGCTCCTCTCAGATTCCAGAACTTTCTGCCACAGAAATGTGAGGAACATGTGTTTTTTTAGCCAAATTTTGAGGTTTGCAAAGGATTCTGGGTAACAGAACCTGGTCCGAGCCCCGCAAGTCAATCCATTTTGGATTCCCCTAGGTCTCTAGTTTTCAGAAATGCACAGGTTTGGTAGGTTTCCCTAGGTGCCGGCTGAGCTAGAGGCCAAAATCTACAGGTAGGCACTTCGCAAAAAACACCTGTTTTCTTCCAATTTTTTTTACGTGTCCACGTTGCGCTTTGGGGTGTTTCCTTTCGCGGGCACTAGGCCTACCCACGCAAGTGAGGTATCATTTTTATCGGGAGACTTGGGGGAACGCTGGGTGGAAGGAAATTTGTGGCTCCTCTCAGATTCCAGAACTTTCTGCCACAGAAATGTGAGGAACATGTGTTTTTTTAGCCAAATTTTGAGGTTTGCAAAGGATTCTGGGTAACAGAACCTGGTCCGAGCCCCGCAAGTCACCCCATCTTGGATTCCCCTAGGTCTCTAGTTTTCAGAAATGCACAGGTTTGGTAGGTTTCCCTAGGTGCCGGCTGAGCTAGAGGCCAAAATCTACAGGTAGGCACTTCGCAAAAAACACCTCTGTTTTCTTCCAAATTTTTTGACGTGTTCACGTTGCGCTTTGGGGTGTTTCCTTTCGCGGGCACTAGGCCTACCCACGCAAGTGAGGTATCATTTTTATCGGGAGACTTGGGGGAACGCTGGGTGGAAGGAAATTTGTGGCTCCTCTCAGATTCCAGAACTTTCTGCCACAGAAATGTGAGGAACATGTGTTTTTTTAGCCAAATTTTGAGGTTTGCAAAGGATTCTGGGTAACAGAACCTGGTCCGAGCCCCGCAAGTCACCCCATCTTGGATTCCCCTAGGTCTCTAGTTTTCAGAAATGCACAGGTTTGGTAGGTTTCCCTAGGTGCCGGCTGAGCTAGAGGCCAAAATCTACAGGTAGGCACTTCGCAAAAAACACCTCTGTTATCTTCCAAAATTTTGGACGTGTCCACGTTGCGCTTTGGGGTGTTTCCTGTCGCCGGCGCTAGGCCTACCCACGCAAGTGAGGTATCATTTTTATCGAGAGACTTGGGGGAACGCTGGGTGGAAGGAAATTTGTGGCTCCTCTCAGATTCCGGAACTTTCTGCCACAGAAATGTGAGGAACATGTGTTTTTTTAGCCAAATTTTGAGGTTTGCAAAGGATTCTGGGTAACAGAACCTGGTCCGAGCCCCGCAAGTCACCCCTCCTTGGATTCCCCTAGGTCTCTAGTTTACAGAAATGCACAGGTTTGGTAGGTTTCCCTAGGTGCCGGCTGAGCTAGAGGCCAAAATCTACAGGTAGGCACTTCGCAAGAAACACCTCTGTTTTCTTCCAAAATTTTGGACGTGTCCACGTTGCGCTTTGGAGTGTTTCCTGTCGCCGGCGCTAGGCCTACCCACGCAAGTGAGGTATCATTTTTATCGGGAGACTTGGGGGAACGCTGGGTGGAAAGAAATTTGTGGCTCCTCTCCGATTCCAGAACTTTCTGCCACAGAAATGTGAGGAACATGTGTTTTTTTAGCAAAATTCTGAGGTTTGCAAAGGATTCTGGGTAACAGAACCTGGTCCGAGCCCCACAAGTCACCCCTCCTTGGATTCCCCTAGGTCTCTAGTTTTCAGAAATGCACAGGTTTGGTAGGTTTCCCTAGGTGCCGGCTGAGCTAGAGGCCAAAATCTACAGGTAGGCACTTCGCAAAAAACACCTCTGTTTTCTTCCAAAATTTTGGATGTGTCCACGTTGCGCTTTGGGGTGTTTCCTGTCGCCGGCGCTAGGCCTACCCACGCAAGTGAGGTATCATTTTTATCGGGAGACTTGGGGGAACGCTGGGTGGAAGGAAATTTGTGGCTCCTCTCAGATTCCAGAACTTTCTTCCACAGAAATGTGAGGAACATGTGTTTTTTTAGCCAAATTTTGAGGTTTGCAAAGGATTCTGGGTAACAGAACCTGGTCCGAGCCCCGCAAGTCACTCCATCTTGGATTCCCCTAGGTCTCTAGTTTTCAGAAATGCACAGGTTTGGTAGGTTTCCCTAGGTGCCGGCTGAGCTAGAGGCCAAAATCTACAGGTAGGCACTTCGCAAAAAACACCTCTGTTTTCTTCCAAATTTTTGGACGTGTTCACGTTGCGCTTTGGGGTGTTTCCTTTCGCGGGCACTAGGCCTACCCACTCAAGTGAGGTATCATTATTATCGGGAGACTTGGGGGAACGCTGGGTGGAAGGAAATTTGTGGCTCCTCTCAGATTCCAGAACTTTCTGCCACAGAAATGTGAGGAACATGTGTTTTTTTAGCCAAATTTTGAGGTTTGCAAAGGATTCTGGGTAACAGAACCTGGTCCGAGCCCCGCAAGTCACCCCATCTTGGATTCCCCTAGGTCTCTAGTTTTCAGAAATGCACAGGTTTGGTAGGTTTCCCTAGGTGCCGGCTGAGCTAGAGGCCAAAATCTACAGGTAGGCACTTCGCAAAAAACACCTCTGTTTTCTTCCAAAATTTTGGACGTGTCCACGTTGCGCTTTGGGGTGTTTCCTGTCGCCGGCGCTAGGCCTACCCACGCAAGTGAGGTATCATTTTTATTGGGAGACTTGGGGGAACGGTGGGTGGAAGGAAATTTGTGGCTCCTCTCAGATTCCAGAACTTTCTGCCACAGAAATGTGAGGCACATGTGTTTTTTTAGCCAAATTTTGAGGTTTGCAAAGGATTCTGGGTAACAGAACCTGGTCCGAGCCCCGCAAGTCACCCCATCTTGGATTCCCCTAGGTCTCTAGTTTTCAGAAATGCACAGGTTTGGTAGGTTTCCCTACGTGCCGGCTGAGCTAGAGGCCAAAATCTACAGGTAGGCACTTCGCAAAAAAGACCTCTGTTTTCTTCCAAAATTTTGGATGTGTCCACGTTGCGCTTTGGGGTGTTTCCTGTCGCCGGCGCTAGGCCTACCCATGCAAGTGAGGTATCATTTTTATCGGGAGACTTGGGGGAACGCTGGGTGGAAGGAAATTTGTGGCTCCTCTCAGATTCCGGAACTTTGTGCCACAGAAATATGAGGAACATGTGTTTTTTTAGCCAAATTTAGAGGTTTGCAAAGGATTCTGGGTAACAGAACCTGGTCCGAGCCCCGCAAGTCACCCCTCCTTGGATTCCCCTAGGTCTCTAGTTTTCAGAAATGCACAGGTTTGCTAGGTTTCCCTAGGTGCCTGCTGAGCTAGAGGCCAAAATCTACAGGTAGGCACTTTGCAAAAAACACCTGTTTTCTTCCATAATTTTGGATGTGTCCACGTTGCGCTTTGGGGTGTTTCCTGTCGCTGGCGCTAGGCCTACCCACGCAAGTGAGGTATCATTTTTATCGGGAGACTTGGGGGAACGCTGGGTGGAAGGAAATTTGTGGCTCCTCTCAGATTCCAGAACTTTCTGCCACAGAAATGTGAGGAACATGTGTTTTTTTAGCCAAATTTTGAGGTTTGCAAAGGATTCTGGGTAACAGAACCTGGTCCGAGCCCCGCAAATCACCCCATCTTGGATTCCCCTAGGTCTCTAGTTTTCAGAAATGCACAGGTTTGGTAGGTTTCCCTAGGTGCCGGCTGAGCTAGAGGCCAAAATCTACAGGTAGGCACTTCGCAAAAAACACCTCTGTTTTCTTCCAAAATTTTGGATGTGTCCACGTTGCGCTTTGGGGCCTTTCCTGTCGCTGGCGCTAGGCCTACCCACGCAAGTGAGGTATCATTTTTATCGGGAGACTTGGGGAAACGCTGGGTGGAAGGAAATTTGTGGCTCCTCTCAGATTCCAGAACTTTCTGCCACAGAAATGTGAGGAACATGTGTTTTTTTTTGCCAAATTTTGAGGTTTGCAAAGGATTCTGGGTAACAGAACCTGGTCCGAGCCCCGCAAGTCACCCCTCCTTGGATTCCCCTAGGTCTCTAGTTTTCAGAAATGCACAGGTTTGGTAGGTTTCCCTAGGTGCCGGCTGAGCTAGAGGCCAAAATCTACAGGTAGGCACTTCGCAAAAAACACCTCTGTTTTCTTCCATAATTTTGGATGTGTCCATGTTGCGCTTTGGGGTGTTTCCTGTCGCTGGCGCTAGGCCTACCCACGCAAGTGAGGTATCATTTTTATCGGGAGACTTGGGGGAACGCTGGGTGGAAGGAAATTTGTGGCTCCTCTCAGATTCCAGAACTTTCTGCCACAGAAATGTGAGGAACATGTGTTTTTTTAGCCAAATTTTGAGGTTTGCAAAGGATTCTGGGTAACAGAACCTGGTCCGAGCCCCGCAAGTCACCCCATCTTGGATTCCCCTAGGTCTCTAGTTTTCAGAAATGCACAGGTTTGGTAGGTTTCCCTAGGTGCCGGCTGAGCTAGAGGCCAAAATCTACAGGTAGGCACTTCGCAAAAAACACCTCTGTTTTCTTCCAAAATTTTGGATGTGTCCACGTTGCGCTTTGGGGCGTTTCCTGTCGCTGGCGCTAGGCCTACCCACGCAAGTGAGGTATCATTTTTATCGGGAGACTTGGGGGAACGCTGGGTGGAAGGAAATTTGTGGCTCCTCTCAGATTCCAGAACTTTCTGCCACAGAAATGTGAGGAACATGTGTTTTTTTAGCCAAATTTTGAGGTTTGCAAAGGATTCTGGGCAACAGAACCTGGTCCGAGCCCCGCAAGTCACCCCTCCTTGGATTCCCCTAGGTCTCTAGTTTACAGAAATGCACAGGTTTGGTAGGTTTCCCTAGGTGCCGGCTGAGCTAGAGGCCAAAATCTACAGGTAGGCACTTCGCAAGAAACACCTCTGTTTTCTTCCAAAATTTTGGACGTGTCCACGTTGCGCTTTGGAGTGTTTCCTGTCGCCGGCGCTAGGCCTACCCACGCAAGTGAGGTATCATTTTTATCGGGAGACTTGGGGGAACGCTGGGTGGAAAGAAATTTGTGGCTCCTCTCCGATTCCAGAACTTTCTGCCACAGAAATGTGAGGAACATGTGTTTTTTTAGCCAAATTTTGAGGTTTGCAAAGGATTCTGGGTAACAGAACCTGGTCCGAGCCCCACAAGTCACCCCTCCTTGGATTCCCCTAGGTCTCTAGTTTTCAGAAATGCACAGGTTTGGTAGGTTTCCCTAGGTGCCGGCTGAGCTAGAGGCCAAAATCTACAGGTAGGCACTTCGCAAAAAACACCTCTGTTTTCTTCCAAAATTTTGGATGTGTCCACGTTGCGCTTTGGGGTGTTTCCTGTCGCCGGCGCTAGGCCTACCCACGCAAGTGAGGTATCATTTTTATCGGGAGACTTGGGGGAACGCTGGGTGGAAGGAAATTTGTGGCTCCTCTCAGATTCCAGAACTTTCTTCCACAGAAATGTGAGGAACATGTGTTTTTTTAGCCAAATTTTGAGGTTTGCAAAGGATTCTGGGTAACAGAACCTGGTCCGAGCCCCGCAAGTCACCCCATCTTGGATTCCCCTAGGTCTCTAGTTTTCAGAAATGCACAGGTTTGGTAGGTTTCCCTAGGTGCCGGCTGAGCTAGAGGCCAAAATCTACAGGTAGGCACTTCGCAAAAAACACCTCTGTTTTCTTCCAAATTTTTGGACGTGTTCACGTTGCGCTTTGGGGTGTTTCCTTTCGCGGGCACTAGGCCTACCCACGCAAGTGAGGTATCATTTTTATCGGGAGACTTGGGGGAACGCTGGGTGGAAGGAAATTTGTGGCTCCTCTCAGATTCCAGAACTTTCTGCCACAGAAATGTGAGGAACATGTGTTTTTTTAGCCAAATTTTGAGGTTTGCAAAGGATTCTGGGTAACAGAACCTGGTCCGAGCCCCGCAAGTCACCCCATCTTGGATTCCCCTAGGTCTCTAGTTTTCAGAAATGCACAGGTTTGGTAGGTTTCCCTAGGTGCCGGCTGAGCTAGAGGCCAAAATCTACAGGTAGGCACTTCGCAAAAAACACCTCTGTTTTCTTCCAAAATTTTGGATGTGTCCACGTTGCGCTTTGGGGCGTTTCCTGTCGCTGGCGCTAGGCCTACCCACGCAAGTGAGGTATCATTTTTATCGGGAGACTTGGGGGAACGCTGGGTGGAAGGAAATTTGTGGCTCCTCTCAGATTCCAGAACTTTCTGCCACAGAAATGTGAGGAACATGTGTTTTTTTAGCCAAATTTTGAGGTTTGCAAAGGATTCTGGGTAACAGAACCTGGTCCGAGCCCCGCAAGTCACCCCTCCTTGGATTTCCCTAGGTCTCTAGTTTTCAGAAATGCACAGGTTTGGTAGGTTTCCCTAGGTGCCGGCTGAGCTAGAGGCCAAAATCTACAGGTAGGCACTTCACACAAAACACCTCTGTTTTCTTCCAAAAATTTGGATGTGTCCACGTTGCGCTTTGGGGTGTTTCCTGTCACGGGCGCTAGGCCTACCCACACAAGTGAGGTATCATTTTTATCGGGAGACTTGGGGGAACGCTGGGTGGAAGGAAATTTGTGGCTCCTCTCAGATTCCAGAACTTTCTGCCACAGAAATGTGAGGAACATGTGTTTTTTTAGCCAAATTTTGAGGTTTGCAAAGGATTCTGGGTAACAGAACCTGGTCCGAGCCCCGCAAGTCACCCCATCTTGGATTCCCCTAGGTCTCTAGTTTTCAGAAATGCACAGGTTTGGTAGGTTTCCCTAGGTGCTGGCTGAGCTAGAGGCCAAAATCTACAGGTAGGCACTTCGCAAAAAACACCTCTGTTTTCTTCCAAAATTTTGGACGTGTCAACGTTGCGCTTTGGGGTGTTTCCTGTCGCCGGCGCTAGGCCTACCCACGCAAGTGAGGTATCATTTTTATCGGGAGACTTGGGGGAACGCTGGGTGGAAGGAAATTTGTGGCTCCTCTCAGATTCCAGAACTTTCTGCCACAGAAATGTGAGGAACATGTGTTTTTTTAGCCAAATTTTGAGGTTTGCAAAGGATTCTGGGTAACAGAACCTGGTCGGAGCCCCGCAAGTCACCCCATTTTGGATTCCCCTAGGTCTCTAGTTTTCAGAAATGCACAGGTTTGGTAGGTTTCCCTAAGTGCCGGCTGAGCTAGAGGCCAAAATCTACAGGTAGGCACTTCGCAAAAAACACCTCTGTTTTCTTCCAAAATTTTGGACGTGTCCACGTTGCGCTTTGGGGTGTTTCCTGTCGGCGGCGCTAGGCCTACCCACGCAAGTGAGGTATCATTTTTATCGGGAGACTTGGGGGAACGCTGGGTGGAAGAAAATTTGTGGCTCCTCTCAGATTCCAGAACTTTCTGCCACAGAAATGTGAGGAACATGTGTTTTTTTAGCCAAATTTTGAGGTTTGCAAAGGATTCTGGGTAACAGAACCTGGTCCGAGCCCCGCAAATCACCCCATCTTGGATTCCCCTAGGTCTCTAGTTTTCAGAAATGCACAGGTTTGGTAGGTTTCCCTAGGTGCCGGCTGAGCTAGAGGCCAAAATCTACAGGTAGGCACTTCGCAAAAAACACCTCTGTTTTCTTCCATAATTTTGGATGTGTCCACGTTGCGCTTTGGGGTGTTTCCTGTCGCTGGCGCTAGGCCTACCCACGCAAGTGAGGTATCATTTTTATCGGGAGACTTGGGGGAACGCTGGGTGGAAGGAAATTTGTGGCTCCTCTCAGATTCCAGAACTTTCTGCCACAGAAATGTGAGGAACATGTGTTTTTTTAGCCAAATTTTGAGGTTTGCAAAGGATTCTGGGTAACAGAACCTGGTCCGAGCCCCGCAAGTCACCCCATCTTGGATTCCCCTAGGTCTCTAGTTTTCAGAAATGCACAGGTTTGGTAGGTTTCCCTAGGTGCCGGCTGAGCTAGAGGCCAAAATCTACAGGTAGGCACTTCGCAAAAAACACCTCTGTTTTCTTCCAAAATTTTGGATGTGTCCACGTTGCGCTTTGGGGCGTTTCCTGTCGCTGGCGCTAGGCCTACCCACGCAAGTGAGGTATCATTTTTATCGGGAGACTTGGGGGAACGCTGGGTGGAAGGAAATTTGTGGCTCCTCTCAGATTCCAGAACTTTCTGCCACAGAAATGTGAGGAACATGTGTTTTTTTAGCCAAATTTTGAGGTTTGCAAAGGATTCTGGGCAACAGAACCTGGTCCGAGCCCCGCAAGTCACCCCTCCTTGGATTCCCCTAGGTCTCTAGTTTACAGAAATGCACAGGTTTGGTAGGTTTCCCTAGGTGCCGGCTGAGCTAGAGGCCAAAATCTACAGGTAGGCACTTCGCAAGAAACACCTCTGTTTTCTTCCAAAATTTTGGACGTGTCCACGTTGCGCTTTGGAGTGTTTCCTGTCGCCGGCGCTAGGCCTACCCACGCAAGTGAGGTATCATTTTTATCGGGAGACTTGGGGGAACGCTGGGTGGAAAGAAATTTGTGGCTCCTCTCCGATTCCAGAACTTTCTGCCACAGAAATGTGAGGAACATGTGTTTTTTTAGCCAAATTTTGAGGTTTGCAAAGGATTCTGGGTAACAGAACCTGGTCCGAGCCCCACAAGTCACCCCTCCTTGGATTCCCCTAGGTCTCTAGTTTTCAGAAATGCACAGGTTTGGTAGGTTTCCCTAGGTGCCGGCTGAGCTAGAGGCCAAAATCTACAGGTAGGCACTTCGCAAAAAACACCTCTGTTTTCTTCCAAAATTTTGGATGTGTCCACGTTGCGCTTTGGGGTGTTTCCTGTCGCCGGCGCTAGGCCTACCCACGCAAGTGAGGTATCATTTTTATCGGGATACTTGGGGGAACGCTGGGTGGAAGGAAATTTGTGGCTCCTCTCAGATTCCAGAACTTTCTTCCACAGAAATGTGAGGAACATGTGTTTTTTTAGCCAAATTTTGAGGTTTGCAAAGGATTCTGGGTAACAGAACCTGGTCCGAGCCCCGCAAGTCACCCCATCTTGGATTCCCCTAGGTCTCTAGTTTTCAGAAATGCACAGGTTTGGTAGGTTTCCCTAGGTGCCGGCTGAGCTAGAGGCCAAAATCTACAGGTAGGCACTTCGCAAAAAACACCTCTGTTTTCTTCCAAATTTTTGGACGTGTTCACGTTGCGCTTTGGGGTGTTTCCTTTCGCGGGCACTAGGCCTACCCACGCAAGTGAGGTATCATTTTTATCGGGAGACTTGGGGGAACGCTGGGTGGAAGGAAATTTGTGGCTCCTCTCAGATTCCAGAACTTTCTGCCACAGAAATGTGAGGAACATGTGTTTTTTTAGCCAAATTTTGAGGTTTGCAAAGGATTCTGGGTAACAGAACCTGGTCCGAGCCCCGCAAGTCACCCCATCTTGGATTCCCCTAGGTCTCTAGTTTTCAGAAATGCACAGGTTTGGTAGGTTTCCCTAGGTGCCGGCTGAGCTAGAGGCCAAAATCTACAGGTAGGCACTTCGCAAAAAACACCTCTGTTTTCTTCCAAAATTTTGGATGTGTCCACGTTGCGCTTTGGGGCGTTTCCTGTCGCTGGCGCTAGGCCTACCCACGCAAGTGAGGTATCATTTTTATCGGGAGACTTGGGGGAACGCTGGGTGGAAGGAAATTTGTGGCTCCTCTCAGATTCCAGAACTTTCTGCCACAGAAATGTGAGGAACATGTGTTTTTTTAGCCAAATTTTGAGGTTTGCAAAGGATTCTGGGTAACAGAACCTGGTCCGAGCCCCGCAAGTCACCCCTCCTTGGATTCCCCTAGGTCTCTAGTTTACAGAAATGCACAGGTTTGGTAGGTTTCCCTAGGTGCCGGCTGAGCTAGAGGCCAAAATCCACAGGTAGGCACTTCGCAAGAAACACCTCTGTTTTCTTCCAAAATTTTGGACGTGTCCACGTTGCGCTTTGGAGTGTTTCCTGTCGCCGGCGCTAGGCCTACCCACGCAAGTGAGGTATCATTTTTATCGGGAGACTTGGGGGAACGCTGGGTGGAAAGAAATTTGTGGCTCCTCTCCGATTCCAGAACTTTCTGCCACAGAAATGTGAGGAACATGTGTTTTTTTAGCCAAATTTTGAGGTTTGCAAAGGATTCTGGGTAACAGAACCTGGTCCGAGCCCCACAAGTCACCCCTCCTTGGATTCCCCTAGGTCTCTAGTTTTCAGAAATGCACAGGTTTGGTAGGTTTCCCTAGGTGCCGGCTGAGCTAGAGGCCAAAATCTACAGGTAGGCACTTCGCAAAAAACACCTCTGTTTTCTTCCAAAATTTTGGATGTGTCCACGTTGCGCTTTGGGGTGTTTCCTGTCGCCGGCGCTAGGCCTACCCACGCAAGTGAGGTATCATTTTTATCGGGAGACTTGGGGGAACGCTGGGTGGAAGGAAATTTGTGGCTCCTCTCAGATTCCAGAACTTTCTTCCACAGAAATGTGAGGAACATGTGTTTTTTTAGCCAAATTTTGAGGTTTGCAAAGGATTCTGGGTAACAGAACCTGGTCCGAGCCCCGCAAGTCACCCCATCTTGGATTCCCCTAGGTCTCTAGTTTTCAGAAATGCACAGGTTTGGTAGGTTTCCCTAGGTGCCGGCTGAGCTAGAGGCCAAAATCTACAGGTAGGCACTTCGCAAAAAACACCTCTGTTTTCTTCCAAATTTTTGGACGTGTTCACGTTGCGCTTTGGGGTGTTTCCTTTCGCGGGCACTAGGCCTACCCACGCAAGTGAGGTATCATTTTTATCGGGAGACTTGGGGGAACGCTGGGTGGAAGGAAATTTGTGGCTCCTCTCAGATTCCAGAACTTTCTGCCACAGAAATGTGAGGAACATGTGTTTTTTTAGCCCAATTTTGAGGTTTGCAAAGGATTCTGGGTAACAGAACCTGGTCCGAGCCCCGCAAGTCACCCCATCTTGGATTCCCCTAGGTCTCTAGTTTTCAGAAATGCACAGGTTTGGTAGGTTTCCCTAGGTGCCGGCTGAGCTAGAGGCCAAAATCTACAGGTAGGCACTTCGCAAAAAACACCTCTGTTTTCTTCCAAAATTTTGGACGTGTCCACGTTGCGCTTTGGGGTGTTTCCTGTCGCCGGCGCTAGGCCTACCCACGCAAGTGAGGTATCATTTTTATCGGGAGACTTGGGGGAACGGTGGGTGGAAGGAAATTTGTGGCTCCTCTCAGATTCCAGAACTTTCTGCCACAGAAATGTGAGGAACATGTGTTTTTTTAGCCAAATTTTGAGGTTTGCAAAGGATTCTGGGTAACAGAACCTGGTCCGAGCCCCGCAAGTCACCCCTCCTTGGATTCCCCTAGGTCTCTAGTTTTCAGAAATGCACAGGTTTGGTAGGTTTCCCTAGGTGCCGGCTGAGCTAGAGGCCAAAATCTACAGGTAGGCACTTCGCAAAAAACACCTCTGTTTTCTTCCAAAATTTTGGATGTGTCCACGTTGCGCTTTGGGGTGTTTCCTGTCGCTGGCGCTAGGCCTACCCACGCAAGTGAGGTATCATTTTTATCGGGAGACTTGGGGGAACGCTGGGTGGAAGGAAATTTGTGGCTCCTCTCAGATTCCAGAACTTTCTGCCACAGAAATGTGAGGAACATGTGTTTTTTTAGCCAAATTTTGAGGTTTGCAAAGGATTCTGGGTAACAGAACCTGGTCTGAGCCCCGCAAATCACCCCATCTTGGATTCCCCTAGGTCTCTAGTTTTCAGAAATGCACAGGTTTGGTAGGTTTCCCTAGGTGCCGGCTGAGCTAGAGGGAAAAATCTACAGGTAGGCACTTCGCAAAAAACACCTCTGTTTTCTTCCAAAATTTTGGATGTGTCCACGTTGCGCTTTGGGGCCTTTCCTGTCGCTGGCGCTAGGCCTACCCACGCAAGTGAGGTATCATTTTTATCGGGAGACTTGGGGAAACGCTGGGTGGAAGGAAATTTGTGGCTCCTCTCAGATTCCAGAACTTTCTGCCACAGAAATGTGAGGAACATGTGTTTTTTTTGCCAAATTTTGAGGTTTGCAAAGGATTCTGGGTAACAGAACCTGGTCCGAGCCCCGCAAGTCACCCCTCCTTGGATTCCCCTAGGTCTCTAGTTTTCAGAAATGCACAGGTTTGGTAGGTTTCCCTAGGTGCCGGCTGAGCTAGAGGCCAAAATCTACAGGTAGGCACTTCGCAAAAAACACCTCTGTTTTCTTCCATAATTTTGGATGTGTCCACGTTGCGCTTTGGGGTGTTTCCTGTCGCTGGCGCTAGGCCTACCCACGCAAGTGAGGTATCATTTTTATCGGGAGACTTGGGGGAACGCTGGGTGGAAGGAAATTTGTGGCTCCTCTCAGATTCCAGAACTTTCTGCCACAGAAATGTGAGGAACATGTGTTTTTTTAGCCAAATTTTGAGGTTTGCAAAGGATTCTGGGTAACAGAACCTGGTCCGAGCCCCGCAAATCACCCCATCTTGGATTCCCCTAGGTCTCTAGTTTTCAGAAATGCACAGGTTTGGTAGGTTTCCCTAGGTGCCGGCTGAGCTAGAGGCCAAAATCTACAGGTAGGCACTTCGCAAAAAACACCTCTGTTTTCTTCCAAAATTTTGGATGTGTCCACGTTGCGCTTTGGGGCGTTTCCTGTCGCTGGCGCTAGGCCTACCCACGCAAGTGAGGTATCATTTTTATCGGGAGACTTGGGGGAACGCTGGGTGGAAGGAAATTTGTGGCTCCTCTCAGATTCCAGAACTTTCTGCCACAGAAATGTGAGGAACATGTGTTTTTTTAGCCAAATTTTGAGGTTTGCAAAGGATTCTGGGTAACAGAACCTGGTCCGAGCCCCGCAAGTCACCCCTCCTTGGATTCCCCTAGGTCTCTAGTTTACAGAAATGCACAGGTTTGGTAGGTTTCCCTAGGTGCCGGCTGAGCTAGAGGCCAAAATCTACAGGTAGGCACTTCGCAAGAAACACCTCTGTTTTCTTCCAAAATTTTGGACGTGTCCACGTTGCGCTTTGGAGTGTTTCCTGTCGCCGGCGCTAGGCCTACCCACGCAAGTGAGGTATCATTTTTATCGGGAGACTTGGGGGAACGCTGGGTGGAAAGAAATTTGTGGCTCCTCTCCGATTCCAGAACTTTCTGCCACAGAAATGTGAGGAACATGTGTTTTTTTAGCCAAATTTTGAGGTTTGCAAAGGATTCTGGGTAACAGAACCTGGTCCGAGCCCCACAAGTCACCCCTCCTTGGATTCCCCTAGGTCTCTAGTTTTCAGAAATGCACAGGTTTGGTAGGTTTCCCTAGGTGCCGGCTGAGCTAGAGGCCAAAATCTACAGGTAGGCACTTCGCAAAAAACACCTCTGTTTTCTTCCAAAATTTTGGATGTGTCCACGTTGCGCTTTGGGGTGTTTCCTGTCGCCGGCGCTAGGCCTACCCACGCAAGTGAGGTATCATTTTTATCGGGAGACTTGGGGGAACGCTGGGTGGAAGGAAATTTGTGGCTCCTCTCAGATTCCAGAACTTTCTTCCACAGAAATGTGAGGAACATGTGTTTTTTTAGCCAAATTTTGAGGTTTGCAAAGGATTCTGGGTAACAGAACCTGGTCCGAGCCCCGCAAGTCACCCCATCTTGGATTCCCCTAGGTCTCTAGTTTTCAGAAATGCACAGGTTTGGTAGGTTTCCCTAGGTGCCGGCTGAGCTAGAGGCCAAAATCTACAGGTAGGCACTTCGCAAAAAACACCTCTGTTTTCTTCCAAATTTTTGGACGTGTTCACGTTGCGCTTTGGGGTGTTTCCTTTCGCGGGCACTAGGCCTACCCACGCAAGTGAGGTATCATTTTTATCGGGAGACTTGGGGGAACGCTGGGTGGAAGGAAATTTGTGGCTCCTCTCAGATTCCAGAACTTTCTGCCACAGAAATGTGAGGAACATGTGTTTTTTTAGCCCAATTTTGAGGTTTGCAAAGGATTCTGGGTAACAGAACCTGGTCCGAGCCCCGCAAGTCACCCCATCTTGGATTCCCCTAGGTCTCTAGTTTTCAGAAATGCACAGGTTTGGTAGGTTTCCCTAGGTGCCGGCTGAGCTAGAGGCCAAAATCTACAGGTAGGCACTTCGCAAAAAACACCTCTGTTTTCTTCCAAAATTTTGGACGTGTCCACGTTGCGCTTTGGGGTGTTTCCTGTCGCCGGCGCTAGGCCTACCCACGCAAGTGAGGTATCATTTTTATCGGGAGACTTGGGGGAACGGTGGGTGGAAGGAAATTTGTGGCTCCTCTCAGATTCCAGAACTTTCTGCCACAGAAATGTGAGGAACATGTGTTTTTTTAGCCAAATTTTGAGGTTTGCAAAGGATTCTGGGTAACAGAACCTGGTCCGAGCCCCGCAAGTCACCCCATCTTGGATTCCCCTAGGTCTCTAGTTTTCAGAAATGCACAGGTTTGGTAGGTTTCCCTAGGTGCCGGCTGAGCTAGAGGCCAAAATCTACAGGTAGGCACTTCGCAAAAAAGACCTCTGTTTTCTTCCAAAATTTTGGATGTGTCCACGTTGCGCTTTGGGGTGTTTCCTGTCGCCGGCGCTAGGCCTACCCATGCAAGTGAGGTATCATTTTTATCGGGAGACTTGGGGGAACGCTGGGTGGAAGGAAATTTGTGGCTCCTCTCAGATTCCGGAACTTTGTGCCACAGAAATGTGAGGAACATGTGTTTTTTTAGCCAAATTTAGAGGTTTGCAAAGGATTCTGGGTAACAGAACCTGGTCCGAGCCCCGAAAGTCACCCCTCCATGGATTCCCCTAGGTCTCTAGTTTTCAGAAATGCACAGGTTTGCTAGGTTTCCCTAGGTGCCTGCTGAGCTAGAGGCCAAAATCTACAGGTAGGCACTTTGCAAAAAACACCTCTGTTTTCTTCCATAATTTTGGATGTGTCCACGTTGCGCTTTGGGGTGTTTCCTGTCGCTGGCGCTAGGCCTACCCACGCAAGTGAGGTATCATTTTTATCGGGAGACTTGGGGGAACGGTGGGTGGAAGGAAATTTGTGGCTCCTCTCAGATTCCAGAACTTTCTGCCACAGAAATGTGAGGAACATGTGTTTTTTTAGCCAAATTTAGAGGTTTGCAAAGGATTCTGGGTAACAGAACCTGGTCCGAGCCCCGCAAATCACCCCATCTTGGATTCCCCTAGGTCTCTAGTTTTCAGAAATGCACAGGTTTGGTAGGTTTCCCTAGGTGCCGGCTGAGCTAGAGGCCAAAATCTACAGGTAGGCACTTCACACAAAACACCTCTGTTTTCTTCCAAAAATTTGGATGTGTCCACGTTGCGCTTTGGGGTGTTTCCTGTCACGGGCGCTAGGCCTACCCACACAAGTGAGGTATCATTTTTATCGGGAGACTTGGGGGAACGCTGGGTGGAAGGAAATTTGTGGCTCCTCTCAGATTCCAGAACTTTCTGCCACAGAAATGTGAGGAACATGTGTTTTTTTAGCCAAATTTTTAGGTTTGCAAAGGATTCTGGGTAACAGAACCTGGTCCGAGCCCCGCAAGTCACCCCATCTTGGATTCCCCTAGGTCTCTAGTTTTCAGAAATGCACAGGTTTGGTAGGTTTCCCTAGGTGCCGGCTGAGCTAGAGGCCAAAATCTACAGGTAGGCACTTCGCAAAAAACACCTCTGTTTTCTTCCAAAATTTTGCACGTGTCCACGTTGCGGTTTGGGGTGTTTCCTGTCGCCGGCGCTAGGCCTACCCATGCAAGTGAGGTATAATTTTTATCGGGAGACTTGGGGGAACGCTGGGTGGAAGGAAATTTGTGGCTCCTCTCAGATTCCAGAACTTTCTGCCACAGAAATGTGAGGAACATGTGTTTTTTTAGCCAAATTTAAAGGTTTGCAAAGGATTCTGGGTAACATAACCTGGTCCGAGCCCCACAAGTCACCCCTCCTTGGATTCCCCTAGGTCTCTAGTTTTCAGAAATGCACAGGTTTGGTAGGTTTCCCTAGGTGCCGGCTGAGCTAGAGGCCAAAATCTACAGGTAGGCACTTCGCAAAAAACACCTCTGTTTTCTTCCAAAATTTTGGATGTGTCCACGTTGCGCTTTGGGGCGTTTCCTGTCGCTGGCGCTAGGCCTACCCACGCAAGTGAGGTATCATTTTTATCGGGAGACTGGGGGGAACGCTGGGTGGAAGGAAATTTGTGGCTCCTCTCAGATTCCAGAAATTTCTGCCACAGAAATGTGAGGAACATGTGTTTTTTTAGCCAAATTTTGAGGTTTGCAAAGGATTCTGGGTAACAGAACCTGGTCCGAGCCCCGCAAGTCACCCCTCCTTGGATTTCCCTAGGTCTCTAGTTTTCAGAAAAGCACAGGTTTGGTAGGTTTCCCTAGGTGCCGGCTGAGCTAGAGGCCAAAATCTACAGGTAGGCACTTCACAAAAAACACCTCTGTTTTCTTCCAAAATTTTGGATGTGTCCACGTTGCGCTTTGGGGTGTTTCCTGTCACGGGCGCTAGGCCTACCCACACAAGTGAGGTATCATTTTTATCGGGAGACTTGGGGGAACGCTGGGTGGAAGGAAATTTGTGGCTCCTCTCAGATTCCAGAACTTTCTGCCACAGAAATGTGAGGAACATGTGTTTTTTTAGCCAAATTTTGAGGTTTGCAAAGGATTCTGGGTAACAGAACCTGGTCCGAGCCCCGCAAGTCACCCCTCCTTGGATTCCCCTAGGTGTCTAGTTTTCAGAAATGCACAGGTGTGGTAGGTTTCCCTAGGTGCCGGCTGAGCTAGAGGCCAAAATCTACAGGTAGGCACTTCGCAAAGAACACCTCTGTTTTCTTCCAAAATTTTGGACGTGTCCACGTTGCGCTTTGGGGTGTTTCCTGTCGCCGGCGCTAGGCCTACCCACGCAAGTGAGGTATCATTTTTATCGGGAGACTTGGGGGAACGCTGGGTGGAAGGAAATTTGTGGCTCCTCTCAGATTCCAGAACTTTCTGCCACAGAAATGTGAGGAACATGTGTTTTTTTAGCCAAATTTTGAGGTTTGCAAAGGATTCTGGGTAACAGAACCTGGTCCGAGCCCCGCAAATCACCCCATCTTGGATTCCCCTAGGTCTCTAGTTTTCAGAAATGCACAGGTTTGGTAGGTTTCCCGAGGTGCCGGCTGAGCTAGAGGCCAAAATCTACAGGTAGGCACTTCGCAAAAAACACCTCTGTTTTCTTCCAAAATTTTGGATGTGTCCACGTTGCGCTTTGGGGCCTTTCCTGTCGCTGGCGCTAGGCCTACCCACGCAAGTGAGGTATCATTTTTATCGGGAGACTTGGGGAAACGCTGGGTGGAAGGAAATTTGTGGCTCCTCTCAGATTCCAGAACTTTCTGCCACAGAAATGTGAGGAACATGTGTTTTTTTTGCCAAATTTTGAGGTTTGCAAAGGATTCTGGGTAACAGAACCTGGTCCGAGCCCCGCAAGTCACCCCCCCTTGGATTCCCCTAGGTCTCTAGTTTTCAGAAATGCACAGGTTTGGTAGGTTTCCCTAGGTGCCGGCTGAGCTAGAGGCCAAAATCTACAGGTAGGCACTTCGCAAAAAACACCTCTGTTTTCTTCCATAATTTTGGATGTGTCCACGTTGCGCTTTGGGGTGTTTCATGTCGCTGGCACTAGGCCTACCCACGCAAGTGAGGTATCATTTTTATCGGAAGACTTGGGGGAACGGTGGGTGGAAGGAAATTTGTGGCTCCTCTCAGATTCCAGAACTTTCTGCCACAGAAATGTGAGGAACATGTGTTTTTTTAGCCAAATTTTGAGGTTTGCAAAGGATTCTGGGTAACAGAACCTGGTCCGAGCCCTGCAAGTCACCCCTCCTTGGATTTCCCTAGGTCTCTAGTTTTCAGAAATGCACAGGTTTGGTAGGTTTCCCTAGGTGCCGGCTGAGCTAGAGGCCAAAATCTACAGGTAGGCACTTCACACAAAACACCTCTGTTTTCTTCCAAAAATTTGGATGTGTCCACGTTGCGCTTTGGGGTGTTTCCTGTCACGGGCGCTAGGCCTACCCACACAAGTGAGGTATCATTTTTATCGGGAGACTTGGGGGAACGCTGGGTGGAAGGAAATTTGTGGCTCCTCTCAGATTCCAGAACTTTCTGCCACAGAAATGTGAGGAACATGTGTTTTTTTAGCCAAATTTTGAGGTTTGCAAAGGATTCTGGGTAACAGAACCTGGTCCGAGCCCCGCAAGTCACCCCATCTTGGATTCCCCTAGGTCTCTAGTTTTCAGAAATGCACAGGTTTGGTAGGTTTCCCTAGGTGCCGGCTGAGCTAGAGGCCAAAATCTACAGGTAGGCACTTCGCAAAAAACACCTCTGTTTTCTTCCAAAATTTTGCACGTGTCCACGTTGCGGTTTGGGGTGTTTCCTGTCGCCGGCGCTAGGCCTACCCATGCAAGTGAGGTATCATTTTTATCGGGAGACTTGGGGGAACGCTGGGTGGAAGGAAATTTGTGGCTCCTCTCAGATTCCAGAACTTTGTGCCACAGAAATGTGAGGAACATGTGTTTTTTTAGCCAAATTTAGAGGTTTGCAAAGGATTCTGGGTAACAGAACCTGGTCCGAGCCCTGCAAGTCACCCCTCCTTAGATTTCCCTAGGTCTCTAGTTTTCAGAAATGCACAGGTTTGGTAGGTTTCCCTAGGTGCCGGCTGAGCTAGAGGCCAAAATCTAGAGGTAGGCACTTCACACAAAACACCTCTGTTTTCTTCCAAAAATTTGGATGTGTCCACGTTGCGCTTTGGGGTGTTTCCTGTCACGGGCGCTAGGCCTACCCACACAAGTGAGGTATCATTTTTATCGGGAGACTTGGGGGAACGCTGGGTGGAAGGAAATTTGTGGCTCCTCTCAGATTCCAGAACTTTCTGCCACAGAAATGTGAGGAACATGTGTTTTTTTAGCCAAATTTTGAGGTTTGCAAAGGATTCTGGGTAACAGAACCTGGTCCGAGCCCCGCAAGTCACCCCATCTTGGATTCCCCTAGGTCTCTAGTTTTCAGAAATGCACAGGTTTGGTAGGTTTCCCTAGGTGCCGGCTGAGCTAGAGGCCAAAATCTACAGGTAGGCACTTCGCAAAAAACACCTCTGTTTTCTTCCAAAATTTTGCACGTGTCCACGTTGCGGTTTGGGGTGTTTCCTGTCGCCGGCGCTAGGCCTACCCATGCAAGTGAGGTATCATTTTTATCGGGAGACTTGGGGGAACGCTGGGTGGAAGGAAATTTGTGGCTCCTCTCAGATTCCAGAACTTTCTACCACAGAAATGTGAGGAACATGTGTTTTTTTAGCCAAATTTAGAGGTTTGCAAAGGATTCTGGGTAACATAACCTGGTCCGAGCCCCACAAGTCACCCCTCCTTGGATTCCCCTAGGTCTCTAGTTTTCAGAAATGCACAGGTTTGGTAGGTTTCCCTAGGTGCCGGCTGAGCTAGAGGCCAAAATCTACAGGTAGGCACTTCGCAAAAAACACCTCTGTTTTCTTCCAAAATTTTGGATGTGTCCACGTTGCGCTTTGGGGCGTTTCCTGTCGCTGGCGCTAGGCCTACCCACGCAAGTGAGGTATCATTTTTATCGGGAGACTGGGGGGAACGCTGGGTGGAAGGAAATTTGTGGCTCCTCTCAGATTCCAGAAATTTCTGCCACAGAAATGTGAGGAACATGTGTTTTTTTAGCCAAATTTTGAGGTTTGCAAAGGATTCTGGGTAACAGAACCTGGTCCGAGCCCCGCAAGTCACCCCTCCTTGGATTTCCCTAGGTCTCTAGTTTTCAGAAATGCACAGGTTTGGTAGGTTTCCCTAGGTGCCGGCTGAGCTAGAGGCCAAAATCTACAGGTAGGCACTTCACAAAAAACACCTCTGTTTTCTTCCAAAATTTTGGATGTGTCCACGTTGCGCTTTGGGGTGTTTCCTGTCACGGGCGCTAGGCCTACCCACACAAGTGAGGTATCATTTTTATCGGGAGACTTGGGGGAACGCTGGGTGGAAGGAAATTTGTGGCTCCTCTCAGATTCCAGAACTTTCTGCCACAGAAATGTGAGGAACATGTGTTTTTTTAGCCAAATTTTGAGGTTTGCAAAGGATTCTGGGTAACAGAACCTGGTCCGAGCCCCGCAAGTCACCCCTCCTTGGATTCCCCTAGGTGTCTAGTTTTCAGAAATGCACAGGTGTGGTAGGTTTCCCTAGGTGCCGGCTGAGCTAGAGGCCAAAATCTACAGGTAGGCACTTCGCAAAAAACACCTCTGTTTTCTTCCAAAATTTTGGACGTGTCCACGTTGCGCTTTGGGGTGTTTCCTGTCGCCGGCGCTAGGCCTACCCACGCAAGTGAGGTATCATTTTTATCGGGAGACTTGGGGGAACGCTGGGTGGAAGGAAATTTGTGGCTCCTCTCAGATTCCAGAACTTTCTGCCACAGAAATGTGAGGAACATGTGTTTTTTTAGCCAAATTTTGAGGTTTGCAAAGGATTCTGGGTAACAGAACCTGGTCCGAGCCCCGCAAGTCAATCCATTTTGGATTCCCCTAGGTCTCTAGTTTTCAGAAATGCACAGGTTTGGTAGGTTTCCCTAGGTGCCGGCTGAGCTAGAGGCCAAAATCTACAGGTAGGCACTTCGCAAAAAACACCTGTTTTCTTCCAATTTTTTTTACGTGTCCACGTTGCGCTTTGGGGTGTTTCCTTTCGCGGGCACTAGGCCTACCCACGCAAGTGAGGTATCATTTTTATCGGGAGACTTGGGGGAATGCTGGGTGGAAGGAAATTTGTGGCTCCTCTCAGATTCCAGAACTTTCTGCCACAGAAATGTGAGGAACATGTGTTTTTTTAGCCAAATTTTGAGGTTTGCAAAGGATTCTGGGTAACAGAACCTGGTCCGAGCCCCGCAAGTCACCCCATCTTGGATTCCCCTAGGTCTCTAGTTTTCAGAAATGCACAGGTTTGGTAGGTTTCCCTAGGTGCCGGCTGAGCTAGAGGCCAAAATCTACAGGTAGGCACTTCGCAAAAAACACCTCTGTTTTCTTCCAAATTTTTTGACGTGTTCACGTTGCGCTTTGGGGTGTTTCCTTTCGCGGGCACTAGGCCTACCCACGCAAGTGAGGTATCATTTTTATCGGGAGACTTGAGGGAATGCTGGGTGGAAGGAAATTTGTGGCTCCTCTCAGATTCCAGAACTTTCTGCCACAGAAATGTGAGAAACATGTGTTTTTTTAGCCAAATTTTGAGGTTTGCAAAGGATTCTGGGTAACAGAACCTGGTCCGAGCCCCGCAAGTCACCCCATCTTGGATTCCCCTAGGTCTCTAGTTTTCAGAAATGCACAGGTTTGGTAGGTTTCCCTAGGTGCCGGCTGAGCTAGAGGCCAAAATCTACAGGTAGGCACTTCGCAAAAAACACCTCTGTTATCTTCCAAAATTTTGGACGTGTCCACGTTGCGCTTTGGGGTGTTTCCTGTCGCCGGCGCTAGGCCTACCCACGCAAGTGAGGTATCATTTTTATCGAGAGACTTGGGGGAACGCTGGGTGGAAGGAAATTTGTGGCTCCTCTCAGATTCCGGAACTTTCTGCCACAGAAATGTGAGGAACATGTGTTTTTTTAGCCAAATTTTGAGGTTTGCAAAGGATTCTGGGTAACAGAACCTGGTCCGAGCCCCGCAAGTCACCCCTCCTTGGATTCCCCTAGGTCTCTAGTTTACAGAAATGCACAGGTTTGGTAGGTTTCCCTAGGTGCCGGCTGAGCTAGAGGCCAAAATCTACAGGTAGGCACTTCGCAAGAAACACCTCTGTTTTCTTCCAAAATTTTGGACGTGTCCACGTTGCGCTTTGGAGTGTTTCCTGTCGCCGGCGCTAGGCCTACCCACGCAAGTGAGGTATCATTTTTATCGGGAGACTTGGGGGAACGCTGGGTGGAAAGAAATTTGTGGCTCCTCTCCGATTCCAGAACTTTCTGCCACAGAAATGTGAGGAACATGTGTTTTTTTAGCCAAATTTTGAGGTTTGCAAAGGATTCTGGGTAACAGAACCTGGTCCGAGCCCCACAAGTCACCCCTCCTTGGATTCCCCTAGGTCTCTAGTTTTCAGAAATGCACAGGTTTGGTAGGTTTCCCTAGGTGCCGGCTGAGCTAGAGGCCAAAATCTACAGGTAGGCACTTCGCAAAAAACACCTCTGTTTTCTTCCAAAATTGTGGATGTGTCCACGTTGCGCTTTGGGGTGTTTCCTGTCGCCGGCGCTAGGCCTACCCACGCAAGTGAGGTATCATTTTTATCGGGAGACTTGGGGGAACGCTGGGTGGAAGGAAATTTGTGGCTCCTCTCAGATTCCAGAACTTTCTTCCACAGAAATGTGAGGAACATGTGTTTTTTTAGCCAAATTTTGAGGTTTGCAAAGGATTCTGGGTAACAGAACCTGGTCCGAGCCCCGCAAGTCACCCCATCTTGGATTCCCCTAGGTCTCTAGTTTTCAGAAATGCACAGGTTTGGTAGGTTTCCCTAGGTGCCGGCTGAGCTAGAGGCCAAAATCTACAGGTAGGCACTTCGCAAAAAACACCTCTGTTTTCTTCCAAATTTTTGGACGTGTTCACGTTGCGCTTTGGGGTGTTTCCTTTCGCGGGCACTAGGCCTACCCACGCAAGTGAGGTATCATTTTTATCGGGAGACTTGGGGGAACGCTGGGTGGAAGGAAATTTGTGGCTCCTCTCAGATTCCAGAACTTTCTGCCACAGAAATGTGAGGAACATGTGTTTTTTTAGCCAAATTTTGAGGTTTGCAAAGGATTCTGGGTAACAGAACCTGGTCCGAGCCCCGCAAGTCACCCCATCTTGGATTCCCCTAGGTCTCTAGTTTTCAGAAATGCACAGGTTTGGTAGGTTTCCCTAGGTGCCGGCTGAGCTAGAGGCCAAAATCTACAGGTAGGCACTTCGCAAAAAACACCTCTGTTTTCTTCCAAAATTTTGGACGTGTCCACGTTGCGCTTTGGGGTGTTTCCTGTCGCCGGCGCTAGGCCTACCCACGCAAGTGAGGTATCATTTTTATCGGGAGACTTGGGGGAACGGTGGGTGGAAGGAAATTTGTGGCTCCTCTCAGATTCCAGAACTTTCTGCCACAGAAATGTGAGGAACATGTGTTTTTTTAGCCAAATTTTGAGGTTTGCAAAGGATTCTGGGTAACAGAACCTGGTCCGAGCCCCGCAAGTCACCCCATCTTGGATTCCCCTAGGTCTCTAGTTTTCAGAAATGCACAGGTTTGGTAGGTTTCCCTAGGTGCCGGCTGAGCTAGAGGCCAAAATCTACAGGTAGGCACTTCGCAAAAAACACCTCTGTTTTCTTCCAAAATTTTGGACGTGTCCACGTTGCGCTTTGGGGTGTTTCCTGTCGCCGGCGCTAGGCCTACCCACGCAAGTGAGGTATCATTTTTATCGGGAGACTTGGGGGAACGCTGGGTGGAAGGAAATTTGTGGCTCCTCTCAGATTCCAGAACTTTCTGCCACAGAAATGTGAGGAACATGTGTTTTTTTAGCCAAATTTTGAGGTTTGCAAAGGATTCTGGGTAACAGAACCTGGTCCGAGCCCCGCAAGTCAATCCATTTTGGATTCCCCTAGGTCTCTAGTTTTCAGAAATGCACAGGTTTGGTAGGTTTCCCTAGGTGCCGGCTGAGCTAGAGGCCAAAATCTACAGGTAGGCACTTCGCAAAAAACACCTGTTTTCTTCCAATTTTTTTTACGTGTCCACGTTGCGCTTTGGGGTGTTTCCTTTCGCGGGCACTAGGCCTACCCACGCAAGTGAGGTATCATTTTTATCGGGAGACTTGGGGGAACGCTGGGTGGAAGGAAATTTGTGGCTCCTCTCAGATTCCAGAACTTTCTGCCACAGAAATGTGAGGAACATGTGTTTTTTTAGCCAAATTTTGAGGTTTGCAAAGGATTCTGGGTAACAGAACCTGGTCCGAGCCCCGCAAGTCACCCCATCTTGGATTCCCCTAGGTCTCTAGTTTTCAGAAATGCACAGGTTTGGTAGGTTTCCCTAGGTGCCGGCTGAGCTAGAGGCCAAAATCTACCGGTAGGCACTTCGCAAAAAACACCTCTGTTTTCTTCCAAATTTTTTTACGTGTTCACGTTGCGCTTTGGGGTGTTTCCTTTCGCGGGCACTAGGCCTACCCACGCAAGTGAGGTATCATTTTTATCGGGAGACTTGGGGGAACGCTGGGTGGAAGGAAATTTGTGGCTCCTCTCAGATTCCAGAACTTTCTGCCACAGAAATGTGAGGAACATGTGTTTTTTTAGCCAAATTTTGAGGTTTGCAAAGGATTCTGGGTAACAGAACCTGGTCCGAGCCCCGCAAGTCACCCCTCCTTGGATTCCCCTAGGTCTCTAGTTTACAGAAATGCACAGGTTTGGTAGGTTTCCCTAGGTGCCGGCTGAGCTAGAGGCCAAAATCTACAGGTAGGCACTTCGCAAGAAACACCTCTGTTTTCTTCCAAAATTTTGGACGTGTCCACGTTGCGCTTTGGAGTGTTTCCTGTCGCCGGCGCTAGGCCTACCCACGCAAGTGAGGTATCATTTTTATCGGGAGACTTGGGGGAACGCTGGGTGGAAAGAAATTTGTGGCTCCTCTCCGATTCCAGAACTTTCTGCCACAGAAATGTGAGGAACATGTGTTTTTTTAGCCAAATTTTGAGGTTTGCAAAGGATTCTGGGTAACAGAACCTGGTCCGAGCCCCACAAGTCACCCCTCCTTGGATTCCCCTAGGTCTCTAGTTTTCAGAAATGCACAGGTTTGGTAGGTTTCCCTAGGTGCCGGCTGAGCTAGAGGCCAAAATCTACAGGTAGGCACTTCGCAAAAAACACCTCTGTTTTCTTCCAAAATTTTGGATGTGTCCACGTTGCGCTTTGGGGTGTTTCCTGTCGCCGGCGCTAGGCCTACCCACGCAAGTGAGGTATCATTTTTATCGGGAGACTTGGGGGAACGCTGGGTGGAAGGAAATTTGTGGCTCCTCTCAGATTCCAGAACTTTCTTCCACAGAAATGTGAGGAACATGTGTTTTTTTAGCCAAATTTTGAGGTTTGCAAAGGATTCTGGGTAACAGAACCTGGTCCGAGCCCCGCAAGTCACCCCATCTTGGATTCCCCTAGGTCTCTAGTTTTCAGAAATGCACAGGTTTGGTAGGTTTCCCTAGGTGCCGGCTGAGCTAGAGGCCAAAATCTACAGGTAGGCACTTCGCAAAAAACACCTCTGTTTTCTTCAAAATTTTTGGACGTGTTCACGTTGCGCTTTGGGGTGTTTCCTTTCGCGGGCACTAGGCCTACCCACGCAAGTGAGGTATCATTTTTATCGGGAGACTTGGGGGAACGCTGGGTGGAAGGAAATTTGTGGCTCCTCTCAGATTCCAGAACTTTCTGCCACAGAAATGTGAGGAACATGTGTTTTTTTAGCCAAATTTTGAGGTTTGCAAAGGATTCTGGGTAACAGAACCTGGTCCGAGCCCCGCAAGTCACCCCATCTTGGATTCCCCTAGGTCTCTAGTTTTCAGAAATGCACAGGTTTGGTAGGTTTCCCTAGGTGCCGGCTGAGCTAGAGGCCAAAATCTACAGGTAGGCACTTCGCAAAAAACACCTCTGTTTTCTTCCAAAATTTTGGACGTGTCCACGTTGCGCTTTGGGGTGTTTCCTGTCGCCGGCGCTAGGCCTACCCACGCAAGTGAGGTATCATTTTTATTGGGAGACTTGGGGGAACGGTGGGTGGAAGGAAATTTGTGGCTCCTCTCAGATTCCAGAACTTTCTGCCACAGAAATGTGAGGAACATGTGTTTTTTTAGCCAAATTTTGAGGTTTGCAAAGGATTCTGGGTAACAGAACCTGGTCCGAGCCCCGCAAGTCACCCCATCTTGGATTCCCCTAGGTCTCTAGTTTTCAGAAATGCACAGGTTTGGTAGGTTTCCCTACGTGCCGGCTGAGCTAGAGGCCAAAATCTACAGGTAGGCACTTCGCAAAAAAGACCTCTGTTTTCTTCCAAAATTTTGGATGTGTCCACGTTGCGCTTTGGGGTGTTTCCTGTCGCCGGCGCTAGGCCTACCCATGCAAGTGAGGTATCATTTTTATCGGGAGACTTGGGGGAACGCTGGGTGGAAGGAAATTTGTGGCTCCTCTCAGATTCCGGAACTTTGTGCCACAGAAATATGAGGAACATGTGTTTTTTTAGCCAAATTTAGAGGTTTGCAAAGGATTCTGGGTAACAGAACCTGGTCCGAGCCCCGCAAGTCACCCCTCCTTGGATTCCCCTAGGTCTCTAGTTTTCAGAAATGCACAGGTTTGCTAGGTTTCCCTAGGTGCCTGCTGAGCTAGAGGCCAAAATCTACAGGTAGGCACTTTGCAAAAAACACCTCTGTTTTCTTCCATAATTTTGGATGTGTCCACGTTGCGCTTTGGGGTGTTTCCTGTCGCTGGCGCTAGGCCTACCCACGCAAGTGAGGTATCATTTTTATCGGGAGACTTGGGGGAACGCTGGGTGGAAGGAAATTTGTGGCTCCTCTCAGATTCCAGAACTTTCTGCCACAGAAATGTGAGGAACATGTGTTTTTTTAGCCAAATTTTGAGGTTTGCAAAGGATTCTGGGTAACAGAACCTGGTCCGAGCCCCGCAAATCACCCCATCTTGGATTCCCCTAGGTCTCTAGTTTTCAGAAATGCACAGGTTTGGTAGGTTTCCCTAGGTGCCGGCTGAGCTAGAGGCCAAAATCTACAGGTAGGCACTTCGCAAAAAACACCTCTGTTTTCTTCCAAAATTTTGGATGTGTCCACGTTGCGCTTTGGGGCCTTTCCTGTCGCTGGCGCTAGGCCTACCCACCCAAGTGAGGTATCATTTTTATCGGGAGACTTGGGGAAACGCTGGGTGGAAGGAAATTTGTGGCTCCTCTCAGATTCCAGAACTTTCTGCCACAGAAATGTGAGGAACATGTGTTTTTTTAGCCAAATTTTGAGGTTTGCAAAGGATTCTGGGTAACAGAACCTGGTCCGAGCCCCGCAAGTCACCCCTCCTTGGATTCCCCTAGGTCTCTAGTTTTCAGAAATGCACAGGTTTGGTAGGTTTCCCTAGGTGCCGGCTGAGCTAGAGGCCAAAATCTACAGGTAGGCACTTCGCAAAAAACACCTCTGTTTTCTTCCATAATTTTGGATGTGTCCACGTTGCGCTTTGGGGTGTTTCCTGTCGCTGGCGCTAGGCCTACCCACGCAAGTGAGGTATCATTTTTATCGGGAGACTTGGGGGAACGCTGGGTGGAAGGAAATTTGTGGCTCCTCTCAGATTCCAGAACTTTCTGCCACAGAAATGTGAGGAACATGTGTTTTTTTAGCCAAATTTTGAGGTTTGCAAAGGATTCTGGGTAACAGAACCTGGTCCGAGCCCCGCAAGTCACCCCATCTTGGATTCCCCTAGGTCTCTAGTTTTCAGAAATGCACAGGTTTGGTAGGTTTCCCTAGGTGCCGGCTGAGCTAGAGGCCAAAATCTACAGGTAGGCACTTCGCAAAAAACACCTCTGTTTTCTTTCAAAATTTTGGATGTGTCCACGTTGCGCTTTGGGGCGTTTCCTGTCGCTGGCGCTAGGCCTACCCACGCAAGTGAGGTATCATTTTTATCGGGAGACTTGGGGGAACGCTGGGTGGAAGGAAATTTGTGGCTCCTCTCAGATTCCAGAACTTTCTGCCACAGAAATGTGAGGAACATGTGTTTTTTTAGCCAAATTTTGAGGTTTGCAAAGGATTCTGGGTAACAGAACCTGGTCCGAGCCCCGCAAGTCACCCCTCCTTGGATTCCCCTAGGTCTCTAGTTTACAGAAATGCACAGGTTTGGTAGGTTTCCCTAGGTGCCGGCTGAGCTAGAGGCCAAAATCTACAGGTAGGCACTTCGCAAGAAACACCTCTGTTTTCTTCCAAAATTTTGGACGTGTCCACGTTGCGCTTTGGAGTGTTTCCTGTCGCCGGCGCTAGGCCTACCCACGCAAGTGAGGTATCATTTTTATCGGGAGACTTGAGGGAACGCTGGGTGGAAAGAAATTTGTGGCTCCTCTCCGATTCCAGAACTTTCTGCCACAGAAATGTGAGGAACATGTGTTTTTTTAGCCAAATTTTGAGGTTTGCAAAGGATTCTGGGTAACAGAACCTGGTCCGAGCCCCACAAGTCACCCCTCCTTGGATTCCCCTAGGTCTCTAGTTTGCAGAAATGCACAGGTTTGGTAGGTTTCCCTAGGTGCCGGCTGAGCTAGAGGCCAAAATCTACAGGTAGGCACTTCGCAAAAAACACCTCTGTTTTCTTCCAAAAGTTTGGATGTGTCCACGTTGCGCTTTGGGGTGTTTCCTGTCGCCGGCGCTAGGCCTACCCACGCAAGTGAGGTATCATTTTTATCGGGAGACTTGGGGGAACGCTGGGTGGAAGGAAATTTGTGGCTCCTCTCAGATTCCAGAACTTTCTTCCACAGAAATGTGAGGAACATGTGTTTTTTTAGCCAAATTTTGAGGTTTGCAAAGGATTCTGGGTAACAGAACCTGGTCCGAGCCCCGCAAGTCACCCCATCTTGGATTCCCCTAGGTCTCTAGTTTTCAGAAATGCACAGGTTTGGTAGGTTTCCCTAGGTGCCGGCTGAGCTAGAGGCCAAAATCTACAGGTAGGCCCTTCGCAAAAAACACCTCTGTTTTCTTCCAAATTTTTGGACGTGTTCACGTTGCGCTTTGGGGTGTTTCCTTTCGCGGGCACTAGGCCTACGCACGCAAGTGAGGTATCATTTTTATCGGGAGACTTGGGGGAACGCTGGGTGGAAGGAAATTTGTGGCTCCTCTCAGATTCCAGAACTTTCTGCCACAGAAATGTGAGGAACATGTGTTTTTTTAGCCCAATTTTGAGGTTTGCAAAGGATTCTGGGTAACAGAACCTGGTCCGAGCCCCGCAAGTCACCCCATCTTGGATTCCCCTAGGTCTCTAGTTTTCAGAAATGCACAGGTTTGGTAGGTTTCCCTAGGTGCCGGCTGAGCTAGAGGCCAAAATCTACAGGTAGGCACTTCGCAAAAAACACCTCTGTTTTCTTCCAAAAGTTTGGACGTGTCCACGTTGCGCTTTGGGGTGTTTCCTGTCGCCGGCGCTAGGCCTACCCACGCAAGTGAGGTATCATTTTTATCGGGAGACTTGGGGGAACGGTGGGTGGAAGGAAATTTGTGGCTCCTCTCAGATTCCAGAACTTTCTGCCACAGAAATGTGAGGAACATGTGTTTTTTTAGCCAAATTTTGAGGTTTGCAAAGGATTCTGGGTAACAGAACCTGGTCCGAGCCCCGCAAGTCACCCCTCCTTGGATTCCCCTAGGTCTCTAGTTTTCAGAAATGCACAGGTTTGGTAGGTTTCCCTAGGTGCCGGCTGAGCTAGAGGCCAAAATCTACAGGTAGGCACTTCGCAAAAAACACCTCTGTTTTCTTCCATAATTTTGGATGTGTCCACGTTGCGCTTTGGGGTGTTTCCTGTCGCTGGCGCTAGGCCTACCCACGCAAGTGAGGTATCATTTTTATCGGGAGACTTGGGGGAACGCTGGGTGGAAGGAAATTTGTGGCTCCTCTCAGATTCCAGAACTTTCTGCCACAGAAATGTGAGGAACATGTGTTTTTTTAGCCAAATTTTGAGGTTTGCAAAGGATTCTGGGTAACAGAACCTGGTCCGAGCCCCGCAAATCACCCCATCTTGGATTCCCCTAGGTCTCTAGTTTTCAGAAATGCACAGGTTTGGTAGGTTTCCCTAGGTGCCGGCTGAGCTAGAGGCCAAAATCTACAGGTAGGCACTTCGCAAAAAACACCTCTGTTTTCTTCCAAAATTTTGGATGTGTCCACGTTGCGCTTTGGGGCCTTTCCTGTCGCTGGCGCTAGGCCTACCCACGCAAGTGAGGTATCATTTTTATCGGGAGACTTGGGGAAACGCTGGGTGGAAGGAAATTTGTGGCTCCTCTCAGATTCCAGAACTTTCTGCCACAGAAATGTGAGGAACATGTGTTTTTTTTGCCAAATTTTGAGGTTTGCAAAGGATTCTGGGTAACAGAACCTGGTCCGAGCCCCGCAAGTCACCCCTCCTTGGATTCCCCTAGGTCTCTAGTTTTCAGAAATGCACAGGTTTGGTAGGTTTCCCTAGGTGCCGGCTGAGCTAGAGGCCAAAATCTACAGGTAGGCACTTCGCAAAAAACACCTCTGTTTTCTTCCATAATTTTGGATGTGTCCACGTTGCGCTTTGGGGTGTTTCCTGTCGCTGGCGCTAGGCCTACCCACGCAAGTGAGGTATCATTTTTATCGGGAGACTTGGGGGAACGCTGGGTGGAAGGAAATTTGTGGCTCCTCTCAGATTCCAGAACTTTCTGCCACAGAAATGTGAGGAACATGTGTTTTTTTAGCCAAATTTTGAGGTTTGCAAAGGATTCTGGGTAACAGAACCTGGTCCGAGCCCCGCAAGTCACCCCATCTTGGATTCCCCTAGGTCTCTAGTTTTCAGAAATGCACAGGTTTGGTAGGTTTCCCTAGGTGCCGGCTGAGCTAGAGGCCAAAATCTACAGGTAGGGACTTCGCAAAAAACACCTCTGTTTTCTTCCAAAATTTTGGATGTGTCCACGTTGCGCTTTGGGGCGTTTCCTGTCGCTGGCGCTAGGCCTACCCACGCAAGTGAGGTATCATTTTTATCGGGAGACTTGGGGGAACGCTGGGTGGAAGGAAATTTGTGGCTCCTCTCAGATTCCAGAACTTTCTGCCACAGAAATGTGAGGAACATGTGTTTTTTTAGCCAAATTTTGAGGTTTGCAAAGGATTCTGGGTAACAGAACCTGGTCCGAGCCCCGCAAGTCACCCCTCCTTGGATTCCCCTAGGTCTCTAGTTTACAGAAATGCAAAGGTTTGGTAGGTTTCCCTAGGTGTCGGCTGAGCTAGAGGCCAAAATCTACAGGTAGGCACTTCGCAAGAAACACCTCTGTTTTCTTCCAAAATTTTGGACGTGTCCACGTTGCGCTTTGGAGTGTTTCCTGTCGCCGGCGCTAGGCCTACCCACGCAAGTGAGGTATCATTTTTATCGGGAGACTTGGGGGAACGCTGGGTGGAAAGAAATTTGTGGCTCCTCTCCGATTCCAGAACTTTCTGCCACAGAAATGTGAGGAACATGTGTTTTTTTAGCCAAATTTTGAGGTTTGCAAAGGATTCTGGGTAACAGAACCTGGTCCGAGCCCCACAAGTCACCCCTCCTTGGATTCCCCTAGGTCTCTAGTTTTCAGAAATGCACAGGTTTGGTAGGTTTCCCTAGGTGCCGGCTGAGCTAGAGGCCAAAATCTACAGGTAGGCACTTCGCAAAAAACACCTCTGTTTTCTTCCAAAATTTTGGATGTGTCCACGTTGCGCTTTGGGGTGTTTCCTGTCGCCGGCGCTAGGCCTACCCACGCAAGTGAGGTATCATTTTTATCGGGAGACTTCGGGGAACGCTGGGTGGAAGGAAATTTGTGGCTCCTCTCAGATTCCAGAACTTTCTTCCACAGAAATGTGAGGAACATGTGTTTTTTTAGCCAAATTTTGAGGTTTGCAAAGGATTCTGGGTAACAGAACCTGGTCCGAGCCCCGCAAGTCACCCCATCTTGGATTCCCCTAGGTCTCTAGTTTTCAGAAATGCACAGGTTTGGTAGGTTTCCCTAGGTGCCGGCTGAGCTAGAGGCCAAAATCTACAGGTAGGCACTTCGCAAAAAACACCTCTGTTTTCTTCCAAATTTTTGGACATGTTCACGTTGCGCTTTGGGGTGTTTCCTTTCGCGGGCACTAGGCCTACCCACGCAAGTGAGGTATCATTTTTATCGGGAGACTTGGGGGAACGCTGGGTGGAAGGAAATTTGTGGCTCCTCTCAGATTCCAGAACTTTCTGCCACAGAAATGTGAGGAACATGTGTTTTTTTAGCCCAATTTTGAGGTTTGCAAAGGATTCTGGGTAACAGAACCTGGTCCGAGCCCCGCAAGTCACCCCATCTTGGATTCCCCTAGGTCTCTAGTTTTCAGAAATGCACAGGTTTGGTAGGTTTCCCTAGGTGCCGGCTGAGCTAGAGGCCAAAATCTACAGGTAGGCACTTCGCAAAAAACACCTCTGTTTTCTTCCAAAATTTTGGACGTGTCCACGTTGCGCTTTGGGGTGTTTCCTGTCGCCGGCGCTAGGCCTACCCACGCAAGTGAGGTATCATTTTTATCGGGAGACTTGGGGGAACGGTGGGTGGAAGGAAATTTGTGGCTCCTCTCAGATTCCAGAACTTTCTGCCACAGAAATGTGAGGAACATGTGTTTTTTTAGCCAAATTTTGAGGTTTGCAAAGGATTCTGGGTAACAGAACCTGGTCCGAGCCCCGCAAGTCACCCCATCTTGGATTCCCCTAGGTCTCTAGTTTACAGAAATGCACAGGTTTGGTAGGTTTCCCTAGGTGTCGGCTGAGCTAGAGGCCAAAATCTACAGGTAGGCACTTCGCAAGAAACACCTCTGTTTTCTTCCAAAATTTTGGACGTGTCCACGTTGCGCTTTGGAGTGTTTCCTGTTGCCGGCGCTAGGCCTACCCACGCAAGTGAGGTATCATTTTTATCAGGAGACTTGGGGGAACGCTGGGTGGAAAGAAATTTGTGGCTCCTCTCCGATTCCAGAACTTTCTGCCACAGAAATGTGAGGAACATGTGTTTTTTTAGCCAAATTTTGAGGTTTGCAAAGGATTCTGGGTAACAGAACCTGGTCCGAGCCCCGCAAATCACCCCATCTTGGATTCCCCTAGGTCTCTAGTTTTCAGAAATGCACAGGTTTGGTAGGTTTCCCTAGGTGCCGGCTGAGCTAGAGGCCAAAATCTACAGGTAGGCACTTCGCAAAAAACACCTCTGTTTTCTTCCAAAATTTTGGATGTGTCCACGTTGCGCTTTGGGGCCTTTCCTGTCGCTGGCGCTAGGCCTACCCACGCAAGTGAGGTATCATTTTTATCGGGAGACTTGGGGAAACGCTGGGTGGAAGGAAATTTGTGGCTCCTCTCAGATTCCAGAACTTTCTGCCACAGAAATGTGAGGAACATGTGTTTTTTTTGCCAAATTTTGAGGTTTGCAAAGGATTCTGGGTAACAGAACCTGGTCCGAGCCCCGCAAGTCACCCCTCCTTGGATTCCCCTAGGTCTCTAGTTTTCAGAAATGCACAGGTTTGGTAGGTTTCCCTAGGTGCCGGCTGAGCTAGAGGCCAAAATCTACAGGTAGGCACTTCGCAAAAAACACCTCTGTTTTCTTCCATAATTTTGGATGTGTCCACGTTGCGCTTTGGGGTGTTTCCTGTCGCTGGCGCTAGGCCTACCCACGCAAGTGAGGTATCATTTTTATCGGGAGACTTGGGGGAACGCTGGGTGGAAGGAAATTTGTGGCTCCTCTCAGATTCCAGAACTTTCTGCCACAGAAATGTGAGGAACATGTGTTTTTTTAGCCAAATTTTGAGGTTTGCAAAGGATTCTGGGTAACAGAACCTGGTCCGAGCCCCGCAAGTCACCCCATCTTGGATTCCCCTAGGTCTCTAGTTTTCAGAAATGCACAGGTTTGGTAGGTTTCCCTAGGTGCCGGCTGAGCTAGAGGCCAAAATCTACAGGTAGGGACTTCGCAAAAAACACCTCTGTTTTCTTCCAAAATTTTGGATGTGTCCACGTTGCGCTTTGGGGCGTTTCCTGTCGCTGGCGCTAGGCCTACCCACGCAAGTGAGGTATCATTTTTATCGGGAGACTTGGGGGAACGCTGGGTGGAAGGAAATTTGTGGCTCCTCTCAGATTCCAGAACTTTCTGCCACAGAAATGTGAGGAACATGTGTTTTTTTAGCCAAATTTTGAGGTTTGCAAAGGATTCTGGGTAACAGAACCTGGTCCGAGCCCCGCAAGTCACCCCTCCTTGGATTCCCCTAGGTCTCTAGTTTACAGAAATGCAAAGGTTTGGTAGGTTTCCCTAGGTGTCGGCTGAGCTAGAGGCCAAAATCTACAGGTAGGCACTTCGCAAGAAACACCTCTGTTTTCTTCCAAAATTTTGGACGTGTCCACGTTGCGCTTTGGAGTGTTTCCTGTCGCCGGCGCTAGGCCTACCCACGCAAGTGAGGTATCATTTTTATCGGGAGACTTGGGGGAACGCTGGGTGGAAAGAAATTTGTGGCTCCTCTCCGATTCCAGAACTTTCTGCCACAGAAATGTGAGGAACATGTGTTTTTTTAGCCAAATTTTGAGGTTTGCAAAGGATTCTGGGTAACAGAACCTGGTCCGAGCCCCACAAGTCACCCCTCCTTGGATTCCCCTAGGTCTCTAGTTTTCAGAAATGCACAGGTTTGGTAGGTTTCCCTAGGTGCCGGCTGAGCTAGAGGCCAAAATCTACAGGTAGGCACTTCGCAAAAAACACCTCTGTTTTCTTCCAAAATTTTGGATGTGTCCACGTTGCGCTTTGGGGTGTTTCCTGTCGCCGGCGCTAGGCCTACCCACGCAAGTGAGGTATCATTTTTATCGGGAGACTTCGGGGAACGCTGGGTGGAAGGAAATTTGTGGCTCCTCTCAGATTCCAGAACTTTCTTCCACAGAAATGTGAGGAACATGTGTTTTTTTAGCCAAATTTTGAGGTTTGCAAAGGATTCTGGGTAACAGAACCTGGTCCGAGCCCCGCAAGTCACCCCATCTTGGATTCCCCTAGGTCTCTAGTTTTCAGAAATGCACAGGTTTGGTAAGTTTCCCTAGGTGCCGGCTGAGCTAGAGGCCAAAATCTACAGGTAGGCACTTCGCAAAAAACACCTCTGTTTTCTTCCAAATTTTTGGACATGTTCACGTTGCGCTTTGGGGTGTTTCCTTTCGCGGGCACTAGGCCTACCCACGCAAGTGAGGTATCATTTTTATCGGGAGACTTGGGGGAACGCTGGGTGGAAGGAAATTTGTGGCTCCTCTCAGATTCCAGAACTTTCTGCCACAGAAATGTGAGGAACATGTGTTTTTTTAGCCCAATTTTGAGGTTTGCAAAGGATTCTGGGTAACAGAACCTGGTCCGAGCCCCGCAAGTCACCCCATCTTGGATTCCCCTAGGTCTCTAGTTTTCAGAAATGCACAGGTTTGGTAGGTTTCCCTAGGTGCCGGCTGAGCTAGAGGCCAAAATCTACAGGTAGGCACTTCGCAAAAAACACCTCTGTTTTCTTCCAAAATTTTGGACGTGTCCACGTTGCGCTTTGGGGTGTTTCCTGTCGCCGGCGCTAGGCCTACCCACGCAAGTGAGGTATCATTTTTATCGGGAGACTTGGGGGAACGGTGGGTGGAAGGAAATTTGTGGCTCCTCTCAGATTCCAGAACTTTCTGCCACAGAAATGTGAGGAACATGTGTTTTTTTTAGCCAAATTTTGAAGTTTGCAAAGGATTCTGGGTAACAGAACCTGGTCCGAGCCCCGCAAGTCACCCCATCTTGGATTCCCCTAGGTCTCTAGTTTACAGAAATGCACAGGTTTGGTAGGTTTCCCTAGGTGTCGGCTGAGCTAGAGGCCAAAATCTACAGGTAGGCACTTCGCAAGAAACACCTCTGTTTTCTTCCAAAATTTTGGACGTGTCCACGTTGCGCTTTGGAGTGTTTCCTGTGGCCGGCGCTAGGCCTACCCACGCAAGTGAGGTATCATTTTTATCAGGAGACTTGGGGGAACGCTGGGTGGAAAGAAATTTGTGGCTCCTCTCCGATTCCAGAACTTTCTGCCACAGAAATGTGAGGAACATGTGTTTTTTTAGCCAAATTTTGAGGTTTGCAAAGGATTCTGGGTAACAGAACCTGGTCCGAGCCCCACAAGTCACCCCTCCTTGGATTCCCCTAGGTCTCTAGTTTTCAGAAATGCACAGGTTTGGTAGGTTTCCCTAGGTGCCGGCTGAGCTAGAGGCCAAAATCTACAGGTAGGCACTTCGCAAAAAACACCTCTGTTTTCTTCCAAAATTTTGGATGTGTCCACGTTGCGCTTTGGGGTGTTTCCTGTCGCCGGCGCTAGGCCTACCCACGCAAGTGAGGTATCATTTTTATCGGGAGACTTCGGGGAACGCTGGGTGGAAGGAAATTTGTGGCTCCTCTCAGATTCCAGAACTTTCTTCCACAGAAATGTGAGGAACATGTGTTTTTTTAGCCAAATTTTGAGGTTTGCAAAGGATTCTGGGTAACAGAACCTGGTCCGAGCCCCGCAAGTCACCCCATCTTGGATTCCCCTAGGTCTCTAGTTTTCAGAAATGCACAGGTTTGGTAGGTTTCCCTAGGTGCCGGCTGAGCTAGAGGTCAAAATCTACAGGTAGGCACTTCGCAAAAAACACCTCTGTTTTCTTCCAAATTTTTGGACGTGTTCACGTTGCGCTTTGGGGTGTTTCCTTTCGCGGGCACTAGGCCTACCCACGCAAGTGAGGTATCATTTTTATCGGGAGACTTGGGGGAACGCTGGGTGGAAGGAAATTTGTGGCTCCTCTCAGATTCCAGAACTTTCTGCCACAGAAATGTGAGGAACATGTGTTTTTTTAGCCCAATTTTGAGGTTTGCAAAGGATTCTGGGTAACAGAACCTGGTCCGAGCCCCGCAAGTCACCCCATCTTGGATTCCCCTAGGTCTCTAGTTTTCAGAAATGCACAGGTTTGGTAGGTTTCCCTAGGTGCCGGCTGAGCTAGAGGCCAAAATCTACAGGTAGGCACTTCGCAAAAAACACCTCTGTTTTCTTCCAAAATTTTGGACGTGTCCACGTTGCGCTTTGGGGTGTTTCCTGTCGCCGGCGCTAGGCCTACCCACGCAAGTGAGGTATCATTTTTATCGGGAGACTTGGGGGAACGGTGGGTGGAAGGAAATTTGTGGCTCCTCTCAGATTCCAGAACTTTCTGCCACAGAAATGTGAGAAACATGTGTTTTTTTAGCCAAATTTTGAGGTTTGCAAAGGATTCTGGGTAACAGAACCTGGTCCGAGCCCCGCAAGTCACCCCATCTTGGATTCCCCTAGGTCTCTAGTTTTCAGAAATGCACAGGTTTGGTAGGTTTCCCTAGGTGCCGGCTGAGCTAGAGGCCAAAATCTACAGGTAGGCACTTCGCAAAAAACACCTCTGTTTTCTTCCATCATTTTGGATGTGTCCACGTTGCGCTTTGGGGTGTTTCCTGTCGCTGGCGCTAGGCCTACCCACGCAAGTGAGGTATCATTTTTATCGGGAGACTTGGGGGAACGCTGGGTGGAAGGAAATTTGTGGCTCCTCTCAGATTCCAGAACTTTCTGCCACAGAAATGTGAGGAACATGTGTTTTTTTAGCCAAATTTTGAGGTTTGCAAAGGATTCTGGGTAACAGAACCTGGTCCGAGCCCCGCAAATCACCCCATCTTGGATTCCCCTAGGTCTCTAGTTTTCAGAAATGCACAGGTTTGGTAGGTTTCCCTAGGTGCCGGCTGAGCTAGAGGCCAAAATCTACAGGTAGGCACTTCGCAAAAAACACCTCTGTTTTCTTCCAAAATTTTGGACGTGTCCACGTTGCGCTTTGGGGCCTTTCCTGTCGCTGGCGCTAGGCCTACCCACGCAAGTGAGGTATCATTTTTATCGGGAGACTTGGGGGAACGGTGGGTGGAAGGAAATTTGTGGCTCCTCTCAGATTCCAGAACTTTCTGCCACAGAAATGTGAGGAACATGTGTTTTTTTAGCCAAATTTTGAGGTTTGCAAAGGATTCTGGGTAACAGAACCTGGTCCGAGCCCCGCAAGTCACCCCATCTTGGATTCCCCTAGGTCTCTAGTTTTCAGAAATGCACAGGTTTGGTAGGTTTCCCTAGGTGCCGGCTGAGCTAGAGGCCAAAATCTACAGGTAGGCACTTCGCAAAAAAGACCTCTGTTTTCTTCCAAAATTTTGGATGTGTCCACGTTGCGCTTTGGGGTGTTTCCTGTCGCCGGCGCTAGGCCTACCCATGCAAGTGAGGTATCATTTTTATCGGGAGACTTGGGGGAACGCTGGGTGGAAGGAAATTTGTGGCTCCTCTCAGATTCCGGAACTTTGTGCCACAGAAATGTGAGGAACATGTGTTTTTTTAGCCAAATTTAGAGGTTTGCAAAGGATTCTGGGTAACAGAACCTGGTCCGAGCCCCGCAAGTCACCCCTCCTTGGATTCCCCTAGGTCTCTAGTTTTCAGAAATGCACAGGTTTGCTAGGTTTCCCTAGGCGCCTGCTGAGCTAGAGGCCAAAATCTACAGGTAGGCACTTTGCAAAAAACACCTCTGTTTTCTTCCATAATTTTGGATGTGTCCACGTTGCGCTTTGGGGTGTTTCCTGTCGCTGGCGCTAGGCCTACCCACGCAAGTGAGGTATCATTTTTATCGGGAGACTTGGGGGAACGCTGGGTGGAAGGAAATTTGTGGCTCCTCTCAGATTCCAGAACTTTCTGCCACAGAAATGTGAGGAACATGTGTTTTTTTAGCCAAATTTTGAGGTTTGCAAAGGATTCTGGGTAACAGAACCTGGTCCGAGCCCCGCAAATCACCCCATCTTGGATTCCCCTAGGTCTCTAGTTTTCAGAAATGCACAGGTTTGGTAGGTTTCCCTAGGTGCCGGCTGAGCTAGAGGCCAAAATCTACAGGTAGGCACTTCGCAAAAAACACCTCTGTTTTCTTCCAAAATTTTGGATGTGTCCACGTTGCGCTTTGGGGCCTTTCCTGTCGCTGGCGCTAGGCCTACCCACGCAAGTGAGGTATCATTTTTATCGGGAGACTTGGGGAAACGCTGGGTGGAAGGAAATTTGTGGCTCCTCTCAGATTCCAGAACTTTCTGCCACAGAAATGTGAGGAACATGTGTTTTTTTTGCCAAATTTTGAGGTTTGCAAAGGATTCTGGGTAACAGAACCTGGTCCGAGCCCCGCAAGTCACCCCCCCTTGGATTCCCCTAGGTCTCTAGTTTTCAGAAATGCACAGGTTTGGTAGGTTTCCCTAGGTGCCAGCTGAGCTAGAGGCCAAAATCTACAGGTAGGCACTTCGCAAAAAACACCTCTGTTTTCTTCCATAATTTTGGATGTGTCCACGTTGCGCTTTGGGGTGTTTCCTGTCGCTGGCGCTAGGCCTACCCACGCAAGTGAGGTATCATTTTTATCGGGAGACTTGGGGGAACGGTGGGTGGAAGGAAATTTGTGGCTCCTCTCAGATTCCAGAACTTTCTGCCACAGAAATGTGAGGAACATGTGTTTTTTTAGCCAAATTTTGAGGTTTGCAAAGGATTCTGGGTAACAGAACCTGGTCCGAGCCCCGCAAGTCAATCCATTTTGGATTCCCCTAGGTCTCTAGTTTTCAGAAATGCACAGGTTTGGTAGGTTTCCCTAGGTGCCGGCTGAGCTAGAGGCCAAAATCTACAGGTAGGCACTTCGCAAAAAACACCTGTTTTCTTCCAATTTTTTTTACGTGTCCACGTTGCGCTTTGGGGTGTTTCCTTTCGCGGGCACTAGGCCTACCCACGCAAGTGAGGTATCATTTTTATCGGGAGACTTGGGGGAACGCTGGGTGGAAGGAAATTTGTGGCTCCTCTCAGATTCCAGAACTTTCTGCCACAGAAATGTGAGGAACATGTGTTTTTTTAGCCAAATTTTGAGGTTTGCAAAGGATTCTGGGTAACAGAACCTGGTCCGAGCCCCGCAAGTCTCCCCATCTTGGATTCCCCTAGGTCTCTAGTTTTCAGAAATGCACAGGTTTGGTAGGTTTCCCTAGGTGCCGGCTGAGCTAGAGGCCAAAATCTACAGGTAGGCACGTCGCAAAAAACACCTCTGTTTTCTTCCAAATTTTTTGACGTGTTCACGTTGCGCTTTGGGGTGTTTCCTTTCGCGGGCACTAGGCCTACCCACGCAAGTGAGGTATCATTTTTATCGGGAGACTTGGGGGAACGCTGGGTGGAAGGAAATTTGTGGCTCCTCTCAGATTCCAGAACTTTCTGCCACAGAAATGTGAGGAACATGTGTTTTTTTAGCCAAATTTTGAGGTTTGCAAAGGATTCTGGGTAACAGAACCTGGTCCGAGCCCCGCAAGTCACCCCATCTTGGATTCCCCTAGGTCTCTAGTTTTCAGAAATGCACAGGTTTGGTAGGTTTCCCTAGGTGCCGGCTGAGCTAGAGGCCAAAATCTACAGGTAGGCACTTCGCAAAAAACACCTCTGTTATCTTCCAAAATTTTGGACGTGTCCACGTTGCGCTTTGGGGTGTTTCCTGTCGCCGGCGCTAGGCCTACCCACGCAAGTGAGGTATCATTTTTATCGGGAGACTTGGGGGAACGCTGGGTGGAAGGAAATTTGTGGCTCCTCTCAGATTCCAGAACTTTCTGCCACAGAAATGTGAGGAACATGTGTTTTTTTAGCCAAATTTTGAGGTTTGCAAAGGATTCTGGGTAACAGAACCTGGTCCGAGCCCCGCAAGTCACCCCATCTTGGATTCCCCTAGGTCTCTAGTTTTCAGAAATGCACAGGTTTGGTAGGTTTCCCTTGGTGCCGGCTGAGCTAGAGGCCAAAATCTACAGGTAGGCACTTCGCAAAAAACACCTCTGTTTTCTTCCAAAATTTTGGACGTGTCCACGTTGCGCTTTGGGGTGTTTCCTGTCGCCGGCGCTAGGCCTACCCACGCAAGTGAGGTATCATTTTTATCGGGAGACTTGGGGGAACGGTGGGTGGAAGGAAATTTGTGGCTCCTCTCAGATTCCAGAACTTTCTGCCACAGAAATGTGAGGAACATGTGTTTTTTTAGCCAAATTTTGAGGTTTGCAAAGGATTCTGGGTAACAGAACCTGGTCCGAGCCCCGCAAGTCACCCCATCTTGGATTCCCCTAGGTCTCTAGTTTTCAGAAATGCACAGGTTTGGTAGGTTTCCCTAGGTGCCGGCTGAGCTAGAGGCCAAAATCTACAGGTAGGCACTTCGCAAAAAACACCTCTGTTTTCTTCCAAAATTTTGGACGTGTCCACGTTGCGCTTTGGGGTGTTTCCTGTCGCCGGCGCTAGGCCTACCCACGCAAGTGAGGTATCATTTTTATCGGGAGACTTGGGGGAACGCTGGGTGGAAGGAAATTTGTGGCTCCTCTCAGATTCCAGAACTTTCTGCCACAGAAATGTGAGGAACATGTGTTTTTTTAGCCAAATTTTGAGGTTTGCAAAGGATTCTGGGTAACAGAACCTGGTCCGAGCCCCGCAAGTCAATCCATTTTGGATTCCCCTAGGTCTCTAGTTTTCAGAAATGCACAGGTTTGGTAGGTTTCCCTAGGTGCCGGCTGAGCTAGAGGCCAAAATCTACAGGTAGGCACTTCGCAAAAAACACCTGTTTTCTTCCAATTTTTTTTACGTGTCCACGTTGCGCTTTGGGGTGTTTCCTTTCGCGGGCACTAGGCCTACCCACGCAAGTGAGGTATCATTTTTATCGGGAGACTTGGGGGAACGCTGGGTGGAAGGAAATTTGTGGCTCCTCTCAGATTCCAGAACTTTCTGCCACAGAAATGTGAGGAACATGTGTTTTTTTAGCCAAATTTTGAGGTTTGCAAAGGATTCTGGGTAACAGAACCTGGTCCGAGCCCCGCAAGTCACCCCATCTTGGATTCCCCTAGGTCTCTAGTTTTCAGAAATGCACAGGTTTGGTAGGTTTCCCTAGGTGCCGGCTGAGCTAGAGGCCAAAATCTACAGGTAGGCACTTCGCAAAAAACACCTCTGTTTTCTTCCAAATTTTTTGACGTGTTCACGTTGCGCTTTGGGGTGTTTCCTTTCGCGGGCACTAGGCCTACCCACGCAAGTGAGGTATCATTTTTATCGGGAGACTTGGGGGAACGCTGGGTGGAAGGAAATTTGTGGCTCCTCTCAGATTCCAGAACTTTCTGCCACAGAAATGTGAGGAACATGTGTTTTTTTAGCCAAATTTTGAGGTTTGCAAAGGATTCTGGGTAACAGAACCTGGTCCGAGCCCCGCAAGTCACCCCATCTTGGATTCCCCTAGGTCTCTAGTTTTCAGAAATGCACAGGTTTGGTAGGTTTCCCTAGGTGCCGGCTGAGCTAGAGGCCAAAATCTACAGGTAGGCACTTCGCAAAAAACACCTCTGTTATCTTCCAAAATTTTGGACGTGTCCACGTTGCGCTTTGGGGTGTTTCCTGTCGCCGGCGCTAGGCCTACCCACGCAAGTGAGGTATCATTTTTATCGAGAGACTTGGGGGAACGCTGGGTGGAAGGAAATTTGTGGCTCCTCTCAGATTCCGGAACTTTCTGCCACAGAAATGTGAGGAACATGTGTTTTTTTAGCCAAATTTTGAGGTTTGCAAAGGATTCTGGGTAACAGAACCTGGTCCGAGCCCCGCAAGTCACCCCTCCTTGGATTCCCCTAGGTCTCTAGTTTACAGAAATGCACAGGTTTGGTAGGTTTCCCTAGGTGCCGGCTGAGCTAGAGGCCAAAATCTACAGGTAGGCACTTCGCAAGAAACACCTCTGTTTTCTTCCAAAATTTTGGACGTGTCCACGTTGCGCTTTGGAGTGTTTCCTGTCGCCGGCGCTAGGCCTACCCACGCAAGTGAGGTATCATTTTTATCGGGAGACTTGGGGGAACGCTGGGTGGAAAGAAATTTGTGGCTCCTCTCCGATTCCAGAACTTTCTGCCACAGAAATGTGAGGAACATGTGTTTTTTTAGCAAAATTCTGAGGTTTGCAAAGGATTCTGGGTAACAGAACCTGGTCCGAGCCCCACAAGTCACCCCTCCTTGGATTCCCCTAGGTCTCTAGTTTTCAGAAATGCACAGGTTTGGTAGGTTTCCCTAGGTGCCGGCTGAGCTAGAGGCCAAAATCTACAGGTAGGCACTTCGCAAAAAACACCTCTGTTTTCTTCCAAAATTTTGGATGTGTCCACGTTGCGCTTTGGGGTGTTTCCTGTCGCCGGCGCTAGGCCTACCCACGCAAGTGAGGTATCATTTTTATCGGGAGACTTGGGGGAACGCTGGGTGGAAGGAAATTTGTGGCTCCTCTCAGATTCCAGAACTTTCTTCCACAGAAATGTGAGGAACATGTGTTTTTTTAGCCAAATTTTGAGGTTTGCAAAGGATTCTGGGTAACAGAACCTGGTCCGAGCCCCGCAAGTCACTCCATCTTGGATTCCCCTAGGTCTCTAGTTTTCAGAAATGCACAGGTTTGGTAGGTTTCCCTAGGTGCCGGCTGAGCTAGAGGCCAAAATCTACAGGTAGGCACTTCGCAAAAAACACCTCTGTTTTCTTCCAAATTTTTGGACGTGTTCACGTTGCGCTTTGGGGTGTTTCCTTTCGCGGGCACTAGGCCTACCCACGCAAGTGAGGTATCATTTTTATCGGGAGACTTGGGGGAACGCTGGGTGGAAGGAAATTTGTGGCTCCTCTCAGATTCCAGAACTTTCTGCCACAGAAATGTGAGGAACATGTGTTTTTTTAGCCAAATTTTGAGGTTTGCAAAGGATTCTGGGTAACAGAACCTGGTCCGAGCCCCGCAAGTCACCCCATCTTGGATTCCCCTAGGTCTCTAGTTTTCAGAAATGCACAGGTTTGGTAGGTTTCCCTAGGTGCCGGCTGAGCTAGAGGCCAAAATCTACAGGTAGGCACTTCGCAAAAAACACCTCTGTTTTCTTCCAAAATTTTGGACGTGTCCACGTTGCGCTTTGGGGTGTTTCCTGTCGCCGGCGCTAGGCCTACCCACGCAAGTGAGGTATCATTTTTATTGGGAGACTTGGGGGAACGGTGGGTGGAAGGAAATTTGTGCCTCCTCTCAGATTCCAGAACTTTCTGCCACAGAAATGAGGCACATGTGTTTTTTTAGCCAAATTTTGAGGTTTGCAAAGGATTCTGGGTAACAGAACCTGGTCCGAGCCCCGCAAGTCACCCCATCTTGGATTCCCCTAGGTCTCTAGTTTTCAGAAATGCACAGGTTTGGTAGGTTTCCCTACGTGCCGGCTGAGCTAGAGGCCAAAATCTACAGGTAGGCACTTCGCAAAAAAGACCTCTGTTTTCTTCCAAAATTTTGGATGTGTCCACGTTGCGCTTTGGGGTGTTTCCTGTCGCCGGCGCTAGGCCTACCCATGCAAGTGAGGTATCATTTTTATCGGGAGACTTGGGGGAACGCTGGGTGGAAGGAAATTTGTGGCTCCTCTCAGATTCCGGAACTTTGTGCCACAGAAATATGAGGAACATGTGTTTTTTTAGCCAAATTTAGAGGTTTGCAAAGGATTCTGGGTAACAGAACCTGGTCCGAGCCCCGCAAGTCACCCCTCCTTGGATTCCCCTAGGTCTCTAGTTTTCAGAAATGCACAGGTTTGCTAGGTTTCCCTAGGTGCCTGCTGAGCTAGAGGCCAAAATCTACAGGTAGGCACTTTGCAAAAAACACCTGTTTTCTTCCATAATTTTGGATGTGTCCACGTTGCGCTTTGGGGTGTTTCCTGTCGCTGGCGCTAGGCCTACCCACGCAAGTGAGGTATCATTTTTATCGGGAGACTTGGGGGAACGCTGGGTGGAAGGAAATTTGTGGCTCCTCTCAGATTCCAGAACTTTCTGCCACAGAAATGTGAGGAACATGTGTTTTTTTAGCCAAATTTTGAGGTTTGCAAAGGATTCTGGGTAACAGAACCTGGTCCGAGCCCCGCAAATCACCCCATCTTGGATTCCCCTAGGTCTCTAGTTTTCAGAAATGCACAGGTTTGGTAGGTTTCCCTAGGTGCCGGCTGAGCTAGAGGCCAAAATCTACAGGTAGGCACTTCGCAAAAAACACCTCTGTTTTCTTCCAAAATTTTGGATGTGTCCACGTTGCGCTTTGGGGCCTTTCCTGTCGCTGGCGCTAGGCCTACCCACGCAAGTGAGGTATCATTTTTATCGGGAGACTTGGGGAAACGCTGGGTGGAAGGAAATTTGTGGCTCCTCTCAGATTCCAGAACTTTCTGCCACAGAAATGTGAGGAACATGTGTTTTTTTTGCCAAATTTTGAGGTTTGCAAAGGATTCTGGGTAACAGAACCTGGTCCGAGCCCCGCAAGTCACCCCTCCTTGGATTCCCCTAGGTCTCTAGTTTTCAGAAATGCACAGGTTTGGTAGGTTTCCCTAGGTGCCGGCTGAGCTAGAGGCCAAAATCTACAGGTAGGCACTTCGCAAAAAACACCTCTGTTTTCTTCCATAATTTTGGATGTGTCCACGTTGCGCTTTGGGGTGTTTCCTGTCGCTGGCGCTAGGCCTACCCACGCAATTGAGGTATCATTTTTATCGGGAGACTTGGGGGAACGCTGGGTGGAAGGAAATTTGTGGCTCCTCTCAGATTCCAGAACTTTCTGCCACAGAAATGTGAGGAACATGTGTTTTTTTAGCCAAATTTTGAGGTTTGCAAAGGATTCTGGGTAACAGAACCTGGTCCGAGCCCCGCAAGTCACCCCATCTTGGATTCCCCTAGGTCTCTAGTTTTCAGAAATGCACAGGTTTGGTAGGTTTCCCTAGGTGCCGGCTGAGCTAGAGGCCAAAATCTACAGGTAGGCACTTCGCAAAAAACACCTCTGTTTTCTTCCAAAATTTTGGATGTGTCCACGTTGCGCTTTGGGGCGTTTCCTGTCGCTGGCGCTAGGCCTACCCACGCAAGTGAGGTATCATTTTTATCGGGAGACTTGGGGGAACGCTGGGTGGAAGGAAATTTGTGGCTCCTCTCAGATTCCAGAACTTTCTGCCACAGAAATGTGAGGAACATGTGTTTTTTTAGCCAAATTTTGAGGTTTGCAAAGGATTCTGGGCAACAGAACCTGGTCCGAGCCCCGCAAGTCACCCCTCCTTGGATTCCCCTAGGTCTCTAGTTTACAGAAATGCACAGGTTTGGTAGGTTTCCCTAGGTGCCGGCTGAGCTAGAGGCCAAAATCTACAGGTAGGCACTTCGCAAGAAACACCTCTGTTTTCTTCCAAAATTTTGGACGTGTCCACGTTGCGCTTTGGAGTGTTTCCTGTCGCCGGCGCTAGGCCTACCCACGCAAGTGAGGTATCATTTTTATCGGGAGACTTGGGGGAACGCTGGGTGGAAAGAAATTTGTGGCTCCTCTCCGATTCCAGAACTTTCTGCCACAGAAATGTGAGGAACATGTGTTTTTTTAGCCAAATTTTGAGGTTTGCAAAGGATTCTGGGTAACAGAACCTGGTCCGAGCCCCACAAGTCACCCCTCCTTGGATTCCCCTAGGTCTCTAGTTTTCAGAAATGCACAGGTTTGGTAGGTTTCCCTAGGTGCCGGCTGAGCTAGAGGCCAAAATCTACAGGTAGGCACTTCGCAAAAAACACCTCTGTTTTCTTCCAAAATTTTGGATGTGTCCATGTTGCGCTTTGGGGTGTTTCCTGTCGCCGGCGCTAGGCCTACCCACGCAAGTGAGGTATCATTTTTATCGGGAGACTTGGGGGAACGCTGGGTGGAAGGAAATTTGTGGCTCCTCTCAGATTCCAGAACTTTCTTCCACAGAAATGTGAGGAACATGTGTTTTTTTAGCCAAATTTTGAGGTTTGCAAAGGATTCTGGGTAACAGAACCTGGTCCGAGCCCCGCAAGTCACCCCATCTTGGATTCCCCTAGGTCTCTAGTTTTCAGAAATGCACAGGTTTGGTAGGTTTCCCTAGGTGCCGGCTGAGCTAGAGGCCAAAATCTACAGGTAGGCACTTCGCAAAAAACACCTCTGTTTTCTTCCAAATTTTTGGACGTGTTCACGTTGCGCTTTGGGGTGTTTCCTTTCGCGGGCACTAGGCCTACCCACGCAAGTGAGGTATCATTTTTATCGGGAGACTTGGGGGAACGCTGGGTGGAAGGAAATTTGTGGCTCCTCTCAGATTCCAGAACTTTCTGCCACAGAAATGTGAGGAACATGTGTTTTTTTAGCCCAATTTTGAGGTTTGCAAAGGATTCTGGGTAACAGAACCTGGTCCGAGCCCCGCAAGTCACCCCATCTTGGATTCCCCTAGGTCTCTAGTTTTCAGAAATGCACAGGTTTGGTAGGTTTCCCTAGGTGCCGGCTGAGCTAGAGGCCAAAATCTACAGGTAGGCACTTCGCAAAAAACACCTCTGTTTTCTTCCAAAATTTTGGACGTGTCCACGTTGCGCTTTGGGGTGTTTCCTGTCGCCGGCGCTAGGCCTACCCACGCAAGTGAGGTATCATTTTTATCGGGAGACTTGGGGGAACGGTGGGTGGAAGGAAATTTGTGGCTCCTCTCAGATTCCAGAACTTTCTGCCACAGAAATGTGAGGAACATGTGTTTTTTTAGCCAAATTTTGAGGTTTGCAAAGGATTCTGGGTAACAGAACCTGGTCCGAGCCCCGCAAGTCACCCCATCTTGGATTCCCCTAGGTCTCTAGTTTACAGAAATGCACAGGTTTGGTAGGTTTCCCTAGGTGTCGGCTGAGCTAGAGGCCAAAATCTACAGGTAGGCACTTCGCAAGAAACACCTCTGTTTTCTTCCAAAATTTTGGACGTGTCCACGTTGCGCTTTGGAGTGTTTCCTGTGGCCGGCGCTAGGCCTACCCACGCAAGTGAGGTATCATTTTTATCAGGAGACTTGGGGGAACGCTGGGTGGAAAGAAATTTGTGGCTCCTCTCCGATTCCAGAACTTTCTGCCACAGAAATGTGAGGAACATGTGTTTTTTTAGCCAAATTTTGAGGTTTGCAAAGGATTCTGGGTAACAGAACCTGGTCCGAGCCCCACAAGTCACCCCTCCTTGGATTCCCCTAGGTCTCTAGTTTTCAGAAATGCACAGGTTTGGTAGGTTTCCCTAGGTGCCGGCTGAGCTAGAGGCCAAAATCTACAGGTAGGCACTTCGCAAAAAACACCTCTGTTTTCTTCCAAAATTTTGGATGTGTCCACGTTGCGCTTTGGGGGGTTTCCTGTCGCCGGCGCTAGGCCTACCCACGCAAGTGAGGTATCATTTTTATCGGGAGACTTCGGGGAACGCTGGGTGGAAGGAAATTTGTGGCTCCTCTCAGATTCCAGAACTTTCTTCCACAGAAATGTGAGGAACATGTGTTTTTTTAGCCAAATTTTGAGGTTTGCAAAGGATTCTGGGTAACAGAACCTGGTCCGAGCCCCGCAAGTCACCCCATCTTGGATTCCCCTAGGTCTCTAGTTTTCAGAAATGCACAGGTTTGGTAGGTTTCCCTAGGTGCCGGCTGAGCTAGAGGTCAAAATCTACAGGTAGGCACTTCGCAAAAAACACCTCTGTTTTCTTCCAAATTTTTGGACGTGTTCACGTTGCGCTTTGGGGTGTTTCCTTTCGCGGGCACTAGGCCTACCCACGCAAGTGAGGTATCATTTTTATCGGGAGACTTGGGGGAACGCTGGGTGGAAGGAAATTTGTGGCTCCTCTCAGATTCCAGAACTTTCTGCCACAGAAATGTGAGGAACATGTGTTTTTTTAGCCCAATTTTGAGGTTTGCAAAGGATTCTGGGTAACAGAACCTGGTCCGAGCCCCGCAAGTCACCCCATCTTGGATTCCCCTAGGTCTCTAGTTTTCAGAAATGCACAGGTTTGGTAGGTTTCCCTAGGTGCCGGCTGAGCTAGAGGCCAAAATCTACAGGTAGGCACTTCGCAAAAAACACCTCTGTTTTCTTCCAAAATTTTGGACGTGTCCACGTTGCGCTTTGGGGTGTTTCCTGTCGCCGGCGCTAGGCCTACCCACGCAAGTGAGGTATCATTTTTATCGGGAGACTTGGGGGAACGGTGGGTGGAAGGAAATTTGTGGCTCCTCTCAGATTCCAGAACTTTCTGCCACAGAAATGTGAGAAACATGTGTTTTTTTAGCCAAATTTTGAGGTTTGCAAAGGATTCTGGGTAACAGAACCTGGTCCGAGCCCCGCAAGTCACCCCATCTTGGATTCCCCTAGGTCTCTAGTTTTCAGAAATGCACAGGTTTGGTAGGTTTCCCTAGGTGCCGGCTGAGCTAGAGGCCAAAATCTACAGGTAGGCACTTCGCAAAAAACACCTCTGTTTTCTTCCAAAATTTTGGATGTGTCCACGTTGCGCTTTGGGGCGTTTCCTGTCGCTGGCGCTAGGCCTACCCACGCAAGTGAGGTATCATTTTTATCGGGAGACTTGGGGGAACGCTGGGTGGAAGGAAATTTGTGGCTCCTCTCAGATTCCAGAACTTTCTGCCACAGAAATGTGAGGAACATGTGTTTTTTTAGCCAAATTTTGAGGTTTGCAAAGGATTCTGGGTAACAGAACCTGGTCCGAGCCCCGCAAGTCACCCCTCCTTGGATTCCCCTAGGTCTCTAGTTTACAGAAATGCACAGGTTTGGTAGGTTTCCCTAGGTGCCGGCTGAGCTAGAGGCCAAAATCCACAGGTAGGCACTTCGCAAGAAACACCTCTGTTTTCTTCCAAAATTTTGGACGTGTCCACGTTGCGCTTTGGAGTGTTTCCTGTCGCCGGCGCTAGGCCTACCCACGCAAGTGAGGTATCATTTTTATCGGGAGACTTGGGGGAACGCTGGGTGGAAAGAAATTTGTGGCTCCTCTCCGATTCCAGAACTTTCTGCCACAGAAATGTGAGGAACATGTGTTTTTTTAGCCAAATTTTGAGGTTTGCAAAGGATTCTGGGTAACAGAACCTGGTCCGAGCCCCACAAGTCACCCCTCCTTGGATTCCCCTAGGTCTCTAGTTTTCAGAAATGCACAGGTTTGGTAGGTTTCCCTAGGTGCCGGCTGAGCTAGAGGCCAAAATCTACAGGTAGGCACTTCGCAAAAAACACCTCTGTTTTCTTCCAAAATTTTGGATGTGTCCACGTTGCGCTTTGGGGTGTTTCCTGTCGCCGGCGCTAGGCCTACCCACGCAAGTGAGGTATCATTTTTATCGGGAGACTTCGGGGAACGCTGGGTGGAAGGAAATTTGTGGCTCCTCTCAGATTCCAGAACTTTCTTCCACAGAAATGTGAGGAACATGTGTTTTTTTAGCCAAATTTTGAGGTTTGCAAAGGATTCTGGGTAACAGAACCTGGTCCGAGCCCCGCAAGTCACCCCATCTTGGATTCCCCTAGGTCTCTAGTTTTCAGAAATGCACAGGTTTGGTAGGTTTCCCTAGGTGCCGGCTGAGCTAGAGGCCAAAATCTACAGGTAGGCACTTCGCAAAAAACACCTCTGTTTTCTTCCAAATTTTTGGACATGTTCACGTTGCGCTTTGGGGTGTTTCCTTTCGCGGGCACTAGGCCTACCCACGCAAGTGAGGTATCATTTTTATCGGGAGACTTGGGGGAACGCTGGGTGGAAGGAAATTTGTGGCTCCTCTCAGATTCCAGAACTTTCTGCCACAGAAATGTGAGGAACATGTGTTTTTTTAGCCCAATTTTGAGGTTTGCAAAGGATTCTGGGTAACAGAACCTGGTCCGAGCCCCGCAAGTCACCCCATCTTGGATTCCCCTAGGTCTCTAGTTTTCAGAAATGCACAGGTTTGGTAGGTTTCCCTAGGTGCCGGCTGAGCTAGAGGCCAAAATCTACAGGTAGGCACTTCGCAAAAAACACCTCTGTTTTCTTCCAAAATTTTGGACGTGTCCACGTTGCGCTTTGGGGTGTTTCCTGTCGCCGGCGCTAGGCCTACCCACGCAAGTGAGGTATCATTTTTATCGGGAGACTTGGGGGAACGGTGGGTGGAAGGAAATTTGTGGCTCCTCTCAGATTCCAGAACTTTCTGCCACAGAAATGTGAGGAACATGTGTTTTTTTAGCCAAATTTTGAGGTTTGCAAAGGATTCTGGGTAACAGAACCTGGTCCGAGCCCCGCAAGTCACCCCATCTTGGATTCCCCTAGGTCTCTAGTTTACAGAAATGCACAGGTTTGGTAGGTTTCCCTAGGTGTCGGCTGAGCTAGAGGCCAAAATCTACAGGTAGGCACTTCGCAAGAAACACCTCTGTTTTCTTCCAAAATTTTGGACGTGTCCACGTTGCGCTTTGGAGTGTTTCCTGTGGCCGGCGCTAGGCCTACCCACGCAAGTGAGGTATCATTTTTATCAGGAGACTTGGGGGAACGCTGGGTGGAAAGAAATTTGTGGCTCCTCTCCGATTCCAGAACTTTCTGCACAGAAATGTGAGGAACATGTGTTTTTTTAGCCAAATTTTGAGGTTTGCAAAGGATTCTGGGTAACAGAACCTGGTCCGAGCCCCGCAAATCACCCCATCTTGGATTCCCCTAGGTCTCTAGTTTTCAGAAATGCACAGGTTTGGTAGGTTTCCCTAGGTGCCGGCTGAGCTAGAGGCCAAAATCTACAGGTAGGCACTTCGCAAAAAACACCTCTGTTTTCTTCCAAAATTTTGGATGTGTCCACGTTGCGCTTTGGGGCCTTTCCTGTCGCTGGCGCTAGGCCTACCCACGCAAGTGAGGTATCATTTTTATCGGGAGACTTGGGGAAACGCTGGGTGGAAGGAAATTTGTGGCTCCTCTCAGATTCCAGAACTTTCTGCCACAGAAATGTGAGGAACATGTGTTTTTTTTGCCAAATTTTGAGGTTTGCAAAGGATTCTGGGTAACAGAACCTGGTCCGAGCCCCGCAAGTCACCCCTCCTTGGATTCCCCTAGGTCTCTAGTTTTCAGAAATGCACAGGTTTGGTAGGTTTCCCTAGGTGCCGGCTGAGCTAGAGGCCAAAATCTACAGGTAGGCACTTCGCAAAAAACACCTCTGTTTTCTTCCATAATTTTGGATGTGTCCACGTTGCGCTTTGGGGTGTTTCCTGTCGCTGGCGCTAGGCCTACCCACGCAAGTGAGGTATCATTTTTATCGGGAGACTTGGGGGAACGCTGGGTGGAAGGAAATTTGTGGCTCCTCTCAGATTCCAGAACTTTCTGCCACAGAAATGTGAGGAACATGTGTTTTTTTAGCCAAATTTTGAGGTTTGCAAAGGATTCTGGGTAACAGAACCTGGTCCGAGCCCCGCAAGTCACCCCATCTTGGATTCCCCTAGGTCTCTAGTTTTCAGAAATGCACAGGTTTGGTAGGTTTCCCTAGGTGCCGGCTGAGCTAGAGGCCAAAATCTACAGGTAGGGACTTCGCAAAAAACACCTCTGTTTTCTTCCAAAATTTTGGATGTGTCCACGTTGCGCTTTGGGGCGTTTCCTGTCGCTGGCGCTAGGCCTACCCACGCAAGTGAGGTATCATTTTTATCGGGAGACTTGGGGGAACGCTGGGTGGAAGGAAATTTGTGGCTCCTCTCAGATTCCAGAACTTTCTGCCACAGAAATGTGAGGAACATGTGTTTTTTTAGCCAAATTTTGAGGTTTGCAAAGGATTCTGGGTAACAGAACCTGGTCCGAGCCCCGCAAGTCACCCCTCCTTGGATTCCCCTAGGTCTCTAGTTTACAGAAATGCAAAGGTTTGGTAGGTTTCCCTAGGTGTCGGCTGAGCTAGAGGCCAAAATCTACAGGTAGGCACTTCGCAAGAAACACCTCTGTTTTCTTCCAAAATTTTGGACGTGTCCACGTTGCGCTTTGGAGTGTTTCCTGTCGCCGGCGCTAGGCCTACCCACGCAAGTGAGGTATCATTTTTATCGGGAGACTTGGGGGAACGCTGGGTGGAAAGAAATTTGTGGCTCCTCTCCGATTCCAGAACTTTCTGCCACAGAAATGTGAGGAACATGTGTTTTTTTAGCCAAATTTTGAGGTTTGCAAAGGATTCTGGGTAACAGAACCTGGTCCGAGCCCCACAAGTCACCCCTCCTTGGATTCCCCTAGGTCTCTAGTTTTCAGAAATGCACAGGTTTGGTAGGTTTCCCTAGGTGCCGGCTGAGCTAGAGGCCAAAATCTACAGGTAGGCACTTCGCAAAAAACACCTCTGTTTTCTTCCAAAATTTTGGATGTGTCCACGTTGCGCTTTGGGGTGTTTCCTGTCGCCGGCGCTAGGCCTACCCACGCAAGTGAGGTATCATTTTTATCGGGAGACTTCGGGGAACGCTGGGTGGAAGGAAATTTGTGGCTCCTCTCAGATTCCAGAACTTTCTTCCACAGAAATGTGAGGAACATGTGTTTTTTTAGCCAAATTTTGAGGTTTGCAAAGGATTCTGGGTAACAGAACCTGGTCCGAGCCCCGCAAGTCACCCCATCTTGGATTCCCCTAGGTCTCTAGTTTTCAGAAATGCACAGGTTTGGTAGGTTTCCCTAGGTGCCGGCTGAGCTAGAGGCCAAAATCTACAGGTAGGCACTTCGCAAAAAACACCTCTGTTTTCCTTCCAAATTTTTGGACATGTTCACGTTGCGCTTTGGGGTGTTTCCTTTCGCGGGCACTAGGCCTACCCACGCAAGTGAGGTATCATTTTTATCGGGAGACTTGGGGGAACGCTGGGTGGAAGGAAATTTGTGGCTCCTCTCAGATTCCAGAACTTTCTGCCACAGAAATGTGAGGAACATGTGTTTTTTTAGCCCAATTTTGAGGTTTGCAAAGGATTCTGGGTAACAGAACCTGGTCCGAGCCCCGCAAGTCACCCCATCTTGGATTCCCCTAGGTCTCTAGTTTTCAGAAATGCACAGGTTTGGTAGGTTTCCCTAGGTGCCGGCTGAGCTAGAGGCCAAAATCTACAGGTAGGCACTTCGCAAAAAACACCTCTGTTTTCTTCCAAAATTTTGGACGTGTCCACGTTGCGCTTTGGGGTGTTTCCTGTCGCCGGCGCTAGGCCTACCCACGCAAGTGAGGTATCATTTTTATCGGGAGACTTGGGGGAACGGTGGGTGGAAGGAAATTTGTGGCTCCTCTCAGATTCCAGAACTTTCTGCCACAGAAATGTGAGGAACATGTGTTTTTTTAGCCAAATTTTGAGGTTTGCAAAGGATTCTGGGTAACAGAACCTGGTCCGAGCCCCGCAAGTCACCCCATCTTGGATTCCCCTAGGTCTCTAGTTTACAGAAATGCACAGGTTTGGTAGGTTTCCCTAGGTGTCGGCTGAGCTAGAGGCCAAAATCTACAGGTAGGCACTTCGCAAGAAACACCTCTGTTTTCTTCCAAAATTTTGGACGTGTCCACGTTGCGCTTTGGAGTGTTTCCTGTGGCCGGCGCTAGGCCTACCCACGCAAGTGAGGTATCATTTTTATCAGGAGACTTGGGGGAACGCTGGGTGGAAAGAAATTTGTGGCTCCTCTCCGATTCCAGAACTTTCTTCCACAGAAATGTGAGGAACATGTGTTTTTTTAGCCAAATTTTGAGGTTTGCAAAGGATTCTGGGTAACAGAACCTGGTCCGAGCCCCACAAGTCACCCCTCCTTGGATTCCCCTAGGTCTCTAGTTTTCAGAAATGCACAGGTTTGGTAGGTTTCCCTAGGTGCCGGCTGAGCTAGAGGCCAAAATCTACAGGTAGGCACTTCGCAAAAAACACCTCTGTTTTCTTCCAAAATTTTGGACGTGTCCACGTTGCGCTTTGGGGTGTTTCCTGTCGCCGGCGCTAGGCCTACCCACGCAAGTGAGGTATCATTTTTATCGGGAGACTTGGGGGAACGGTGGGTGGAAGGAAATTTGTGGCTCCTCTCAGATTCCAGAACTTTCTGCCACAGAAATGTGAGAAACATGTGTTTTTTTAGCCAAATTTTGAGGTTTGCAAAGGATTCTGGGTAACAGAACCTGGTCCGAGCCCCGCAAGTCACCCCATCTTGGATTCCCCTAGGTCTCTAGTTTTCAGAAATGCACAGGTTTGGTAGGTTTCCCTAGGTGCCGGCTGAGCTAGAGGCCAAAATCTACAGGTAGGCACTTCGCAAAAAACACCTCTGTTTTCTTCCATCATTTTGGATGTGTCCACGTTGCGCTTTGGGGTGTTTCCTGTCGCTGGCGCTAGGCCTACCCACGCAAGTGAGGTATCATTTTTATCGGGAGACTTGGGGGAACGCTGGGTGGAAGGAAATTTGTGGCTCCTCTCAGATTCCAGAACTTTCTGCCACAGAAATGTGAGGAACATGTGTTTTTTTAGCCAAATTTTGAGGTTTGCAAAGGATTCTGGGTAACAGAACCTGGTCCGAGCCCCGCAAATCACCCCATCTTGGATTCCCCTAGGTCTCTAGTTTTCAGAAATGCACAGGTTTGGTAGGTTTCCCTAGGTGCCGGCTGAGCTAGAGGCCAAAATCTACAGGTAGGCACTTCGCAAAAAACACCTCTGTTTTCTTCCAAAATTTTGGACGTGTCCACGTTGCGCTTTGGGGCCTTTCCTGTCGCTGGCGCTAGGCCTACCCACGCAAGTGAGGTATCATTTTTATCGGGAGACTTGGGGGAACGGTGGGTGGAAGGAAATTTGTGGCTCCTCTCAGATTCCAGAACTTTCTGCCACAGAAATGTGAGGAACATGTGTTTTTTTAGCCAAATTTTGAGGTTTGCAAAGGATTCTGGGTAACAGAACCTGGTCCGAGCCCCGCAAGTCACCCCATCTTGGATTCCCCTAGGTCTCTAGTTTTCAGAAATGCACAGGTTTGGTAGGTTTCCCTAGGTGCCGGCTGAGCTAGAGGCCAAAATCTACAGGTAGGCACTTCGCAAAAAAGACCTCTGTTTTCTTCCAAAATTTTGGATGTGTCCACGTTGCGCTTTGGGGTGTTTCCTGTCGCCGGCGCTAGGCCTACCCATGCAAGTGAGGTATCATTTTTATCGGGAGACTTGGGGGAACGCTGGGTGGAAGGAAATTTGTGGCTCCTCTCAGATTCCGGAACTTTGTGCCACAGAAATGTGAGGAACATGTGTTTTTTTAGCCAAATTTAGAGGTTTGCAAAGGATTCTGGGTAACAGAACCTGGTCCGAGCCCCGCAAGTCACCCCTCCTTGGATTCCCCTAGGTCTCTAGTTTTCAGAAATGCACAGGTTTGCTAGGTTTCCCTAGGCGCCTGCTGAGCTAGAGGCCAAAATCTACAGGTAGGCACTTTGCAAAAAACACCTCTGTTTTCTTCCATAATTTTGGATGTGTCCACGTTGCGCTTTGGGGTGTTTCCTGTCGCTGGCGCTAGGCCTACCCACGCAAGTGAGGTATCATTTTTATCGGGAGACTTGGGGGAACGCTGGGTGGAAGGAAATTTGTGGCTCCTCTCAGATTCCAGAACTTTCTGCCACAGAAATGTGAGGAACATGTGTTTTTTTAGCCAAATTTTGAGGTTTGCAAAGGATTCTGGGTAACAGAACCTGGTCCGAGCCCCGCAAATCACCCCATCTTGGATTCCCCTAGGTCTCTAGTTTTCAGAAATGCACAGGTTTGGTAGGTTTCCCTAGGTGCCGGCTGAGCTAGAGGCCAAAATCTACAGGTAGGCACTTCGCAAAAAAACACCTCTGTTTTCTTCCAAAATTTTGGATGTGTCCACGTTGCGCTTTGGGGCCTTTCCTGTCGCTGGCGCTAGGCCTACCCACGCAAGTGAGGTATCATTTTTATCGGGAGACTTGGGGAAACGCTGGGTGGAAGGAAATTTGTGGCTCCTCTCAGATTCCAGAACTTTCTGCCACAGAAATGTGAGGAACATGTGTTTTTTTTTGCCAAATTTTGAGGTTTGCAAAGGATTCTGGGTAACAGAACCTGGTCCGAGCCCCGCAAGTCACCCCCCCTTGGATTCCCCTAGGTCTCTAGTTTTCAGAAATGCACAGGTTTGGTAGGTTTCCCTAGGTGCCAGCTGAGCTAGAGGCCAAAATCTACAGGTAGGCACTTCGCAAAAAACACCTCTGTTTTCTTCCATAATTTTGGATGTGTCCACGTTGCGCTTTGGGTGTTTCCTGTCGCTGGCGCTAGGCCTACCCACGCAAGTGAGGTATCATTTTTATCGGGAGACTTGGGGGAACGGTGGGTGGAAGGAAATTTGTGGCTCCTCTCAGATTCCAGAACTTTCTGCCACAGAAATGTGAGGAACATGTGTTTTTTTAGCCAAATTTTGAGGTTTGCAAAGGATTCTGGGTAACAGAACCTGGTCCGAGCCCCGCAAGTCAATCCATTTTGGATTCCCCTAGGTCTCTAGTTTTCAGAAATGCACAGGTTTGGTAGGTTTCCCTAGGTGCCGGCTGAGCTAGAGGCCAAAATCTACAGGTAGGCACTTCGCAAAAAACACCTGTTTTCTTCCAATTTTTTTTACGTGTCCACGTTGCGCTTTGGGGTGTTTCCTTTCGCGGGCACTAGCCTACCCACGCAAGTGAGGTATCATTTTTATCGGGAGACTTGGGGGAACGCTGGGTGGAAGGAAATTTGTGGCTCCTCTCAGATTCCAGAACTTTCTGCCACAGAAATGTGAGGAACATGTGTTTTTTTAGCCAAATTTTGAGGTTTGCAAAGGATTCTGGGTAACAGAACCTGGTCCGAGCCCGCAAGTCTCCCCATCTTGGATTCCCCTAGGTCTCTAGTTTTCAGAAATGCACAGGTTTGGTAGGTTTCCCTAGGTGCCGGCTGAGCTAGAGGCCAAAATCTACAGGTAGGCACGTCGCAAAAAACACCTCTGTTTTCTTCCAAATTTTTTGACGTGTTCACGTTGCGCTTTGGGGTGTTTCCTTTCGCGGGCACTAGGCCTACCCACGCAAGTGAGGTATCATTTTTATCGGGAGACTTGGGGGAACGCTGGGTGGAAGGAAATTTGTGGCTCCTCTCAGATTCCAGACTTTCTGCCACAGAAATGTGAGGAACATGTGTTTTTTTAGCCAAATTTTGAGGTTTGCAAAGGATTCTGGGTAACAGAACCTGGTCCGAGCCCCGCAAGTCACCCCATCTTGGATTCCCCTAGGTCTCTAGTTTTCAGAAATGCACAGGTTTGGTAGGTTTCCCTAGGTGCCGGCTGAGCTAGAGGCCAAAATCTACAGGTAGGCACTTCGCAAAAAACACCTCTGTTATCTTCCAAAATTTTGGACGTGTCCACGTTGCGCTTTGGGGTGTTTCCTGTCGCCGGCGCTAGGCCTACCCACGCAAGTGAGGTATCATTTTTATCGGGAGACTTGGGGGAACGCTGGGTGGAAGGAAATTTGTGGCTCCTCTCAGATTCCAGAACTTTCTGCCACAGAAATGTGAGGAACATGTGTTTTTTTAGCCAAATTTTGAGGTTTGCAAAGGATTCTGGGTAACAGAACCTGGTCCGAGCCCCGCAAGTCACCCCATCTTGGATTCCCCTAGGTCTCTAGTTTTCAGAAATGCACAGGTTTGGTAGGTTTCCCTTGGTGCCGGCTGAGCTAGAGGCCAAAATCTACAGGTAGGCACTTCGCAAAAAACACCTCTGTTTTCTTCCAAAATTTTGGACGTGTCCACGTTGCGCTTTGGGGTGTTTTCTGTCGCCGGCGCTAGGCCTACCCACGCAAGTGAGGTATCATTTTTATCGGGAGACTTGGGGGAACGGTGGGTGGAAGGAAATTTGTGGCTCCTCTCAGATTCCAGAACTTTCTGCCACAGAAATGTGAGGAACATGTGTTTTTTTAGCCAAATTTTGAGGTTTGCAAAGGATTCTGGGTAACAGAACCTGGTCCGAGCCCCGCAAGTCACCCCATCTTGGATTCCCCTAGGTCTCTAGTTTTCAGAAATGCACAGGTTTGGTAGGTTTCCCTAGGTGCCGGCTGAGCTAGAGGCCAAAATCTACAGGTAGGCACTTCGCAAAAAACACCTCTGTTTTCTTCCAAAATTTTGGACGTGTCCACGTTGCGCTTTGGGGTGTTTCCTGTCGCCGGCGCTAGGCCTACCCACGCAAGTGAGGTATCATTTTTATCAGGAGACTTGGGGGAACGCTGGGTGGAAGGAAATTTGTGGCTCCTCTCAGATTCCAGAACTTTCTGCCACAGAAATGTGAGGAACATGTGTTTTTTTAGCCAAATTTTGAGGTTTGCAAAGGATTCTGGGTAACAGAACCTGGTCCGAGCCCCGCAAGTCAATCCATTTTGGATTCCCCTAGGTCTCTAGTTTTCAGAAATGCACAGGTTTGGTAGGTTTCCCTAGGTGCCGGCTGAGCTAGAGGCCAAAATCTACAGGTAGGCACTTCGCAAAAAACACCTGTTTTCTTCCAATTTTTTTTACGTGTCCACGTTGCGCTTTGGGGTGTTTCCTTTCGCGGGCACTAGGCCTACCCACGCAAGTGAGGTATCATTTTTATCGGGAGACTTGGGGGAACGCTGGGTGGAAGGAAATTTGTGGCTCCTCTCAGATTCAGAACTTTCTGCCACAGAAATGTGAGGAACATGTGTTTTTTTAGCCAAATTTTGAGGTTTGCAAAGGATTCTGGGTAACAGAACCTGGTCCGAGCCCCGCAAGTCACCCCATCTTGGATTCCCCTAGGTCTCTAGTTTTCAGAAATGCACAGGTTTGGTAGGTTTCCCTAGGTGCCGGCTGAGCTAGAGGCCAAAATCTACAGGTAGGCACTTCGCAAAAAACACCTCTGTTTTCTTCCAAATTTTTTGACGTGTTCACGTTGCGCTTTGGGGTGTTTCCTTTCGCGGGCACTAGGCCTACCCACGCAAGTGAGGTATCATTTTTATCGGGAGACTTTGGGGGAACGCTGGGTGGAAGGAAATTTGTGGCTCCTCTCAGATTCCAGAACTTTCTGCCACAGAAATGTGAGGAACATGTGTTTTTTTAGCCAAATTTTGAGGTTTGCAAAGGATTCTGGGTAACAGAACCTGGTCCGAGCCCCGCAAGTCACCCCATCTTGGATTCCCCTAGGTCTCTAGTTTTCAGAAATGCACAGGTTTGGTAGGTTTCCCTAGGTGCCGGCTGAGCTAGAGGCCAAAATCTACAGGTAGGCACTTCGCAAAAAACACCTCTGTTATCTTCCAAAATTTTGGACGTGTCCACGTTGCGCTTTGGGGTGTTTCCTGTCGCCGGCGCTAGGCCTACCCACGCAAGTGAGGTATCATTTTTATCGAGAGACTTGGGGGGAACGCTGGGTGGAAGGAAATTTTGTGGCTCCTCTCAGATTCCGGAACTTTCTGCCACAGAAATGTGAGGAACATGTGTTTTTTTAGCCAAATTTTGAGGTTTGCAAAGGATTCTGGGTAACAGAACCTGGTCCGAGCCCCGCAAGTCACCCCTCCTTGGATTCCCCTAGGTCTCTAGTTTACAGAAATGCACAGGTTTGGTAGGTTTCCCTAGGTGCCGGCTGAGCTAGAGGCCAAAATCTACAGGTAGGCACTTCGCAAGAAACACCTCTGTTTTCTTCCAAAATTTTGGACGTGTCCACGTTGCGCTTTGGAGTGTTTCCTGTCGCCGGCGCTAGGCCTACCCACGCAAGTGAGGTATCATTTTTATCGGGAGACTTGGGGGAACGCTGGGTGGAAAGAAATTTGTGGCTCCTCTCCGATTCCAGAACTTTCTGCCACAGAAATGTGAGGAACATGTGTTTTTTTAGCAAAATTCTGAGGTTTGCAAAGGATTCTGGGTAACAGAACCTGGTCCGAGCCCCACAAGTCACCCCTCCTTGGATTCCCCTAGGTCTCTAGTTTTCAGAAATGCACAGGTTTGGTAGGTTTCCCTAGGTGCCGGCTGAGCTAGAGGCCAAAATCTACAGGTAGGCACTTCGCAAAAAACACCTCTGTTTTCTTCCAAAATTTTGGATGTGTCCACGTTGCGCTTTGGGGTGTTTTCCTGTCGCCGGCGCTAGGCCTACCCACGCAAGTGAGGTATC